>NC_141060.1:36062257-36149757 GCF_041138505.1 Cibotium barometz
CTTGCCAAGCATGGACTCTAGAAATAACAATCCATCCTTCGTCTTGCACCCTTTCAAGAGAGATTTCAAAACTTATTGTGATGCAAAATCATATTCATCCTACATAGGGAGGTAAGCCACTTCTTTAAGCTATAGACATACAAAAATAAATGAACATTAATTTTATGTTGTTATAAGTAATCTTATTTTCTTAAAATACAAGATACAGTTTCAAGCAATATACTTATAAAGATTGTTGGGCTACTTCCTCGATCATGTGTAACATATTGCATTGTAAGTTATTTGCCATCTATCCATGCATAGACATAAATACTTATAACTCATATGCATAGTCTACATAAACATAAATACTTAAAACTCCTATGCATAGTCTACATAGAGCATACATAAAGCATTCATATGCATGCATATTAGAACTTTTTGTATGCTCTATTATACATGCATGAATCATAAATATGCATGCTTGGATATTAGATCTAGGTACATGCTATAATATGCATATAGGCCTCTTATAAGACCATATTAGGGAGTTTGGGAAAATCCTAATTCCCATTTTGCAAGATCAAATAATGGGGCATGGTAAACCCTTTTCAGATTTTGTCAAAAGCCGCTCATGTGACATATCATTGGAAAGCTCTTGAATAGTAGTTTCTAAATCAACATACTTTGTAATTGGTATGCTCAAGATACACCAAAAACTAGATTGAAAAGCAGATTCCCAAAGTAATGGGATTTTACCAAACTCCCTAATACGGTCTTTTATACATAATACCTCTATACATAGATCCCTCTTTATTCATAGATCCCTCAATGCATAGATTTCTCTTTATGCATAGAGCTCTTTATGCATACTGGTAACATGAGAAAAAAACTCCCATAACACCTAAGGGTGTACGATTAATAGATAGGATTTAGGGTATAGAGCTTACCTGAATATATAGAAATGGCAAGGTGTTGGACCAAAAAATGAAGACCTACAAAGACATGAACCATACACATAAAGCTTATTGTAAAAAAATGAGGCTTATACATAAAGTCTTACACATAGAGCCTCATGAGTTTCTATGCATAGAGGCTTATTCATGAGCTTCTATGCATAAGCTTATGCATAGACTTATGCATTAAGCTCATGCAGCATAAGCTCCATGCACAGGCTTAATGCATAAGCTCTATGCATTAAGCTTTATGCATTAAACTCATGTGTAAGATCTATGAATTAAGCTTATGCATAGGCTTAATGCACAAGGTCTATGAATATATAGAAGCTCATGAGGGACTTGCATGAGCTTCTATACATAGAGGGGTGTGCATATATCCTCATGAGTTTCTATGCATAGAGGTTTATTCATCAGCCTCTATGCATAAGCTTGTGCATAGAGGCTTATTCATGAGCTTCTATGCATAGACTTATGCATAGACTTATGCATTAAGCTTATGCATAAGCTTTATGTATACATAGAGGCTTATTGCATGAGCTTCTATACATAGAGGGGTGTGCATATATCCTCATGAGTTTCTATGCATAGAGGTTTATTCATCAGCCTCTATGCATAAGCTTGTGCATAGAGGCTTATTCATGAGCTTCTATGCATAGACTTATGCATAGACTTATGCATTAAGCTTATGCATAAGCTCTATGTATAGGCTTAATGCATAGGCCGGCTTGTGCATTAAGCTTATACATAAGCTCTATGCATAGGAAAAGAAAACACAAGTAAAGAATATATCCCCGGCATCCAGAATAGCAAATATCCAAGTCAAGGGCTTACCTCTTATTCTTACTAGAAGCTTGTGAAAGGTTGAGGGAGTTTGGAGAAGCCTAAGATTCGAGTCTCCTTGGAAATTTTGTGGGCTGCTTACCTTAACCTAGCCAAAAAAATAAAAAGACTAGTAAAGCTTTTCTTGCTTGTGAAGGGAAAAGGGAGCTTGTTTGTGAAGGGAGAAGAGGGTGAAGAGGAAAGTAATTTATAAACCTTAAAAACTCACAAAATACATAAAAAATTAAAACAAAGACTTGAATTAAATTGAAATCAAATAACATAGCATAACATAAGGCAAGAGAAATAGAAGAACATCACCATCAAGACAAGATTGGGTGCAATCTCCCCCCCATGCCGTGTAGCTCCACTTCCACGACATGAGTATTTAGAGAATTGTATTCATAAAAATAGCCCAAGGAGCTAATAATAGATGTGCGTATAAATTGGGCTTGCTTTTCTCACTTTTTTAGAGCTAGAGATGAGAAAATCAATGTCTTCTTTTTGGCCATCATTGAATGGAAGGGAATAGAGAGAAGGGAGGAAGGAAATTTTACTGATTTATTTCTTCAATTTCTTACTACTGTGAGATAGAATAAATGATAAATTGACTCGAGAGGCTCTCAAATCCATCCATCCATGATAGAAATCAAACACCTCCATTGGCTTAGCAATCTTGCTATGGCTCTCTATGCTCCTTCCCTTGCTGATTCAATCCCTATGGATGGATTATGAAGAGGATTAGAGTTGAAGAAGGTGGTTTTATGGTTTTTCAAAAACTCTCTTGTGGGCCAACCCTAAATCCCTTTTCCACCCACATACGCACTTTACTTGAGTGTGTTCACACCTACATGACCTCTCTCTCACCCACATACACACTTTATTTGAGTGTGTTCACACCTACATGACCTCTTTCTCTCACCCTTTATCACTTGTACATCATATATTTTAACACCCCCTCTCAATGCCGCCATGGGACAATGCCAAACATGAAACAAGGTGAGCTTTGGATATACAAGAACAAAATGACCCCCTCTTAACCATAGGATAGATGACAAGGTAGGTAGCCTTTATATATTAGGCTTTTACAAAAGTGAGCCTTTATACAATGCCAAACATGAAACAAGGTGAGCTTTGGATTCTTCCTCCGCTTGCCTCGATCTTGAAGGAAACGATGAAAAAAATCCGTTGTAGAATCTCTGAGGACTTGGAGAAAAAAACGGTTGAGAACCTTAGAGCAAAAGGTTTAAGGAGAGTTTTGAAAGGTTTCAAGAACCTTAGTAGAGATTGGTTTTTTTTTCTTTAAAAAAAAACCTTTGAAGAAAAAAAAATCACAAAGGTTTAAAAACCTTTGAGATTACGTTTTTTTTCTTTTCTTTTCTGGGGAAAAAAACTGCGCTGTCGTGCGCTATGCCGCCGTTGCAGCGATGATGCCGTTTTGTTGAAGTCCTGCCGGAAGTGAATACGCTGCTCACACAGTACAGACGGGCCATTGATTATAGTATTGCTGATGTTGGACGGCCGGCGCGATGGCAGCAAACGGACGGCGATGACAGACGAACGCGGGCAGCTACATCCTGTGTTGATGCGCCTACTGAGGATGTTGTTGATGTGTTGTAGCGTGAGCTATAGCATAGCTTAGCCACAATACAAGGCGGCCACTTGTGATGGACGTCTAGCGAGCGGAAACGACAGAATGACGGACAGAAGGCGACCGACGGAAAAAACGCAGACATATTACCTTCTATTTCAGTCACTCCAAAGTTGGCTTAACCTTCACCTTCAAGTGTTGTGTTTCTTGTGTTACAAAAAGTGAGGCCTCTTGGGAATATATTTGCATAATATAATTAAGAATTATATAGTCCAAAGTTCTCATTTCCTTAGGTACAAAGTCAATGTATACACCTTGTCTCAAATTTGAACTGATTCCACGGAATGCTAATATCTTTTACATATAAACTCATATGAGATTTCCACTTTGGACCTTAGATATTCACATAATATTTTCTTTAAATATTGCAAGGTCTTTAAAGTGCTATAATATATGTCACTTTTTGCACCCACAATAACTATCACTTAAAATGCTCAATCTTGTAGATCAAAAGAGTGGTAGATAGTGAGACATTAGTAGAATGTTATGGTTAGTGAAAATTTCAAATCTAATGGTTGGATTTTAATGATTGCTTTTTTAAAATTCTTCTAAAATTCTTCCAGGCTATCAAAAGGCCTATAAATATTAATAATCTAATTAGTGAAATTTCATTTATTGATGTAGATAATCTAAAACATATGGAGACTATTGTACTTGTAATGGTGAATCTATGGAAAAAAATTTGGATCACTCTAAGTATGGAAAGATCATTTTTAATCATTTCATCATATTTTTAATTAATTTTGATTAATCATACTAATTTCTATTAATTTAAGCTATATTGGATGTATACCTTAAGCCTTTTAGATCGAGAAGCTTGAGACACTATGGCATGACATCCAAGTGCATGATGTGTCCCAACTGCTTACACAACGTAGCATAGAGGTGAAGGAAATTTTAATGTGGATAATGCATGACTTTTTGGGATATGGAGAATGATCCCGTATGTTTTCTATGCTCAATCACCTTCCCATGATTTGGATTATCAAATATAAGTTGTCTCGATCTAAATAAATATTATTTATGCATTGTGCATAATTAAGACCCGCAACATCCAATCATAATGCTTGTCCAATTTGTGGACCATTGCTTGTTACATCATGTCCAAAGCATCTCAAGAAGGTCGTTTATTAAGAACATCACTGATTTTTCCCATTTAATCATGAGAAGTTTGTTACATTGACAAAAAGAAGTCCCCAATATCCTCTAAGAGTAGGTGATTGGGAAGTATTGTGTAGAGGATCATCCCGTATGCCATCGCCGAGAATGACAAAGTATTCAATATTCTTTCACTTCTCCCATATTGGACAAAGCTAAGGATTAATCATCTTCTCGATCCGATGCACATTATTGAAAATGTAGTATCAAATATTAGGGACCATATAATCGGCAAGAGAGATTCTTTAGTGGTTCGTGAGGACTTGAGATTGATTGAATGCCTCCCATGACTTGACAAATAGTTCAAGGCGTAGATGTTTCATGAAATACAAAGTGATACTATTTTTTATTTATATAGATTCGTCCATATCATGTTATTATGCATCCCATGAAGCTGCCTTCTTGGTCAACTTATTCTTAAATATAGATACATGTTTTCTCCTCAAAGCAATACCAATGTTTTTTTTGTATAGGTTCATCCATATTGCGTTGTTATGCATCCTTGTGACGCTCCCTTCTTGGTCAACTTATTCTTAAAGATAGATGTATGTTTTCTCCTCATCAATGTAATACAAAGTGATACCATTGTTTCATTTATATAGGACCATCCATATCGCATTATTATGCATCCCTGCAAGGCTCCATTTTTGGTCAACTCATTCTTAATTATAGATTCATGTTTTCTCCCATAAATGCAGTACAAAGTGATACCATTGTTTTATTTATATAGGTTCATCCATATCGCATTGTTATGCATCCCTATGAAGCTCTCTTCTTGGTCAGCTTATTCTTGAATATAGATACATGTTTTCTCCTCATAAATGCAATACAAAACAATACCATTATTTTATTTATATAGTTTCATCCATATCATGTTGTTATGCATCCATGCGGTATGCATCCATGCGGTGATCCCTTATCAGTTAATAAGTAACCTTCTCCACTATCTGAATGAATCTCACAATGTGAATTTGTTATTTCTTTAATGGGTTTATGTTAACGTATTTTATTATTTGCAGTTCTCTAGAAAAGTTCTTTTCAAAGTATAGCAAGATGTAATTCATGTATTTATATTAATGTCTTTTATTATTTGTAGATGGCCGCTGATGAAGTTCTTTTCAAAGTGGAGCAAGATAAAAATGAAGAGGAAACTCCACAAGAGATACTATTTAATTTCTTGCACAAGATTAACCAGCGTCATCTCTGTCCAAAAATTAGTGAGATATTCAATATGCAATTCAATTTGCTTGATATTCTTAGGGACATAGAATATTATTTGAATCAGAAGCCAGAAGAGCATAACAAAATCACATATAGAGATTCTATAGTTTTTGAGGAAAAGAATTTAATACACATTAATGAATTGGTTCCTTTGAAACATTTAGAAAGTAAGTTGAATAGAATCATTGCAAAGTTGCCTAAAGTCTATAAAAGAACAACGCCTAAGTGTGCAAGGCACATAAAAAGATGAAAATTACTTGATTATCACATTGGATTTGTTTGCTATCTTTTCATGCTTTTAGAGGAAGATGAAAAGGAAGAAGATAAAATCCCAAGGAAAGAAACTAGTGCAGTGGAAAAAGACCTTGAGAAGGATATAGAACATTATGATGAAGAGCAAGAAGAGCCATTGAACCAAGAGGAAGAGAGAGAGATGAGCTATGAGCTGAATGTGAGGAGGCTTCAAGAGGAAGACAATTATCAAACCAGAACTGGACAGTGGTGAAATGGTGGATACTAGCATTATTTCTACTCCTATGCTTCCATCATTTAGATTTGAAGACTACAAATATGTGTTAATAACTACATATATTTAAAAAGTCTTTGACATAAGCGAGGATTACTGCCTTGTCATAATTGCTCAACATTTGGCACAAGAGCAAGGTTTTTTTTGATCCGGAGAGCCTAACAAATATTTGAATCTAGATTTTAAGATAAAGATGTTGTAAGGACATTAGCTCTTTTGTATAATGATGCTCATCATAGTACAAGGCATAAGGTCTTTTGAGTTAAGATGCATTTTAGCAAATATAGAAAAGGCTAAATATTAAGAACATGGGGAAGATTCAAGAGAGAGAAGAGTCCTGTTCATTTCCTTCACATTCAAGCATCGATATTCGAAAGGATGTGGTGCTTGTCGATGACCAAAATCAAAAGGTATCTACTTTTACCTTGCATTCAAATACTCTCTTAAATTAGAGGTTAATCGTTATGTGAACTTTTTTAAGTGTGATATAGCTTTTGGTCTATGAAGATAAGTTCTTGAGTCGAGCAAAAGACAATAGAGCTGGTGGACTTAGAAAGGATGCAGCATTGGTAAAATATTTAAAGTGGTTCAAAAAACCACACTTCTTGGTATTTCACAAAAAATCTCAAGTGATCAAAGCTGTGGTGCCATTGCTTGTCATCGAAACACTCTCTAGATATCTAGGTGGATATCTAGTACGGGGCAATGTTGACGAAATAATGATTTTGTAAAAGCAATCAGCTTTACACATATTTGTACAAGGGCAGGAGTTTATGCATTAAAAAATACATATTATTTGTATACGGGGGAACGCTGACAAAATAATGATTTTGTAAAAGAAATTAGATTTATGCATATTTGTACAAGGGATAGGAGTTTATGCATTCAAAAATACATATCATTTGATATACTTATCATATACACTGGCATGTGGAATAGAGGAGCCAAGTCAACGTGCATATTATGGAAAACATGAGTTATTCGAGATGATACAATAAGAAGATGTTATTTCCTCGGAAAGAGATTGAAGATCAAGCGCAGAGGCTTCGATCCCAAAAAAGACTAGATCATGTAAAGCCAAATATCTCTATCCAGTGAAGAGATCTCCTAGGCATGAGGAGTGATGTTTCCATTTTTTGTTAAGGCTATTGGATTTCGAAGTAGTGACCCATCTTTTTTTGTATCCTTATCTTAATGCCCTCCACTCAAGGCATTTTAATGCTCCATTTTTCTCCCTGATGTTAACACATTCCTATGACAACTATGTCCACACACTTATGTAATGGGCAACGGCACTATATATTATAAATCCAGTCATTTGATGAGGGAAATTCCCTAAAGATGCTCCCAAGTATTGAGCTTAGAAGGACATACAAGAGGATCTTGGTTAGTTGGCCAATCTATAGAGAAAATCCTTGTAGTTATGTTTTGGGCACCTCGGGTCACTTACTCCCAGGGCGGCCTAGTGGAAAAAGGCTTGGAACTACAAAAGCCAATTTCTCTTGTTTGTAACTCATTCTCCCATTTGTGCAATAGAAGTGGAGTTTTCTCTTTATCCCTCTCTCTAATCTAGCATGTGTGGTGTGCTTAGGGTTAGGGTCTGGAAGTGATTAGTACTAATCACTTATTTTCTCATGCTTACTTCTTGCTAATCACTTATTTTCTCATGCTTCCCTCTTGTTTCCTCTCTCTCTCTCTCTCTCTATATATATATATATATATATCTCTCTCTCTCTCTAGTGATTAGGCTCATCAATGCAATCCTCTGCCACACGATCTTCGCGAGAGAGCTTGCATCACCTGTTGGATTAGAGCAACTGCCTCGGTGTGACAATGAGTGTGGGAGGACGGTGGTGACCAGTGGCTACAGTGGAGCTCTTGAGCCTAGCTCAAGCTCAGCACATAGGCAACTTTCCCACGACACTTTAGGGTAGGGTTTCCTTACATCTTTGGCACTGCTGCTGGGGAGTGCCAATCCACTACTTGTCTATGCCATCTTTAATTCGAATCTGATGGAGCCTCCATAGCCCGGTGCCAGGTAAGCTCTTTGGCATGCGAGTTTTTGATGTATTTTTATGTTTTGCATGGTTTTTGTAAGATTCCTCTCTCCAGATTTTGAGATGTAAGGTGTAAGAACCTCCCCTTCAGTCTCTTGTAATTATCCCCCCCTTCAAAAATGGAAAAAGATATTGTTTTCTCTTGTTTTGGCCTAGAGAAAGGAAATGTTCTAGAGAGAGGTATTTCAGAATTGATATATTTTTGGATACAAAATTTCTCCTAATATCTAAGATGAATTCCCCTGAAACAAAAGTTCAAAATGAATTTTCCAATGTGCATTAGGAATTAATTGAATATGTGTATTAGAGACCTTAGCCTAAGGGTCCACTTTTTCAGAATTTTTTTGATTAAGGTCCAAATAAGGTTTCAAAGGGGGCAATAGGATTAATCCAAGTGTTGGGATGACAAAAATACAATGAATAAAAGAAAATGGCCCAAAAATGAGTAAATGCTCACATAAGATGAGGAGTTTACTGAGTACTGGGTTTATTAGTTAAAAATTGGGATCTTTTAAGTAAAATCATGAAATTTTGACACCTCAGTGAGAGCCCCATCAAGCAGGCACCTTTTTTATCATCATTTCTTGACATTTTTAATTAAAAAAATTCAAGATATTTCATCTCTCCTCTCTCCTCCTCCAAAAACTAGATCAAAAAAGGAGCCAAACTGGTCCAAAACTTGTCGAAATTGGGTCAAATTGAAGCTGGAAGCCTCTAGAACCCAGTTAGACTTGGTTAGTGGCCTCCCTCACTTATAAATAGACCCTCATTCCTTTGTATTTTTATCTTTGAATAATTAAATGCTAGTATTATCTTCATTTTAGTGTAATTCTATTATCCCTCTATTTTGCCTCTGCTTTTGGGAGCTTTGGAGCTTCTCTATTCTCCATCCTCTCTAGGAGATTACCCTCCCAAACTTGGTGGCCAACCCTTGCTTTGTGGGCTTCACTTCTATCCAAAGAATCAAGCCAAAATCAAAGGTAAACTCTAATTTAATGGTTTTTTCTATTCTTCTCAATCATTTTCTTCTTCTCAATCCTTCTAATGCTTCAGAAGCTTCAATTGAATGGTTTTCTCTTGAAATCAAGCTCTCCAATGATTCATAATGTTTAATTAGATTAGTGCTAGTTTTTATGCTTAATAATATTATTTTTTGTTAATAAATCTCTCTTTTGGAAGGATTAATCATCTTTATGTGGTTAGATCCTTGTAGAAGGATGATTCTTAATGATAATCTCATTATTTAATCAAAACTATAGGCTTGACAAGCTAGAGAAAGAGATTGGATATTTTTATGATTTTAATCTAACTAAAAATGATGATCAATTTCTTTATGCTAATTTATGATTAAGAAAAATCATATTAACTCATTTTAAATTGAAAGAGGGTTATGCTAACATTTTTAGAAATGAGGAATGGTTATTTTAGAATAATCAAGAGATTTAATCATAATTATGCTTATAATTATGATTATAATTATGTTATGTATGCATAAATAAATTTAGTTTAAAAGAGGAGTTCCTATCACATTTCAATTACAAGTATTCATTTTAAAATAGAGAATTGAACATTCTTAGTAATTGCAACGAAGCTATGGTAAAATTTTCCAAAAAAGAGATAAATCTTATTTTTATGCATAATTTTAAAAATGCAAAAAGAGGAATTCCTATCATATTCTAGGCATAGATATTCCTATACTAAAAGAATGATTTTTGTCATTTTTATGGAAAATACTTTTATAGAATTTATGCATGATTAATTAAATAGAGAAAAGAGAATTTTTTGTTATATCTATTTTTACATGCATAATAAATTTTATGCAAAAAGAAGAGTTTTGAGCATTATCCAATTGACAGAAAAATAAAGAAGGTTATGCATATTTTTTTTCTAGAATCATTCAATTTATGAGAATTATGGAAATGATTCAAATAATTTGATTAGTGTTTATACCGGATGAAGAAATATGGGTATAATTGATTTCGTAAATCCCATGAATATTTTATTCAAAAAGAAGAATATTGAGTATATCTTATTTTGAGAAATTTAAAAAAGAATCAAAAAAGTAACTGTACTTTAAACCTGAGTGATGGATGTAATGTGATGTGAATGGATCTGAATGGATCTGATGTGATGTGATGTGAATGGATCTGAATGGATGCGATGTGATGTGAAAGTAGAGTAACTGTACTTTAAACCTGAGTGAATGGATCTGAATGGATGTGATGTGATGTGAATGGATCTGAATAGATGTAATGTGATGTGAATGGATCTGAATGGATGTAATGTGATGTGAATGGATCTGAATGGATGTAATGTGATGTGAATGGATCTGAATAGATGTACTTTAAACCTGAGTGAATGGATCTGAATGGATGTGATGTGATGTGAATGGATCTGAATAGATGTACTGTGAATGGATCTGAATAGATGTAATGTGATGTGAATGGATCTGAATGGATGTAATGTGATGTGAATGGATCTGAATGGATGTAATGTGATGTGAATGGATGTAATGTGATGTGAATGGATGTGAATAGATGTAATGTGATGTGAATGGATGAGAATGGATGTAATGTGATGTGAATGGATGTAATGTGATGTGAATGGATGAGAATGGATGTGAATAGATGTGATGTGATGTGAATGGATCTCAATGGATATGATATAATGTGAGTGAACATGAATAGATGTGAATGGATGAGAATGGATGTGAATGGATGTAGGACGATGGGAATGGATGTGGAATGTGCGATGTAAATTAATGTAGAAGAATGTGGAATAATGAGAAATGATGTGAAAAGATGAAAATTTGTTGGAAACTGTATTTGTATATGAATATGTTAAGAATGCTGGGGAAGCATTTTGACTATCTTGTCAATTAAGGTCGTGAGGACCTAAGTGAAAAGGTTGCAACAGCTGACGGAGAGTCAATGAAGGACGTCTCGTGTGGCAAGGTTGGCCGAGGTCTTGACCATCGTCGGTTCCATTAAAATGGTGAGCTTTCGGTACGGTGGATGAGAGACCAAGGAAGCGGTCTATGAGTGAAACACTAGGTGACCTGCGAAGGAGCCTAGAGGGTGCTGACCATACGGTGCTCGGGCTCTGGGTCGTCGAAGATACCCATGCATGTGTCGGGGAAGAAAATGAGTTGGAGTTGTTTTCTGAACATGGGCATGGATCTGGTTGATTGGACTTGCTGGTCTTCAACGGATGAGTTCATGGCTCTTTTACATGGATCTTGTTGATTGATCTAGTTGATATTCAAACGGAGAGCCCATCTAGATTTTATGTGATTATATTCCTAGGTACTATGGGCTAGGGACTATTGAAAAGGCCCTTGAGTGATGAGGTGGTGAGTATTCTAGTTGCTGATGATGCCATACACCAAGGAGGAAATGATTGAAAATTAGACTGGATATTTTGGAGGATTATGATCTAAATACTATGATCTCATTTTAGTTTTGCTTTAAAGACAACCGAATCTGTGAAAAAGGTAATTTCATATTGGGTGTGTAAGTGATGCGACTACCATGAATTTTTCTTGAGGCGTCGGCTAGGGGGCCTGGGAACTCTTTCCCCTGGTACTACTCGGGACAAAACATAACCAAATTTCTAAATGGATCCTATCAATATAGTGGTTGGGCGGTTGGCTAACCCATGGGATTGAGGCTGGTGGACTGATGGATCCCAAAAATAAAAATTCAATTCTGTTTAAGTTACGATAGTTGAAAGTAAATCACGGATAATCCTTGTTTTATGAAAAAGAATCAACGGCTATGCCTCTTGATGGGGAAAAAAGCGTTGGTCTCTATGATCCAAGTGCAAACTCCTCCCTTGATCCGGCCATGTGACCTACGAGTTCGGTCGGAATGAAAAAGGGTAATTTAAGGTTCTTGACTACGTTAGAATAATTTTTTCCTAGAGGAATCGCCTATGCCTTCTAGGCAAGGTAAGTTTTTTTGGGTTCAGAACCAAGGGATTAGTATCTTGTCCGGACATTCTGGGCAAGTGAAGGCTCTACCCTGCACCAGAAGTTGCTACTTCCACCTGCTAGCACCCCAAAATTCGATTCGCAGAGGGGGCAGGGATCTTTCAGCTGTATTAGAGAAAATTGGTGAAACTGATCAACCAAGAAGCAAGAAATGTCAAAAATTTATGAATTACCAGTAAAATATTG
The DNA here is from genome assembly GCF_041138505.1 of Cibotium barometz. Classification (NCBI taxonomy): domain Eukaryota; kingdom Viridiplantae; phylum Streptophyta; class Polypodiopsida; order Cyatheales; family Cibotiaceae; genus Cibotium; species Cibotium barometz. The sequence continues at coordinate 36,074,805 of NC_141060.1, forward strand.
TAATTGTGTGATGAAATTCATACAAATTGATATTCATAATGAAGATTCATAAATTGGGAATTGGGTCTTCAGATGGAAGTACCGCAATTGTGTGGAATCCGTGACTTTCTTGAGGCCTAGATATGATGGTATTTATCTTATAGCTCCAAGGACCGTGATTACCCGTATATACTGTGGGTATCATTGCAGCTCTTTATTGACAATATATACAAGTGAATCTAAGACCTTGAAGTTATAAGCAAAAATGCTATCCTAGGTGATGATTTTGGATAGTGGTTGATATGATTTTAGAATTCTGGTTGAGAATTGATGAATTGATTTGGATTCTGATTGAAAGGTGATAATTTCTAAATTCTGGTTGAATAAAATCATGATGAGAATGACTGGAGAGAATCCCCATGATGATGTTAGTAACCTGGAAGATGATTAAGACTTTCAGCAGATCACTATGAGATTAGTGAATCGTGCTGATAGATTGTAATTTGACCCAGTGGACATAATTAAGGAATGACAAATTGAGAACCTGTATAACCAAAATTCCCATGGAAAATGTTCAGAAGCAATTTTTGGTCTGATGGACCATTATTGTGTTAAGAATATGAATGAACTATTTTCTGATAATGAGTTCTGTATGTTCTTCTTGTAGTAGGGATCTTTATCCCAGGATTCTGTGAGGGTTGACCAAAAGGAACCCCAGAATCAGTTGGATCTAAAGTTGGATTCGAATTATAAATAAGGTGATCTTTTCACATGAGCGTCTTGGTGGTTAAATTGGAAAAAGGGACTTAACAAGAATTTTCGTATTGATAGGATCATGGATCGAGGTCTTCATGGTAGGAATGTTAAACCCCAACTTGATGAGGAAGAGCTCGACCCAGATGTTCGTAAAGCTCTTCATAGATCTCAGCCTGAACCTTTCAAAGGTGAAGGGGAGCACTTGGGAGAAACAATAGAGAAGTGGATTGAAGCCATGGAAGAATACTTTGATGTCACTAGATACAACGAGAAAAGTAAAGTGGCTCTTGCCAGGCTAAAGATCGTAGAAACAGCCAAGGTAGCGTGGAGGAACCATTGTGAGACAAACCATTTGGATCGGAACACTCAAACATGGAATGATCTCAAAGCTTACCTAAGGAAGAGATTCTGTTCTCCCAGCTTCCTGGAAACTAAGATGAATGAATTCCTGGAGCTAACCCAGGGAAGTTCGCTCTCCTCCTCAAATACTCGCCACCGCTGGGATGAAGAACAGACGATGGCTAGGTTCATTCGGGGGAATGAACGAACCCTTGAATACCCTAGTGAGGAATGCCAAGCCAGTTTCCATGGCTGAAGTAGTACGGATAGCGAAGGATTTCGCCAAAGCTTTTGTTTGTCAAGGTCCCGCCGAAGCCAACACCATCATCTTTCAAAAGATTTCTAAGTGTGGAAGGTGATACCAACTTTCCACCTCCTAAGAGACAACAAGGTCAAACTCAAGATACGGGGAGTTCTAGAATGGAAGAAAGGTCTTTTTCCCGGAACACAATCCCTTGAAATTCGACTTTAGAAGTTCCACCCTTGAACAAAGAAGTTAAATGCTTTAACTGCCAAGGATACGGTCATCGCAGTATGGATTGCCCAACTCCTTTTGGATCAAGGTTTCCAGGACAAGGAAGCCAGGGACCAAGATTCCATATTCCAACTCCTTCATTCTAGAGTAATCAAGGTCTTTTCGGACAAAATCAGGGAAACCCTAGAGGTAGACCCCCTAACCAACCCTCAGCTCCAATCTAAAGTAATGTAAGACCTCAGTCTAAGAATTGGGGAAATCAAAGAGAGAAGTTCCCAAACTAGCCATCCACTTCCACGACAGTAACGCTGGAAGTGATAGAAGAAGAAAGTGATGAAAGAGATTATTCTCTAGTTGTTGCGAGATGATGACATCTCGCATTTTTTAAGTGGGGTAGGATGTAAGATTCCTCCCTCCAGCTTTTGAGATGTAAAGGTGTAAGAACCTCCCCTTCAGTCTCTTGTAATCATCCCCCTCTTCAGAAATGGAAAAAGATATTGTTTTCCCTTGTTTTGGCCTAGAGGGAGGAAATGTTCTAGAGAGAGAATTCAAAATTGAGATATTTTTGGATACAAAATTTCTCCTAATATCTAAGATAAATTCTCCTAAAACAGAAGTTCAAAATGAATTTTCCAATGTGCATTAGGAACTACGGGTCCACATTTTTTGAATTTTTTCGATTAAGGTCCAAATAAGGTTCCAAAGGGCAATAGGATTAATCCAAGTGTTGGGATGACAAAAATACAATGAATAAAAGAAAATGGCCCAAAAATGAGTAAATTCTCACATAAGATGAAGGGTTGACTGAGTACTGGGTTTATTAGTTAAAAATTGGGATATTTTAAGTAAAATGATGAAATTTTGACACCTCAGTATAAGGAGGGAGAGCCCCATAAAGTAGGCACCTTTTTTAAATCATAATTGCTTGATATTTTTAATTCAAAAAAATCAATATATTTTATCTCTCCTTTCTCCTCTTGCAAACTGGATAAAAAAAGGGAGCCAAACTGGTCCAAAACTTGTCAAAATTGGATCAAACTGAAGCTGGAAGTCTCTAGAACCTAGTTGGACTTGGTTAGTGGCCTCCCTCACCTATAAATAGACCCTCATTCCTTTGTATTTTCATCTTTGAGTAATTACATGCCAGGATTATCTTCATTTTAGTGTAATTTCTATTATCCCTCTATTTTGCCTCTGCTTTTGGGAGCTTTGGAGCTTCTCTATTCTCCATCCTCTCTTGGAGATTACCCTCCCCAACTTGGTGGCCAACCCTTGCTTTGTGGGCTTCACTTCTATCCAAAGAATCAAGCCAAAATCAAAGGTAAACTCTAATTTAATGGTTTTTTCTATTCTTCTCAATCATTTTCTTCTTCTCAACCCCTCTAATGCTTGAGAAGCTTCAATTGAATGGTTTCCTCTTGAAATCAAGCTCTCCAATGATTCATAATTTATAATTAGATTAGTGCTAGTTTTTATGCTTAATAATATTTTTTTAATTAATAAATCTCTCTTTTGGAATGATTGATCATCTTTATGGTTAGATCCTTGTAGAAGGATGATTCTTAATGATAATCTCATTATTTTAATCAAAACTCTAGGCTTGACAAGATAGAGAAAGAGATTGGATATTTTTATGATTTTAATCTAGCTAAAAATGATGATCAATTTCTTTATGTAATTTATGATTAAGAAAAAATCATATTAACTCATTTTAAATTGAAAGAGGGTTATGCTAACATTTTTAGAAATGAGGAATGGTTATTTTAGAATAATCAAGAGATTTAATCATCATTATGCTTATAATTATGTTATTTATGCATAAATAAATTTTAGTTTAAAAAAGGAACTCCTATAAAATTTCAATTACAAGTATGCAAAAATTAATTTTAGTTTAAAAGAGAAACAGTTCCTATAAAATTTCAATTACAAGTATTCATTTTAAAATAGAGAATTGAACATTCTTGGTAATTGTAGCGAAGCTATGGTAATTTCCTCGAAAAGAGGTAAATCTTATTTTTATGCATAATTTTAATAATGCAAAAAGAGGAATTCCTATCATATTCTAGGCATAGATATTCCTATGCTGAAAGAATGATTTTTGTCATTTTTATGGAAAATACTTTTATAGAATTTATGTATAATTAATTAAATAGAGAAAAGAAGAATTTTTGTTATTTCTAATTATGCATAATTAATTAAATAGAGAAAAGAAGAATTTTTGTTATTTCTATTTTTACATGCATAATAAATTTTATGCAAAAGAGGAGTTTTGAGCATTATCCAATTGACATAAAAATAAAGAAGAATATGCACATTGTTTTTCTAGAATCATTCAATTTATGAGAATTATGGAACTAATTTATTTAAATAATTTGATTAGTGTTTATACTGAAAGAAGAAATATGGGTATAATTGATTTTGTAAATCCCATGAATCTTTTATTCAAAAAGAAGAATATTGAGTATATCCTGTTTATGAGAAATTTGAGAAAGAATGTGAAAATATTCATCGAGAAAACTTGGATAATTCTTAATCACAAAAAAGAATTTTGAATACATTTAACCTTTGGAAATTTGAAGTATACGTCTAGATTCTTGAAAAATAGAATCTTGGAGTACTTTCTGAACGGGAAAAGGACTTCCCAAAAAAAGAATAGAAACACGCTTAGTTGAATGAACGTATGACTGATTTATTCCTAGATTCCCTGGAGAAGGAATCTGGAATCCCTGAGAGGATCAAGGATCCAAAAGTGAATGGAAATTTAGATTTAAACATGGGACGTCCATATATAAAATCCAATTCATCGATTAAAAGTCTTCACTAATGAAGCTTAAGGAATGAAAACACAATACGTAAATGCTCTTTACGAGTTTTTATTATAAAGTTCTGATAAAATTTGTTTTTCCTTTTTAAGCCTTCAAGAACACTCTGATACTTAGATTTAATGGAATTGAGAAAAAGTTACCTTTGACTAAGCCAAGTAATTGGCGGAAACTTAGAAAAGCTCTATCAGTATCGAAAGAAGAGTAACTATACTTTCAACCTGAGTGAATGGATATAATGTGATGTGAATGGATCTGAATGGATGTAATGTGATGTGAATGGATCTGAATGGATGTAATGTGATGTGAATGTGATGTGAATGGATGTAATGTGATGTGAATGGATCTGAATGGATGTAATGTGATGTGAATGGATCTGAATGGATGTGATGTAATGTGAATGGACGTAAATGGATGTAATGTGATGTGATGTGAATGGATCTGAATGGACATAAATGTGATGTAATGTGTTGTGAATGGATCTGAATGGACGTAAATGGATGTAATGTGATGTGAATGGATGTGAATAGATGTAATGTGATGTGAATGGATGAGTATGAATGTGAATGGATGTGAATGGATGTGAATGGATGAGTATGAATGTGAATGGATGAGTATGAATGTGAATGGATGTGAATAGATGAGATGTGATGTGAATGGATTTGAATGGATGTGATATAATGTGAGTGAACATGAATGGATGTGAATAGATGTGAATGGATGAGTATGAATGTGAATAGATGTGATGTGATGTGAATGGATCTGAATGGATGTGATATAATGTGAGTGAACATGAATGGATGTGAATAGATGTGAATGGATCTGAATGGATGTGATATAATGTGAGTGAACATGAATGGATGTGAATAGATGTGAATGGATGAGAATGGATGTGAATGGATGTAGGACGATGGGAATGGATGTGGAATGTGTGATGTAAATTAATGTAGAAGAATGTGGAATAATGAGAAATGATGTGGAAAGATGGGAGTTTGTTAGAAATTGTATTTATATATGAAACTTGTTTTTTAAAAGACTGTTTTATGTCAAGAATGCTGGGGAAACATTTTGACTATCTTGTTGATCAAGGTCGAGGACCTAAGTGAAAAGATTGTTAACAGCTGACAGAGAGTTAATGAAGGACGTCTCGCATGGCAAGGTCGGTCGAGGTCTTGACCAGCCTCAGTTCCAAACTTGCCACGGCCATTCCAAACTTGCCACGGCTGTTCACACCTAAGGCCACGGCCGTATGCTCCTAAGCATATTCACGTACCATCTCCCAATATTTTTTTTTAAAAAAAAGAGCAAAATTTTTAAGATTTTCAAATCTTTAGTGGTGCTTATGGTCTACCCCGACTCACTAGGGTCATTTTTACATGCATAAAACGCCTCAAAAGGCCATTTTTACCTTAAGGGTGCGTTCACATCGCGAGGCAAAAGAGAGCCAAAACTCCTATTTCAGGCCAGCGCCCGCACGCACTGTTGAAGCTTTTCTAAGCTTCCTTGCACACCATGGACACCTTTTGGTCATGGTTGCATGCCCCCTAATGCCTCCATTTCATTCGGCGGCACCATGGCCCCCATTGCCCATTTACATGTGGTCACCACATCACACACGTTGGGTCGTGAGGGCAAAACAATTTTTGAAGAGCCTTCATCTAGTGGGGTCCCTCCATACATGCACCTCGGTGTGGATAGATGCCTCGAGCACAGTCACGTACCCTCTTCTCTATCCATGACAGATCTATTCCCATCCCCCACCCTTGCACCACCTCCCCTTGTGCCACAACATAATATTCGGTGCTTGACACAAGCTCTAGGAAGGGGAGTGTCATAACACTTGCACCCACACATATCACATACAAAACCTATGTGGGTGAAAATTTTCAAACTTTTGCTGAACTTTCATGGAGTTGGAGACCCCGTATTCCACATCGAGGTCTTTAACCAAATTTGTCAGGAATTTGAAATTTTCGATAATGAATCCAAAGTCCATCTCCTTGGACTCGGTCTTGAAGGTAAGGCCATGCAATGGCTCCAACCCTTGGACTCTTGGCAAAAAGGCGCTTTCAATGTAGTGAGGGAGGCCTTCATACTTGGCTTTGCACCCTATGGGCCCAAATGGAGCCCCATTATTGACTGTTCTAATTGGAACAAAAACCCGAGGAAACATTCACCCTCACCCTCGCGACTTACCTTACCCCTCAGGCCCCATCCTCATCACTGGCACTCTACCCTGTTCCCACACCTTATGCCTCACCTAAGCTAGTTGATCGACCACCACTGTCGACACCATCCACCAATGACAATCAAGCCTTGTCACATCAACTTTTCCCCTCATCTCTTCAACCTCGACCACCCACACTGCAAGCACCCCGGCCTCATATCTTTATCTCATGACAATCAATGGTGGGTTCCCAAGAATCTTCTTGCCACTCAGGGATTCTATGATGGCTACACAAAACTATGGATCCCCAAATGGCCTTCCTAAAACCAAAGTGCAAAAAGCCAACTAAGCCAAAAAAAACCAGCCCTGAGCTCAAGCTTCAACATTGGATCATCCCTGACCACTTGTTATTGCGAGCATAAGGCTACTATGAAGGCAACACTCAAGCATGCCGCGTGTGCTCATTCCCCACAACAACTCCCCTGGAAGCCGTGACAAAAGGTCCCACAACCACGGGTTTGAAAACCCTAAGCATAGGGAAGCCAACAACATTGGGTTCCTACCAATGTGCTCAAAGCACAAGGCTTCCATGAAGGCAACACACACCTGTGGCTCCCCAAGCCACCATCAAAAGCCTATCCTCAACGTTGACAAACTGCACCTAGCTCAAAGCCTCATCGACCAAAAACCAAGAAGCCTCGACAACAACGGACCTTCATCACTCGACAGTGTTGGGTGCCCAAATGTCTCTTAGAAGCCCAAGGTTTCCATGATGGCAATTCCATCATTTGGCTCCCAAGGTATACCCCTCAGAAAGGCGCCCAAACCACACCACCCAAGCCAGGACCGGTCCAATCGACAAATAGGGTTTGGTGATCAACGGGCAGGCAAGTCCCCTCCTCCTCGACAAAATCCTACGGACTTGCCCACTCCCAACCCATGGGCACTTAAAAGCCCAATTTTCCCACCCCTTTTCCCCAATAGAGCCTCCTTCATGAAGCTCCACCCCCCCTCGACTTCATCACCAAACCAAGGGGTAGTGCTGCAAATGGCTGAGCTTCTCCAACTCCTCAAAGATAAACTCAAATGTAAGCTCACAAATCTAACCATATGGGCCACTCAGTACAAAACCCTCTTTAGGGGTGTTGATCAATAAACACATTAAAAAAAACAAGTCTCTATGTGATCAGGACCAGGGCACACCTTTTTCGCTCACCCATGCTCCTTATCCTATGCGCACACACCGCACAAAGGTTCATCATTGGCATCCCTCCAGGTACATCTTTGGATGGGGGGACCCTGGTGCGCACAAGCAAGGTCCATGGTATGACCCATCGCCTGGATTTCTTAATCACCCCTGCTTCAATAGAGTAACTCTCCTTCATGTCTAATCAATCCTCCCCTTAACTTCTTCTTTGGCTCCACATGTCTGGATCCTTGCCATCAACTACCTTCTCCTATCACCAAATGATACCAAAGCTCCAATGACTAAAGAAGACAACCCACAAAAAGAAAACGAGAGAACACCACAAACCCCGAGACCTCCATGGAAGCCACGATACCCATTATGGTGTCTTGACAACAATGCTAGAGCTTCATGTACCTCGCCACATCATCATCGATTACAACATCTCAAATCACAAGCAGTTCAATGTGCGTTGCCTCCTTGTCCTCCCTTCCGAATTCCCCTCTCTACTTGCTTACTAACCCTTCCTTAATAATACCACCTACCACTTGGATCTTGGTCATTAAGTATTCCGTGCTAATCTACTCAATCAAGTACTCTAACTCCTCTAATGAGGATGTCCCACCAGAAAGGTGACAAAAATAAAAAGAAGAAGAAGAAGAAAAACACCAAAAACAAAATAAAGAGTACTATTGGGCGCATACAAAAAAGAAATCTCATAATCTTGAGCCTATCAGACTAGCTGGATACTTAATCTCGTGAGTACTTCACTAACTTCTTTCCATCTTAATAACTCCCCCAACCCCTCTCATTTCCAGAGAGACAGGAGAACCAACAAAGTGAAACACTTCCCAGTGTGCCTCGACAACCCCTCACTAATTAGGAGGACGTGATCGACTTTAGAAAGGGGAGTATGTTAAACAAATATTGGTTAACACATTCCTAGGACAACTATGTCCGCACACTTATGTAATGGGCACCGGCACTATATATTGTAAATCCCATCATTTGATGAAGAAAACGCTCTAAAGGTGCTCCCAATTATTGAGCTTGGAAGGATAGACAAGAGGATCTTGGTCAGTTAGCCAATCTAGAGAGACAAGCCTTGTAACTATGTTTTGGGCACCTCGGATCACTTACTCTCGGGCAGCCTAGTGGGAAAAGGCTTGGAACTATAAAAGCCTAGTGGGAAAAGGCTTGGAACTATAAAAGCCAATTTCTCATTTTTGTAACTCATTCTCCCATTTTTGTAACTCATTCTCCCATTTTTGCAATATAAGTGGAGTTTTCTCTTTCTCCCTCTCTCTTGCAACTCTAATCTAGCATGTGGTGTGCTTAGGGTTAGGATTTGGGAGTGATTAGTGCTAATCACTTATTTTCTCACTCTTGCTTCCTCTCTCTCTCTCTCTCTCTCTCTCTCTCTCTCTCTCTCTCTCGTGATGATTAGGCTAACCAACGTGATCCTCTTTTGTGGAGATCCCACATGATCTTCACGAGAGAGCTTGCATCACCCATTGGATTAGAGCAACCACCGCGAGAGGATGGTGCGGTGGAGCTCTTGAGCCTAGCTTAAGCTCGGCAGACAGGAAACTTCCCATGACATGTTAGGGTAGGGTTTCCTTAACACCTTATCACTTGAAGTTTTCTTTTTTTAAAGAGCTTGAATCCTTTCTCTATCATCTTTCATTTTTTGTTGAAGACTCCGTTCTACTTTTTGTTTCATGAAATCAATCTCACAATGAGCAAGATGTTTTTCTACTTTAAGAATATCAATCAGAGATGACATATTTCTTATAAAACCGTTATGTCCATCACCAACAAATTACACAAATGAAATTACATTCCAAAATAATGGGGGGCACATAATAAAGGGATCTTTAGGGTACATACTACCTTCCATCTAGAGATCAACATTTTTCTTACCTTGAAGCTGAAGATTTTCTACTTCTAGATGTGTTAGTGTGTTAGCTTTATCATGTTTCCTCATAAGTTCATGCTCCCTATTATAAATTGAATTTTTCATACAAGGGAGATAGAGATAATCATAAGTGAATCAGTTCTAAGTAGCACATATGTCAAAGAAGAAGTTAGTTCCCAGTAATGATAGAGCTAATCGTACAAGGTTGATAGAGTTAATCGTAAGTAGCCCAATAGCACATACATCAAAGAATAAATAAGACAACGAAGAAGAAAGGTGAACATCTCATTGATGATGACATCGTCGTCTAAGCAGGCACGTTGAAGTAGGCCCAACCATAAGAGCTAATCAACTTGAAGCTATAGTATGACACCAAAAAAGTTGGTCCTTCTTTTATTCCAAAAAATTCCAGTACCAAAAACATGATGGATGTGCCTATTGATGAAGTAACAAGTACAACAAAAGAGACAAAGGATGCAACCACTGTTGGTGAGGGGTGAGAATGATAACAGAACCAACTAGTGACACAATAGAGCCAGAGAATGCAACTCTTGAGGTCAAAGCGGCAATGCAACTAACTAAGGATGAACCAAAAGTCACCGTGCTAGCACGAGATAACTCTTCCACTCCAATGGCTTGAACTTGGGATGTAAAAAAGAGGTTTAATCTATTGCATAATTATGTATACAATGTGTACTACATTCTTCTCCACTCTGTCCTCCCAAGAAATTTTACTTTTAACTTACGTGTATAGCTTCCTTTTGTGCTCAAGAGTGTGCATCTGGAATAATGCGTACAATAGCATTGTTCATGTCTTGACATTTAAAGCATCCTTCTTGCCTTTTAGGTACCTGTTATTAAAAAAGTCATAAAACTGACTCAAATGCATATAAAATCTTGTTATGTTTATATAATGTGTTGAGTAAAATTACACCTTTCCATTATTTACTTGAAAGAAGAAGTTGTGAGGAAGCTCTACATCTTCTTCATTCTGCAAGTCAGTTGTGCCAAAGAACATTTTTTCCTAATGTATATTACGTTAATATTGTTTTCATTGATAAAAATATTAATATCCATGAGTGGATTATCATAGAAAGCATTCAAGTTCTGATCCAAAGGAAAAATTAATCCAGCCAAAATGTTTTTGACTCCCTATCCTGTATTTATATGACAATGAATTTGATAGGACTTGAAATTCCATACCATTTTTGATTGTTTTATTCCATCCTTGATCTAATAATTCTAATTCTAAATACTTATATATAAACATTGTCTTTGTAATTTGAATATATGAATCTGACAAAGACATTCAGAGGCATATTTATCTTTATTTTTATTTGCCTGGTAGCTATATGTGGTTTCATTGACTTTTGTAACTATTATAAAATCTTGCATCTAAAGTTCTCACTAGTGCAAGGGCTTAGAAGTAATCAGTCTTGACCTCTAGAGGTAGGCAAAGTTAGACTTTGTAGTGACCCAAATTAGTATTACTACGTAGTGCATTATAAAAGGAGTCATAAAAGAATATACCACTTTGTGCACGTGATCTTAGACTTCTTCCTGTGTATTACTGCTCTCCAATAAATGCACGAATAACATCAAAGATTCCTATAGACTCCACAAGTTTACAATCCATAAGAGTTAAAAGATACACATCTGTAAAAAGAAATAAAAAGCTTCATGTAAGTATTAAAAGATATACCTATGCAAAATATGTTAAAAAATAAAGAAAAATTCTTATAATTTGGTCAATGAGGAGGAATTTCTCTGCATCTTTTTGGAAAGCAAAGTTCTTTGTGTATGTACACATGCACAAAAAACTTCTTTGATAGACATTTTATTTTGTCCACATGTCCACATGCACAAAGAAGTTCTTTTACACATGTTGTACAAGAACTTCTTTGATAGACTTTTTATTTTGTCCAAGTCTAAAATCTTTTTATTTCTCTCTTCCATGATGAGATAAACTCATTCCGACTTTATCTTCAAGATTTATGTTTTTGTAGAAGAACCCAATTTTCTTTTCTAATCATTGTGGGTATCCGATTGTCTTCATCTAGTGTATTTGACATAGAAATAGAAGTAATCAACATAGAAGGGTAACGAGAACGTATCATTGTTTATAATAATGTACTAGAAAAGGATATACATACTCATAAGAGATACATAGATAATAGAAGATAAGGAAGAAAGTTAAGAGAAGACAAAGAAGAAGATGGTACTGAATATACTTATCTTCAATGAATAGTATATGTTTTACGAGATGTTATATGAGACAAAGAAGAAGATGGTACTGAATATACTTATCTTCAATGAATAGTATATGTTTTACGAGATGTTATATGTAATAAAGGAGTTTTCAGTAAATAATTTATATAAAGATTCTAACTATAAAGAGTGTGGTATTCAAAAGTACTATTGAGATATTTTAGGATATTTATATACTCTGCATTTATATGAAGAAATAATAAGTGATAATTAAGAATTTTTTGATACCTTTCTCTTATTGGTTAATAGGACCCTTATCTCCATAGAATGAAAAGGTCTAAAAATGACTTCCCAAATCCCCTAATGAGCTTTGCATGTTGTATGTATGCTTATTAGAGCATACAAAGAGCATGCTTAAAGAACACATATGGACCTAAACAAAGAAGACCTACAATCATAGAGTAGAGGCAATGCATAGGCATAGAAGCCTCTTATGCATTGTCTAAGCACACATATTATTGATTGGACCTTTACATGTTGTATTTATGCATATAAGAGCATCCATAGAGCATACATATGCATGCATAGAGAATACATATGTTCTATGTATGCATATTAGAGCCAGTAGAGAATACATATATTCTATGTGCATGCATAAAGCATATCTCTCTATACATGCATATTAGAGCTTTGCATGCTCTATTATGTATGCATAGAGAATACATATGTATGCATGCATACATATTAGATCTATGTGTTTGCTCTAATCTAATATGTATAGAACATACATAAGTATGCATGCATATTAGATCTATGTGTATGCTCTAATATTAATTCATATACGCCTCTTATACATAATATCTCTATGCATAAAGGCCTCTTTATACATAGATCCCTCTATTACAAAGCTTATGGCTTTTGTAGATTTCTATCAAATCTCTCGATTAGGGTTTTTATGTAGGATCTAGGGTTAGGATTAAACTTAAAGTGAGAGTTGGGAAATAACTTATAAGAGAGGGGAAAGAGAAGCTTTCAAGGAAAGCTAGTTTGCTTAGGAGAAGAAGATGGAGATGGAGAGATTTCATGGAAAGCTAGTTTTCATAGGAGAGGAAGATGGACATGGAGACGAAGCTTTCATAAAAAGCTTGTATGCATAAGAGAGGAGATGAAGAGAACATACCTTGCTTAAGCATAAGATGGAAAAGGTTGAAGAGATGGAATGGATACCTGTCTACACAAAATACCAAAGAGGAAAAATACATTTTGAATGACAATGTCTTTCGGTGGAAATGAAATAAGCATGAGTACACTTTTTGCAGGTCACTACATGATAACAAAATTTCGTTGCTATTTTTCAATTAGCAACAAAGAGCAACAAAATTTCACAACTCATAAAACAACATTTTATTCAATGCTGAACATCGATTTTTCACTGTGCTAAGCAACGATTCTTTGCTACTCAGCTAGACAAAGATAGCAACAAAATTCCACTTCTCAATAGCATTAAAAGGCCTTGACATCCCCCATTGTAAAACGTTGATATGCCCCCGATGTGTTATAGTGAAAAAGCTAAGATCCATGAGTTAAATCCATGGGTTCATTGATCTCAACTGAGATTAATGGGTTAAATTGATGAGGTATAGATAGATTGGTCTGTTTTGTTTAATGGTGTATGGAATGAGGTGATGAAAGAGTAGAAAAAGATATTTCGTATTCTATGGGGAGAAAAGTCTTCACCAACATGCAAGAAAGTGTAAGAAAGAAGAGGGATTTATGGATGGAGATACATGAATAAAAGAAAAAGATCTAGGTATGCAATGGATCCAATACAAAAAAAGAACTAGATTATGAGAATGTGAGTTAAATAGTCAATAAAAGACACTTTATGCCTGAATTGATGCCAAGGATGGAGTCAATGTGATAATAGCTACAGAGTAAGTTTATAAAATAGTGTGGACTAGGATAAATGTGGGAAGTAAGCTGATATGCCAAGAGAACATTGAAGATCAGGGATCCAAGTGTAATAAACTGATTAATCAAAAGGGAAGAGCTGGAAAAGTCGGAGTTTTTGCTATGTGCTTCTTTGGACTTCTTCAGAAAGATCAATACTTTTGTAAGAAATAGAAGGTAGATGATTTGGTTTTATGGTGATAGTGTTAATCACACTTGGACGCATCCTTTATAATCAAGGATGTCCCTTCTAAGGATCCAAATGATTAGCCACTTGTTGAAGAAACATCATTAGGAGGCTAACATACTAGAGCATGATGGATTTGTGCTTAGAAAGACAAGATTGGGTTGATGCTGACACTGGGAGTGAGGGTAGAACATCACTTGGTAGGACGTGTTGAAATTCATGGTAGATTAAGAAAAATCCTAATCAACAGGATTAAGCATGATTAATGTAGCTGAAGAGTGATTAGGGTTAAGTATACAACATGACTAATTAAGATCTCAGCATAATGACAATTTAGAGAGTGGAGAAAGACTATTTAACATTCATTGGATGCCAGCCTATTTATAGGCTTGGCACAAAGTAAGTAAGTGATTAAGAGATAATCACATATACCTAATCCAAAAGTTACAAAAAAGAGTACACGTTGCCTAGAATGGAGTGTAACCTAAGATCCCTTCCACACAAGCCATGGTTGTCCTGGAGGTGTGGTCATGCCCAAAAATCTTGTGCCAATTAAGGCCTTTAGACATAGAACCATAAGCCCATATCCCTAATGTCACATGATATTTCGGTGTATTATTTCAACACCCTCCCTCAACAAAATATCCATGGCTACTATGGTGTTAATTCTAGCTCTAGTTACTATCTATAATGCTGGTTATGACAAGTATCCAAGTGCTTGTAGGTCTTACTCATGGAGGTTTACAATGCCAGTTATAATAACAAATGCTAGACATCTAGTTATGATAACATTTCACTTAACATAGAGGAGTGCCCAGGCTTTAGCTAGTCTAGAAGGCCCAATGATCTTGAGTAAAGTTAACCTTTGTTGAGGTCTTTGCTTCTTTCTCCTGTGTTTCTTCTTAAACTGAGTCATCTTCTCCTGTAGAAGAAGTGCCTTCTGTGCTTTTTTTTACGAAGAAACAACACTTCTTATTCACTTGATTTATATTCACCTATATAAGAAGTTACTTCTATGTTTTGTTTATGAAGAAACAACCCTTCTCTTCATGCCTTCGATTTTCCACAGAAGTTGTAAGGCTTCTTAGAAAAATACTTTTTTTGATATGATCCTTTATAATAAGGGAGATTTTGAGCCAAACTTCTAAAATCCTTGTTTGTTTGAAGAAATCCCCTTCCATGTTGCCTTACCTTTGCTTGACTTTGCTAAACTCTTCTAGTAAAGATGCTTTAACATCCATGAGTGTGGATATAGGAAAGTTGGTAAGAGTATCTTTAACCATGTTACTATACTCTTCCTCTGAGAGAGAGACTTTAAAAGAACTATAATGATGAAGTAATTTTAATAGTATGAGATAATTGGGTATAATGATTTCATTTTGACACATATGTAAGGAAGGGGAGTCCCAATGGGTTTCTTGATACTTGCTAGGCTTTATGCAGTTAAGATGAGTTGGAAGAGACTCATCTGAATTCATCTTAGGTTCAAAAAATCTAATGAGCAAACTGATTTTTACGTGTTTTTATTGGCTCCAAACAAAGCATTAAGAGTTTTCCAAGTCTCTTAAGAAGTTTCTTTTCCATCTATATGATGGATATAAGTTTCATTAAGGCGCCCAAGGAAATGATTGCCAGTGTCTTTTCATCCTTGCTTACCCAAATGCTCTTTTCTTCTCTGGTGGTATAGGCATTCTCTCTTTTCCATTTGTAACACCTCGCAATCCCTTCCTCATCAAAGTAACACCCCGCAGTCCCTTCCCCATCAACTAAACTTGATTTTGATTTACCATGTGTGGAAACCGGGTGGTTGCAAGATCAGGGTGCCCAGTTTTGTCCACTCAAGTACCCTATAAACAGTAAAAAAATAGGCATTTGTTTACCTTTAGTGGCTAATCTCTCCTAGTAAATGAAGGAATTTCGTTTCAAGTTCTTTTGTTGGAACATCATATTCAAAGTTGGAAATATAGTTGCATAATTTGATTAAGCATTCGATGGTCAAAAGTCCTCATTTTCTTAGGTACAAAGTCAATGTATACACCCTGTCCCAAATTTGAACTCATTTCATAAAATGCTAATATCTTTTACATATAAACTCATATGAGATTCCCACTTTGTACCTTAGACCTTCACATAATATGGAGCTTAACTTGATTTTTTGAGAAAATTTTAAGATATTTGTCTATTTTCTTTAAATATTTCAAGGTCTTTAAAGTGTTATAATATACGCCACTTTTTGTACCCACAATAGCTACCCTTTAAAATCCTCAATCTTGTAGATTAAAAGAGTGGGTAGATACTGACACATTAGTAGAATGTGGTGGTTAGTAAAAATTACAAATCCAATGGTTGGATTTTTAATGATCTCTTTTTCAAAATTCTTCCAGACTATCAGAAGGCCTGTAAATATTAATAATCTAATTAGTAAAATTACATTTTTGATGTGAATCATCTAAAACCTATAGGGACTAGTGTACTTGTAATGGCGCATCTATGGAAAAATAAATTAGATCACTCTAAGTATGGAAAGATCATTTGTTTATCATTTCATTATATTTTTTATTAATTTTAATTAATTAGACTAATTTATATTAATTTAAGTTATATTGGATTAATTTAAGGACAAACGTATTTTCTATTATTTGCTTGATCTCATTTTAAGTACCTTGCCTCCCAAAATTTGCTCTCCAAGCATTGTCCCAGTCCAGCATAAACTGGATAAAACTGGGACACCCTGATCTTGCAACAACGTATTTTCTATTATTTGCTTGATCTCATTTTAAGTACCTTGCCTCCCAAAATTTGCTCTCCAAGCATTGTCCTAGTCCAGCATAAACTGGATAAAACTGGACACCCTGATCTTGCAACAACCCAACCATTTCCCTCAAACTTTTCAGACTTGAATGAGTTAGACATCTTACCACTTGAATGAGTTAGACATCTTACCACTTGGAAAATTAGTCCAAGGATAGGGTCTAAAATCCTTACAAAGAGATCAAAACTTAATATTAAAAACTACCTTGAATGAGTTAGACATCTTACCACTTGGAAAATTAGTCCAAGGATAGGGTCTAAAATCCTTACAAAGAGATCAAAACTTAATATTAAAAACTACCTTCTCCATAAAAATGCATGTGTGTAGCAAAAAAGTATAAAAACCCCATATCCTTTGCATCGGAATAATAATAGGGTTTGGATATTCTGACCATTTTCTTGGTTTGATATATTTTGCATTAGATGACTCAAATGATGAAGGCATGATTAATATTCACTAATTATCTGAGAGCTTTAGTGATTAATCAACCATTACTCGCATAGGCGAGAAAAATCAGTGTCTTTGGAGTTAGCAAATAGATAACATCATATTAGTGAATTTGGAAATTTCCCAATTCCCATTTTTGAATACTTAAAAAAGGGGACATGGATAACATGTTTGTAAGTTTCTCAAAATCCTATCATAGGACCTATCGTTGGAAAGCGCTTGAAAAATGGAATCTAAAGAGCTATAAAGCGCTCATTTTGGATTAGTGGTGTTCAAGTTATGGTTAATCCAAACTTTTGACCACGTGTCCCAAACTTGTGGGAAATTCTCATATTCCCCAATATGGTGTTAGATGCCCTTTGAAGCATTCAATTGGAGACCTTCTACAAAACTTCTTCAGAAAAGTTCCAAGGGCTAGCTATAGCAATATGCTACTTGATTCAAGCTCATAAACACATAATTAACCAAAATAATCAAGGGTTAGTCAAATTTTTATGTCAAAGTAGCTTAATGTGGACATTATAGGCCTGAGGCGGTGCTGCAGCCCATCATTTAGAAAATGAACATCGCCAGTCAATTCATCATGTCTACAAACCCCAAAGGGTAATAGAGGAATTTCTCCAATTTTGCTTTGTTGGGCGAAAAAAATGTAGGTGCATTTTAATTAGTAGACATCACCGTCATCTTCCATGTTTTTTTACCATTGAGGCTATAGTCCAATGCACCCCTTGAGTGAAGAAGAGTCCCTCCACTAAATAGGGGACAAAGGGGTTACATACCCACAAAGCTTAATTTTAGGGTCTTGGTGATCAAACACTAATCAATCCTATCGATAGTGCTGACACCATGTTGGAATTCATGGTGGCTTAAGAAAAATCCTAATTAAGAGAATTAGACATGATGAATGTAGATAAAGAGTGATTAGGGTTAAGCATCCATGACTAATCAAGATCTCAGCATAATGACAATGTAGAGAGTGGAGAAAGACTTTTTTTTTGGTTGCACCGACCTATTTATAGGCTTGGTATAAAAGTAATTGAAAACTAGTTAAGAGATAACCACATCTACCTAAACTAAAAGTTGCAAAGAAGAGCACCCCCGTTGTCTAGAATGGAGTGCAACCTAAGATCCCTTAGACATAAGCTATGGATATTTTAGAGGTTTGGTCATGCCAATTAAGGCCTTTAGACCATAGAACCATAAGCCCATGTCCCCAATGTCACATGATGTTTTGGTATATTATTTCAATAGGAAGCTGACATACTAGAGCATGATGGATTTGTGCTTAGGAAGATAAGCTCATGTGGATGCTCACACTAGGAGTGGGGATAGAGTAGCACTTAGGCATGATCCTCTATAATTAAGGGTATCCCTTCTAGGGCTCCAAATGATTATCCATTTTCTAAAGAAACATCACTAGCTGTTGGTGAGGCTAGCATACTAGAGCATGATGGATTTGTGCTTAGGAAGACAAGCTTGGGTGGATGCTCACACTAGTAGCACTTGGTAGGGAAATAAATCAAAGACTAATTATAGATGGGGGGAAGCTAATACACTAGAGGGAATTGGTGACAAAATACATAAGCATGGATAGATTTGATGATTAACATGATTAAATGGAATGTAGAGTATGGAGCATAGACATGATCAAGGACACGAAGAATGTGGGGGATGTAGAATAGACATGATCAAACACAAAGGAGAATATGGAAATTATGGTCTCAACCTTAGGTTCTCAATAGAGAGGGCTTTACTATAAGGTGACCATTTCATATTTTCTTTATGCACTTGTGGCCTAATACCTTCAAAATCTAAGAGTAATACAGTCCTGCTAGTCTCATCCCACTTCCAATTATAATGATATGATATTTTTAGGACATTGTAAAAATTACTCTCTTTTCTAATTTGAAGTCTGTAACTAATAAAGTATAAACCTGGCTAGGCTCTATTGCAAGGGTTCCCAATGCTCTATATACTCTAAATTTCCAATGCTCTATATACTCTAAATTCACTCCTAAATTTTTTCCATTCACTTTTTTTTGACAAACTCTCCCTACTTAAATCAAGTATTTCTAATTGTAGGTCAGTAGGGAGATGTGGAACTAGTTGGTTAGAAAATCCTCATTATAATCTCTCATACTAAACTACCCCTTGCTATAGCATTGCTAGGACTTTCCTTCTCATTCTAACCCTAGCTTCTAGTATAGATAGAAACCTTAATAGAGAGATTTGATGGAGAGCCCTCCATTAAAGCTCTTTATGAGGGTTTCTATGTAGAAGCTAAGGTTAAAATTCAACATCAATGTGAAGGGAAAAAAAGACTCAATATGTTTTTTATGTTATGTAAAAATTTTCATTAAGATTTCTATTAAGATTAGGGTTCTGTATGTGCTTTCTATTAGGGTTAGGATTAGGGTTACTACTAATACTTTTTTTCTTTATTTGGTTTCAGAAACTTGTATAACATACCACCACTTTGGATCAATTCGACCGGCATGAAACACAACCTAATATCATAAAGCAAAGGGGTTACACTTTTATTATATTACATCAAGATTTAATTTGGGACTGGTTAGGCTACTAACCTATTGACAGTGTTGAGGTAGTACGAAAGTATCTTTCTCATCATTCCAAAACTTGGTGGAATCAATTTGAAAGAACCCATTTGGATGTCTCTTCATGGTTGCTTGAGCACCTCTATATATCACCTTGAACCATTTGACATAAAAGATTAACAGACTAAATGCTATAAATCCAACCTCAAGGATACCTTGAATAGTTCCACAATACTCAAGATTGTCCTCTATGACATTGGTATCATGTCTACAAGCTCGATTTTCTTGCTCAAAAGTTGCCATCACAACACAATCAAATGTGTTTCTTTAGAATCCACACGCTTCGTGCAAAAGTGTCTTCCCTCTGATCATATTGCATTATATAGTTTATACTAACATTAAACAAAAGCATGACATTTAGTATAATGAATTAAACAAGGTATATACATGAGACAGAGATGAAGAATGTACTTACTTGAGGGTCACATCCTCTTGCATGCTCATGCTCTTCTCTTGTGATCATCTCTCCATTTTGCGATCTTCTCTTGGGATCTTATCTTGGGAGTCTTGGGGGGCTAGTAGACGTGCTAGCAGGGGGGAGCAAGCTACTTAAATTGCTTTGGCAAAAGCAGCACTAGGTATTGTGATGTGTTTCCCCATTATGAGCCAGCCCCCAGGAGACCCATTTCACCATTCGATCCACACACCCTACCATAAAACGTGGATGTCGATGGATGCACGATAGAAGAAATTCATGAACCGCATGCATGTACTTGTAAACTTGGAGTTCATGAACTCCTTCAAAAATTGGAAAGCATAAGATGAGCTTTCAAAGAAATATGTCGTTGATGTGCTTAAGTTGGAGTTCCATGTTCCACATGCGGGTCTTTGCTTCTCTAAGGAGTGGATGAAGAGATGAATCAAGATTTATCTCTCTAATAGGAGAACAAATATCAAGAGAGAAGCAAAGAATAATTTGAAGAAGCCTAACATTTGCATGCTTAAGGAGTGGAGGCACACACGTAGCTTCATGTTGAGAAAGCATCCACATGCTTTTCAACAACAAGCGGTGGCAAGTGCTTCCCAACTACGGCTTCACACTTCTGCTTGGGAGAGGAAAGTCCTCCTTCATTGCTTGTTTCGTAAGTACCTATTTTGGCAATCATTTCTTCTCCTCTTTCATTTTGTTTTGTACTATATTTTTTTATTTAACTAATTGTATATTTTCTTAATTGTTTTTATAGACATGGATGTGTAGGCGAGGCATACACTTGGATGAGTCTTTTTTAGGGACTCAAGCAGATAAGTTAAGTGAGCCTAAACCCTTCTCTTATCTATATTTAATTGTATTTTATTACCCTTGCTTATCTTGTGCTTGATGGTATATATGTAGGATGAAGGGGAAGAGGAAGAGGAGGATCCTAATTATGAGCATAAAGCACTGGAAGAAAGTGAAGAGGACGACAAAGACGATGATGATGATCACTCGAAATCCGATGAGGATTCCAGTAAGCCATCTCTTTATTGATATATTTTTTGTATATATGGCCAAAGGCCCAACACTTCATAAAATAAAATAAATTTTGGGCTCAATTGCATTCTTCACAATCTATGTGTTTCTTATGTTTATGCTTGTGTTTCTTATGTTTATGCTTGTGTCATAAAACTGTGACTCTATTTTAAATTTTTTTTAAAAAGCTCGGGTAGACTGGGCAGTCCTGTGTGTAGACTCCCCAGTCTACCCTAGATATTTTTTTATTGTGTAGTACTTTCGATGCTATCGAGCAGCGCAAGTTGAAAGAAATCAAGGTGGGAAGAGATTTGAGCCATTCATGATATGAGAAATAACTTCATAGCTTCATTCATAGTGTGAGTGCTACATGGGCTTTATATAGCCTTTGGATCCAACCCTGGATGACATCACTGTGATGATGTAGATGAGCTAGATGATGCTTCTCCTAAATATGCTCCATGACCCCTTTGATGTAGGGATGCCCCTTGACATGTGGATGGACATGTGGAGTGATGCCACATACTTTGATTTAACCTTAGAATAACACTTTATCCTATGCACATTTATTTGATGGCTAAGCCTAGACAAGTTGGGATTTTATTTCTAACACCCCCCTTAAGCCAAACTTGACACTCTAGTAGTAAAAGTTTTGAGCCTAACAACATCCCCCCTTGATACATTAGAGTCTCAACCATACAATAACAAGGTTTGAGTACTCTTTACAAACAACAATGGAAGAAAACAACTATTGCTTTTTTTACCATACAAGAGTGGACAATGACAACCTTTTACAAAGCATAGGAGTCATCATCATCTCCAGGTCCAACAAAACCGGACACTTATAACAAGTGATTTTCTTTAACAGTGTTGACCTTCTCTTTCTTCTTGTCCTTGAGGTAGCATCTTTGTGATGGATGATTTGTCTTTCCATAATGCACACAAGGGTTGTTGGTGAAGCAATCCTTTGTTTGGTGACTAGTTCTCCCACAGGTTGCACATTTCTTCTTGTTGTTGATGGTGGAGATTGCATAGGCACCTTCTTGGAAGTCTTTGATTTGTTTTTTCTCTTCTTCCTGCAAAGAGTTTATCACACTCTCCAAAGAAGGAGTAGGATCCTTCTCTTTAAGCACGGTGACAAGTTGATCAAATTTTGAAGGCATAGTCCTCAATAAGATGGCAACATCTTCATTGGGTATAGGGGATTGGACATACACAAATTGAGTAATAAGACTCTTTAACCTATTGACGAGTGAAGCCACTCCTTCATTTGCTTCTATTGTGAGCCCATAGAGTTGCATTTTAAGACTAATCTTAGAATGCTTTGCTTTAGCACCAAAAATTTTCTCAAGTGTTTTCCAAGCTTGAGCCACAGTGTCAACATCATCTATATAATGTATAAAATTATCATCTAATGTTGTGATTATTATCCCTAAATCTTGTTCTTCCTTTGCTTGCAAAGTAACAGTGGTAGCTCTAGTGACAACTCCTTCTCCCTCTCCTTCTACTTGTGGTTTAACTAAGCTCCATAAGTTCTTTCTCATTAAATGCCCCTTCACCTTTGTTTGCCAAGTGTGAAACCCTATACCATTGAACTTATCAGGATTCTTAGAATTAGAAGCCATGACTGATGTGGATGCCATAGATAGGGAGGTCTTAACCCAGTGAGGAGATATACTCGGGGCAGTGTCTATAGTCCCTTTACAAGAGGTGGCTTTCAAGCTTCACACCTATTATCTATGTGGATAGAGATGTGATAATGCTTAATCAGACCTTTTGTGTATGAGATAACATTTTTATGATCATTAAAAAAGGATTAAGCAAGATCATTTTGTGTATGAGATAACATTTTTATGATCATTAAAAAAGGATTAAGCAAGATCATTACCACCAAGTATTAAAATGCTTTATGTAGAAAATTTGCAGCAGAACCCCCCCTCTGTAAATTAGCTTGCCATTGGACATTGGTTGCATCATTTGTCAAGCCCTTTTAGGAGAAGATAGAGCACATTGGGGTGCATGTACAACTCAGAGGAATTGAATCAATTCCTTTTGTGGAGGGAGAACAAGCCACTACGACAGCAGCCACCTCTGAGACGCGTTGACGATTTGGGGAAAAATGTAATGCTGGGTCGAGCAGTGGATTTGCACAATTGAGGCAATGGTGACCTACGCCCAGAGCAGAGGGAGAGATTTTGTGAAGAAACCATGCCGAGATATGCCCTGTAGAAGGCGGTGGAGATCCTCCAATCCAGGTGGGTACTATTTTGGGAAAGCCTATTTTGGCTCCACTAATGGTGGGTGATTAATAACTTGATTAATATGCTAAGTAACTAGTAAATTAACCTAATGAGGGCCTTGTGAACATAATTGGCTCTGATACCATGAAAGAAATCAAGGTGGGAAGAGATTTGAGCCATTCATAATATGAGAAATAACTTCATAGCTTCATTCATAGTGTGAGTGCTACACGGGCTTTATATAGCCTTTGGATCCAATCCTAGATGACATCACTGATGATGTAGATGAGATAGATGCTTCTCCTAAATATGCTCCATGACCCCTTTGATGTAGGGATGCCCCTTGACATGTGGATGGACATGTGGAGTGATGCTACATACTCTAATTTGACCTTAGGAAAACACTTCATGAAAGGAGCGAGGGAACGGAAGAGACCTGCGAGGCAGAGAGCAAGCATGCAAGAGGAGTAGAGTGCGAGAGCATAGACACAGAGTGCAAGGGAGAGCCGTGCCCTCTTCTTATCTATTGTATGCGGATAGAATAATGATACATGAGTGGCTCACCGAGTGTTATCTACACACTTAGTGTTAGTGACCAGTTAGTGATGGGCATGGGCGGCGCTCGGCCAACATGTCCACCAACAACAACCCAACATTCTCCCACTTGATGGCCAATATGGGAGGCCGTGATACTATACATAGTATACAATGAGTAAAGAATAGACAGATCTTCACGTGATGCTGCCCATCAGCTGCTGTCGAGAGTGCTGAAACCGATCGCTCGAGAGGCTCTTTGTCAGTGCATCTGCTGTGTTCTCTGATGTATGAATCTTCACCAAATCTAAGCGCTTTTCTACCAGGCATTCCCAAACAAAGTGATGGCGTACATCAATGTAGTTCGTCTTTGCATGAAATATAGGATTTTTTGCCAGCGGCAATAGCACTCTGACTATCACAGTGAAGCACTGGTATCTTTTGCTCTAGTCCAAGATCTCCCACTAGACAAGTAAGCCATATCGCTTCTTTGCAAGCTTCATACTCTGCCGCCTCAGTAGTGGAAACGGACGTACAGTCCTAAAGAACTGACCTCCAAGATATAGCAGAACCAAGAAATGTGTAGATCCATCTAGTAGTTGATCTACGCTTGTCAACACAGCCTGCATAGTCACTGTCTACATATCCCACAACGGATAACTCTCCATGGCCATAGCATAACTGCCGATCTGCTGTACCACTCAAATATCTGAGGATTGACTTGATAGCATCCCAATGCTTCTTTCCGGTCAATCCATGGACGTATATCTGCTGACAACTCCCACTGCATAGGCAATGTCCGGTCTTGTAGACCATGGCATACATGAGACTGCCACAAGCTGAAGCATATGGAATCTTAGCCATCGCGGCTTTTTCCTCATCTGATTTGGGGCAATCATTTTTGCTGAGCTTTAAATATGCAGGCAATGGAGTAATCAATGGCTTCCCCTTCTGCATGTTAAAACGCTCAAGCACTTTATGCACATATTCCTTCTGAGACAGGTATAACAACCTATTCGTATGGTCTCTTGTAAATGCGCATACCAAGAATATGATTGGCATCTCCCAAATCCTTCATGACAAACTGACTAGATAACTTCTGCTTGATATCAGCAATGTCTTTCTTGGAATGACCAGCAATCAGCATGTCATCCACATAAAGAATAAGCATAATCAACTGTCCATTCCATGGTCTCTTCACATAGAAACATGGATCCTCAGTATTGCGTTTAAAACCTTGGGATCACATAAAGGTATCGAACTTTTGATACCATTTTTTGGGTGCTCTTTAGTCTGCACACCAGATGTTCCTTGCCTTTCTGAGAGCAAACCCTTCTGGCCTGCATATAGTTCTCTTCATCAAGATCTCCATGTAAGAAAGCGGTTTTGACATCCATCTAAAGAAGCTCTAAGTTCTCTGTAGTAGCAACCATGCCAAGCAACATGCGTAACATAGTCATCTTGACCATAGGCAAAAAGATTTCCTCAAAATCTATGCCATACTCTTGCTTGAATCCTTTTGCCACTAACCGAGCTTTGTATGTTCCAATACCGGATGCAAACTTCCATTTGTAAACCCACATTTGCAAGGCAACACTTTCTTATCTTTTGGCAATGGAACCAGATCCCAACAAGTACCATTCTTATCAATGCTAGACACTCGCTTTTCATCGCAAGATCCCACTTAGCACGGTCATCAGCTAGCATAGCCTCTTTGTAACAAGACAGCTCACCACACTGTCTGTCAGTAAAACAAAGTCAATGCCACGGACAAACTGCTCAGGCAGATGTGAGATTCTCTGTGATCTCCTCGGCTGAGTGCTGGTGCTAGCCTCAACATATACACGCTCAACTGGAGCTGGAGCAACTTGCGGAAGAACAACCGGCTCTCAAGTTGCTTGCATAGGAGGTGATACATCGGAGAATGTGACTTTTTGGTATTCAACCTATTTAACTGGTTGCTTATGCATCTTGGTCTCATTGATGTAGACCACATCACTGCTACTACGGAGTATAGATCGACTTTTTGGATCCCATAACCGATAGCCAAACTGACCATCTAATCCATAGCCAACAAATATGCATTTACGAGACTTAGGTGCCAACTTAGCCCGTAGCTCTTTTGGCACATGAACATAAGCCTCACAGCCAAATGTATAGAGTCTGTCATATGTGACCTTATGTCTTGTGACCATAACTCCTATGGAACTTGAAAGTTCAATGAAGCATGTGGTGAATGATTAATGAGATAGACCGCTGTATAAAGCACTTCAGCCCAAAACCCTTGTGTTAGGAGTGCTTGTGAAAGCATTGACATGATTCTTTCCTGAATCGTTCTGTTCATCCTTTCGGCAACACCATTTTGGGCTGGGGTATACGGAGCAGTAAACTCATGCTTGATTCCCCTTTCTGCATAGAAGTCGACAAACTCTTTTGCAATGTATTTGCCACCATTGTCTGAACGTAAAGCCTTGAGCTTTTTACTAGACTGAGTTTCTGCTGAGGACACGAACTTCTTGAAATAAGAAAACGTCTCATCCTTCGACTTCATGGCATAAACCCAAACTCTGGAGTCACATCATCAATGAACGTAACAAAGTAAGATGCACCACACCAAGACTCTGAGTCGGCATGGGGCCGCAGACATCACTGTGTACAAGGTCTAATGGACGTCTATCTTTTTCAAAACTCACAGAACGTGAAGCACGAGTTTGCTTTTACCATATTGATAGTGTTCACAGAAAGGAAAGTCAGAAAAAGATAAAGACAGCAATAGCCCAAACAAGATAGAGTTTCCATTCCTTTCTTGGATATATGTCCTAACTGGCTATGCCACAAAGCAACACTTCGTAGCTCGGTTACTACTAAAACATTGTTTTTACACAAGAAACAAACAAAGGGTAGAGAGAGCCCATCTTCGATCCACTAGAAATGACCATATTGCCCTTTGTAATGCACCAAAACTGCTCATGAATTGTCACTTTGTAGCCCAAATCATCCAATCTGCCAATTGAGATCAAATTACGAGTCAGGCATGGCACGTGACACACATTCTCTAACACAAAGCGAACGCCATTCGAGAGAACCAAAGCAATGTCAGCAATGCCAACAATGTCACATCTGAAACTGTCACCAAGTGTGACTGAGCCAACTGTCTCCTCATAACGCGTAAACCACTCACGGTGTGGTGTAACATGAGGAGAAGCACCTGAATCAAGAATCTAGGTATGTGACAACTCGCCACTGAGACAAGCACCTCAGTTGAAAGTGAACTCTCTAAGCACAGAGTATCCTGGGCGTCAAGACTAGTGTCAACAATTTCTGTAAGCACATTAAGATCCTGAGCATCACAATCATTTGTGACCACATTGATCTCTTGGATTTGAACCAAACTCTTAGGCTTATCCTCTATGGCATGCACTGTATGAGTAACAATCTTTTCTTTTCCTTTGCCTTTTTCCCTCTTCCATGCATAACAGTCTTTCTTCAAATGGCCATACTTCTCGCAGATGACACTGAACATCTTTCAAGCTACCACGAGACTTCTCTACCATGAGATTTTGCATCATTCTTCTTTTACCACTCTTATCACAGTTCCTTGAGTGACCTCTATGCTGCTTACCCTCTTTCTGCACATAGTGGGCTTCACCATGACGTGAACTACCCATAACCTTACGTATAGCTTCTTCTGAAAGCAGTGTTCCAGAGACTTCATTGTAGACAAAGCGACCATTAGGGGCAGAATTACTGATGGCAGTACAAAACATATCCCATGACGATGGCAGTGAGATGAACAAAGCAAATGAATTGCTTTCATCTCAACATCAATGTTCATTTGCTGCACTCTAATCTGGGCAAACAGACTGTCAAACTCATTCAAGTGTGCAGCAACACTAGCAGACTCTTTCATCTGCAGATCATAGAGCTTTTGCATCAGAAACACCTTATTGCTAGCAGTGTTTCTCTCATATGTGTTGCATAGCTTCTGCCATACCGCATAAGCTATCTCACACTCCAACACAGTGAAATAGACTAGCTCGGCAAGATGCAATCGTATAGTAGACCGTGCCATAGCATCTAGCTCATCCCACTCAATCCGTGTCATATCCATCTGCTCTGTCCTAGCTACATAATGAATGGAAAGTCTGTGCTTCTTCTGTACCAAGACATCTTGTATCTGCTCTTTCCACAAGGCAAAATTCAAACCATCAAACTTCTTTATGTTATAGACATCTTTGTCCTTTGATGCCATGAGAGCAAGATAATGCACGAAATCACTGAGAAAATTTTGGCAGTCTCCTTTGTATAGTGGCTTATGAACCAAAAGCAAACGGCCAAAATAGGCTGTCTAATCAATGCAAATACTGAGAGAATATCAATGGCATATCAAGGCATGAAAAAGCTACAAATTTCGGTAGAACTTCGACAGTATAACGGCTGTAAAAATGGCCCAAAATACCAGAAAACCAGCCAATAAAAAGTGATCAAAATCACGCATAAAATAATGCTAGACTGTCCCCAATAAGGCTAATGCATAAAGCAACACTGTCCCAACAAGTCACTAAATCACTGAGACCTCATGTCCATACATGTAGTCGATGCAGAGGGGGTGCTCGAGGGATCGCTCCACACCTATATCACCAGTGGGTCCTACGCCATGCTCGGTACCCACCAGCTCAATAAAACCTCACAACGATCCTCACACAAGGCTGCAAAGAAATCTGATCACATAAACAGTACAAATCCACAATGATCGTACATAATGGGCAACCACAATGCTGTAAGAGCTATCGCAGCTCACGTATACAAAACGGCAAGCCCAACAAAGTCAGAAACACAATGCCAACATGGCAAGTAAGCAAATGCAACCAAGTACAAGATAATTGTCAAGTGAATCTGTATGTCACTGAAGCATAATCTCCCACCTGAGCTCAAAGCTCACAATGCATAAGTGAATTGACCCACAAATCACTGTCTCTATCAACACATAGACTGTAGGCATGTGGCATGCAAGCCAAACTGTCACTGAGCATTAAAATCAAGTCCCAAATGCATATCACACTCTATGCCAAAACACGGCACCAAGAGCAACCAAAAGATGCAACCATTGTCGTAGAAAAGACCTGCAACTGCTGGACTCGAAGGGAACTCCCACCGGACGAGAAATCTATGCTCGTAGATGAAGACTCGAAGTAGTGTGCGGTCACGAAAAGAGAAATTATGCTCAATGTGCCAAAAGAGGAGCTAATGTAGAGACCACACAATGTGCATACAATGACTACAGCTCACAAAGAGTTAGCATAACCCACAGTAGCATACATGTAGCAAATGCTCACAAAAATGCATGTGTGTATGCCTCTCACACCACCTATAAACATGCAATAATTGTAGGAGAAATCCACTGTCACTTGCAAGCCAAATCTGTGGGTAGAAGAGGAGCCATGGCAGTCTATTCTCAAGCAAGAAACACCTGCAAAAAAGTAGAGGCTCAAGGGCACTAGATCCCACAGACGACGCCAAGAGGGTACTAGATCTGCGTGAGGAAAGACACCTGCACCAAGTAGATTTGCAAGAAGAAACAGATTTGGTACCTGCTGGATCAAAGAAATCCTCCAAACGTGGTCTTCCAAAGCTCAAAATCAAAATCTGAGACCACCGTTATAACGAAGAAGACAAAAGAACCGCTGCGATCTGCATGTTCTTCCATGCACAAAAAAGGGCACGTTGTTTGGATAATCTGTCACTCATCACCAAAGTGCTGTAAAATGCAGCCAAAGGTAGGAAAATCCTTGGGGGCACACCTGCATAGAAGCTAGATTTGTAACCAAACCACCTGCTCACAAGAGGGTAAAGCTGCCCCAAAATTTTTGCACCACAATCATGTACATGGCTGAATATTACCCCTTCAAAAACACCTGTTAAAACCACTCTTGTTCAAGCCCAAAGCAAGGGGAAACAAGAGACAAAAGCTCAGTTGTTGCAAAACCACATGTAAGCTCTACAAAACACGGTTGAAAAATAGTCCACGAATCTCCACAGTACGCTCACACCATCGCAAAACCTCGAGCTCTGATACCAAAATGAAAGGAGCGAGGGAACGAAAGAGACCTGAGACCTGCGAGGTTGAGAGCAAGCATGCAAGAGTAGTAGAGTGCAAGAGCGTAGACACAGAGTGCGAGGGAGAGTCGTGCCCTCTTCTTCTCTATTGTATGCAGATAGAATAATGATACATGAGTGGCTCACCGAGTGTTATCTATACACTTAGTGTTAGTGACCAGTTAGTGATGGGCATGGGCAGCGCCCGGCCAACATGTCCAGCAACCCAACACTTCATCCTATGCACATTTATTTGATGGCTAAGGGACAAGTTGGGCTTATATTTCTAACACAAAAATAGCAACGAAATATAGCTCTGCTAAGAGCAATGAACCCGTTGTAGCGAAAATAACAACATTTTTAGTAGTGAAAATGCCTAGCCTTCTAGTTATAAAAACACTGCTATTTTTGCTGCTACACCCTCATTCTATTGTAGCGTAAGGGGCAAAAATGAGAGTCCATATTTTGTGTAATGATGTAGTTGAATATCACCCCCTTTGGATATAATAGGCCAAGAGACTAAGTGCCTTGTAAGTATTCGAATACTTGCTTGGTAGCCTAAGAATGATTACTTCTAGGATTGTGCATAAAGTTGCTCAATTAGGAGACCCCAAATTAAATATCTAGCTTCATTATGTAGATAGATGAGGCACCCAATAGCTTGTAAATAAAGTGATGCTGTAATTGTTTCACAGACTAAACCTAGTATCTGTTTCTATAGACTTACAGTCTTCAAGAACAAACCATGTGAGAAACCTCTATGTGTAGAATTTGTAGGTACTTTGACTATAACATCACAATAATGTCAGCATCACGCTCCATCACCTCATTGCATAAATTATATGCACAAATAATAATGTAATGAGCCCAAATCTATCATCTCAAATGACACATGTAATTCAATCTTGAGAGTTGAAACCTTTTGCTCCTCATTAGGACATGTGAGCATCATGTCATTAATATTTAAAAACGATGACTAATTTTTTTTTTCTTCTCTTTACATAGAGGGTACTCTTAGTTAGACTCTTGTAAAAACCATTTGTAATCAAGTATGTATTATACCATGCTATGGGAGCCTACTTAAGGCAATAGAAATATTTTTTTAACTTATATACTTTACTCCTCTCCTTTCTCAATAAAACCACGAGACTGAGATACGAAAACCCCCTCATGCCAAACACCATGAGACAGAGATACATAAACCTCCTCCTGCAAAACACTATGAGATTGAGATACATAAACATCGTCCTGCAAAACACTATGATACTGAGATACATAAACCTCCTTAATCTTGATATCCATTGATATACATTCCAACCATGATGAGCTGCAATCCAGTATAGTAATACACCTAATCATAGTCATACAAGGCATGGGTGCAAAGGTCTCATCATAATCTATGCCCTTCTTCTGAGCATAACCCTTTTATAATAAGCCTTGTTTTGTAGGTGGTCAATGTTACTATAAGCTTTATGCTTAAGGTTATAAACCCACTTTGTACCAATGTCCTTTTTGCCATAAGAAAAATTTGCTAAATACCAAGTGTCATTTTAAAGAATTGAATTGTACTCATCGTGTATGGCTTGCATCCAATGATAATTTATAAAAGGAAATAGGTTTCTCTTCATTTCATATACTTGCAATGAGAGCATATATTTAACAATACAATGTGCCATCTCTATAACATATCTGTTCGTCCTCTTAGCTACACCATTTTGCTGAGGTGTATAAGGCATTTTTCATTGATGTTTTATGCCTCTTTCAGGCATATACACATGAAACTCCTTTGACATATACTCCCCCCTTGATTTGAATGCCAACTTCACATATAAACACATTTTCAGCCACACCATAGAAACAAAGTATTTAAAGCATGTAAAAGCCTTTGGCTTTTCTTTCAATGGATGCACTCAGTGTTGACGGGTGTGAACACCCCTAGCATTTTGGCATCAGCTTGGGTGTGTACACCCGCTAGCATTAGTAGCATTAGCTTAGGTTAATGAATTGTTGGATTTGGTTATTACAAGATGTCATATCAAGAAGTGGTTACAAGAGGGCTAGAGGGGAGTTAGGATCTTGTGGAGATTATGGGAGCCCAATAGTCACATGGGTAGCCCAACAGCCCCACAGGGGTTGGTGTTGAAATATACAAGTGAATAGGGTGTGTGGGGGAATAAGCCCTTGGCTAGAGACTGTAAAAGAGAATCTATAAATGTGAGAAAACCTATGAAAAGGTGAGAAGAATCTACTGGGAGAGAATAAAGGGTAGCATGAGGAGATTTAGGAGGTATGGAGATATTCTGGGAGAGGTGGAGAGAATCAAGCAAAAGAGGTGGAGTGAATCAAGGAGAAATCAGTGGGATTAGATGCTTGGATGTAAACTCTATAAATGGAGGCATTGGCCTAATGAGAACTTGTTGGTTTTTGATTATCCATGCCTACATTAAGCTATCAGTTAATTACTCACTAATCATGTGTAAATTATCATCTAATCTCTTTGTTAATGATATTGATTCTAGCATTTGATCCACCATAGCTCATTACATTGCTGTAATTTTAACATGGTATTAGAGACAACCCTAGAATCCATCAATTTGTGAGCCCATTATCTTGCTAATCACTTGGCTAATTAGGATTAGTAGTAGCCAATTAATATTTTTCTCTCTTTTTCAACTAACCCTCTGTATCCCTAGCTAGTGGAGGAGCTCTATCTTCTTACATACATCAAATTAGCCCAAACCCTTCTAGCCCAACATAGCTACTTCATTGGTGCTCCAGCTCATCGAATCAGCGCAGCAAACCGCCAGTGCAATCAAGAGAAATCGTGTTTTTTTCCAGCGCTTGTTTTTCTGAAGAAAATGAAGATCTCTGCTACTCCAGATCAAATGGGTCTAATTCCTCTTAGCCCCAGGGGTTTTCAAGCATGCTCTACAAGCTGGTGAAGTCAGAATTTGATTTGATCAAGTCTACAGTGAGATCCAAGCTCTTCATCAAATCTGCTAGCAGCAGGTGACTTTGGTAAAACAGAGATTAAGCATTCAATGTTTGGTCAAATCTTGTGTTTCTTGGCTTAATCCTCTACTAGACTAATTGCTATTGATAGCCTTGAAAGGATTTAAGCTCATTTGAACTCTAAGGCCTCAAATCTGGGCTCCCCGCATACTCTATTTTTTGTACACAAAATAGAGGATTAATTTGTTAATTAATGTTAATCACTATATTTTAGTACAATTGAGGGTTCAAATTAACCATTAGGTATCTGATACAGATCCCTATAACTTCAAATTACAATTCGGAGATGGTTTGATACTCCAACCATTCCGTACAAATTGGGTACCCTTGATTTAATGTAATTTCTGGTGATTTTATGCTGATAAATCTGTTGTAATTATCTCTTAAACACCAGATTGAGTTATAAAAGTGTAGACACTGCCCTTGAATCTTGAAATTGGATCGAGGTAAGACTCCCTTCACATTATCATGAGTACAGTATAAGAGATAGCCAAATTTAATGGGGAGCAGTTTTACACATGGTAGACAAAAACCATGTATCTGCTCATGAGGAAAAATCTGTGGGGGCTAGTTGAGGGAAGAGATGAATGCCCAGAGGAGGTGAGAGGGGAAAATGAGTGGAAGAGCAAGAATGAAAAAGCATTGGGACTTATTGCACTCAGTTTAAATGATGAAATCATTCATCACATCATAGGGATACAATGGGCAAAGATGCATGGGATGAACTCAATAAATTATTTGGCACACAAGCTAAAAATTCAAAGATAAATCTGTTAATGCAATTCTACAAATTGGATATGAAGGAAAGTGAGCCTTTAATCACACACTTGAATAGATATAAAAGTATTAAGCAACAACTGACAGCTATTGGCAAAAAGGTACACTAAAGAATGTACTTGAATTGAAGCTACACGAGATAGAAGGAGCTTAGGTCTACAAAGAAGAGTCAGATGTAGTGAGGGAGGAGTGTTTGGATCAAAGCACAAGGAGGTAGCGGAGTTAAGGATTGGCCAAGGTGTTTCTTGGATTCTCTAAGCAAAACCTCTGTTACAAACGTGATCCAGATTAGAACTTCTTTGACTACACCTGTTTGTTAGTTAAAAGCTAGTTAGTGGAGGATGAAGATGATGATGATGTGAAGTTTGAAGTTGCGGGTCTATCTGTCAGATCTTGGAAGTTTATTGTGCTTTCTTCAATTGTCTTTGAAGCCCAAGGTCTCAGGCTTGTTGAGATTGTTTTGTTTGGTTTGAATGAACGATAGAGTGTTTTGAGCTTGTGGTTTTTGTAGTTTGGTGAGGTTTTGTGCCTGGATGCTTTATTTGTGTTGAGTTGAGTGAGATGATGGAGGAGGGATCTCTGAGAGGGAAGATCAAGTGTCTTTTGTGTTCGAACTGATTTTGAGTTAGAATTAGAAGAGAAAGTATATAGAGTTAGTTCTGTGTAAGCAGAACATTAGAACCATCATCTGGGAGTAACAGGATCTTGAGCTCACTTTTCTGAGTGTGTAATAAGTGTTTCTGGGCCTCATCTAACAGTCAGAGCTATCAGCTATTAGCAGTAGGAAGGTTTTGTGTTCTGAGTGCTTTCTGTGTGGCAGTAGTGATGCAGGTGCTGGTAGTTGAGTATTCATTGTGATGGGATTTTGTGTGGTTTGAGTGGTGTGAAGTGCTAGTTGACTTAGAAAAGAGAGATTCTACTTCAGCTAGGGAGGCCATAGTCTTACCATTAGGCTATAATTTCTACTAGCTAATGTATCCACCCCATATTAATATATGCTTTTGTTATGCGGGGGGGCCATCCTAGTTTACTTTGGAGCCCTAGTTTACTATCGGGCGGCCCTAGTTTACTTTCAAGGATCTGACGGCCCGGATCACCCCTGCGCCCAAAATCAGACCCCCTTAACCATCGATTCCACTTGAACCCCCTCTTAAATGCACTGTGCCTTTTAGATACGAGGCTCGCTAGTTCATTACCTTCTTCTGGGATGCTTGTAAAGATCCCACCATGTTCACATTTGTCCACCAGTATGCTAGATGCTTAGACCTAGCTTCCTGGAACCCATTTGATATGCCCACCCTATATGTCCTATTGTTCTCCACCCTAGGCAACCGATCTTTGACAGAGGCTAGCCACTTGTGGATCTTGGTGCGCCAGTGGACCACAAAATGGTGGAGGTATGCGGTGGTGGTTAACATCCTCCAAATGGTTCCTCCGTTAAGTAGAAATCAAGCACATGTTGAATCACAAATCCTGTGGCTCCTGTTTCATCAAATCCGGGGTTGTTTTCCAAAATAGGTATCTCATTCAAAAAGATTCCCTTTGCCAATGTAGAAAATTCCAGCCTCGAGGTTCGCCGAAGATACTTTTCAAACCTCCTTAATAGCAGTGCACGTGGAAACTTTCCAAAAATGCATCAACTCTAGTAGATTACACAAACATAATGTCGACAAGAAGGCATAACCCACCTAAATACCGTAGATGCAATTTTAAGGATGACTATCAACATAAATACAAAGATGGATTGGGATGTCAGAATTGATTCAGCACTATCAGAATTGATTCAGCATTGATTCAGTTAGCACTGATTCAGTCAGAACTGATTCAGCATTGATTTAGAAATCAGTCATCAGAACTGATTCAGCACTGATTCAGTCAGCACTGATTCAGCACTCATTCAGTCAGCACTGATTCAGTCAGAACTGATTCACCACTGATTCAGTCAACACTGATTCAGTCAGCACTAATTCAGCATTGATTCAGAATTGATTCAGTCAGAACTAATTCAGCACTAATTCAGAACTAATTCAAAACTAATTCAGCACTGATTCAGTCAGAACTAATTCAGCACTGATTCGGTCAGAACTAATTCAGCACTGATTCAGTCAGAACTAATTCAGCACTAATTCAGTCAGAACTGATTCAGCATTGATTCAGAATTCATTCAGCACTGATTCAGAATTTCAGAATTGATTCAGTCAGAACTAATTCAGCACTAATTCAAGCACTGATTCAGTCAGAACTAATTCAGCACTGATTCAGTCAGAACTGATTCAGCACTGATTCAGAACTGATTCAGCACTGATTCAGTCAGAACTGATTCAGCACTGATTCAGTCAAAACTAATTCAGCAGTAGTCAAAACTAATTCAGCATTGATTCAGAATTGATTCAGCACTGATTCAGAATTGATTCAGAATTGATTCAGAATTGATTTAGTTAGAACTGATTCAGAATTGATTCAGCACTAATTCAGTTAGTGTTGAATTAGTTCTGACTGATTCAGTCAGAACTAATTCAGTCAGAACTAATTCAGCACTGATTCAGAATTGATTCAGCACTGATTGATTTAGTCAAAACTAATTGATTCAGTCAGAAGTGATTGATTCAGTCAGAACTGATTGATTCAGTCAGAAGTGATTCAGAATTGATTCAGTCATTGCTAATTCAGTCAGAACTAATTCAGAATTGATTCAGCACTGATTCAATCAGAATTGATTCAGAATCGATTCAACACTGATTCAGTCAATGTGCTGATTCAGCCAGAACTGATTCAGAATTGATTCGGCACTGATTCAGTCTCAGTGCTAATTCAGTCAGAACTGATTCAGAATTGATTTAGCACTGATTCAGTCAGTGCTGATTCAGAACTGATTCAGAATTGATTCAGCACTGATTCAGAATTGATTCAGCACTGATTCAGTCAGTACTGATTCAGTCAGAACTGATTTAGTCAGTGTTGATTCAATCAGTTCTGATTCAGTCAGAACTCATTCAGTCAAAACTGATTCAGCCAGTCAAAACTGATTCAGTCAGAAGTTAGAACTGATTGAGCACTGATTCAGAACTGATTCAGCATTGATTCAGTCATCACTGATTCAGAATTGATTCCGAAATCAGTCAGAACTGATTCAGCACTGATTCAAAAATCAGTCAGAACTGATTCAGCACTGATTCATTCAGAACTAATTCATTCTGATTCATTCAGAACTAATTCAGCACTGATTCAGTCAGAACTAATTCAGCACTGATTCAGTCAGAACTAATTAGTTCTGATTCAGTCAGAACTAATTCAGCACTGAGTCAGAACTAATTCAGCACTGATTCAGTTCTGATTCAATCAGAACTAATTCAGCACTGATTCAGCCAGAACTAATTCAGCACCGATTCAGTCAGAACTAATTCAGCACTGATTCAGTCAGAACTAATTCAGCACTGATTGAGTTCTGATTCAATCAGAACTAATTCGTTCTGATTCATTCAGAACTAATTCAGCACTGATTCAATCCAGTCAGAAGTAATTCAGCACTAATTCAGTTCTGATTCAGTCAGAACTAATTTAGCACTGATTCAGTCAGAACTAATTCAGCACTGATTCAGTCAGAACTAATTCAGCACTGATTCAGTCAAAACTAAGCACTGATTCAGTCAGAACTCAGCACTGATTCAGTCAGAACTCAGCACTGATTCAGAACTCAGCACTGATTCAGTTAGAACTTAGCACTAAT
Source organism: Cibotium barometz (assembly GCF_041138505.1). Taxonomy (NCBI): domain Eukaryota; kingdom Viridiplantae; phylum Streptophyta; class Polypodiopsida; order Cyatheales; family Cibotiaceae; genus Cibotium; species Cibotium barometz. The sequence continues at coordinate 36,112,502 of NC_141060.1, forward strand.
TCAGTTAGAACTAATTCAACATTGATTCAGAATTGATTCAGCACTGATTCAGAACTGATTCAACACTGATTCAGAACTGATTCAGAATTGATTCAGCACTGATTCAGCACTGATTCAGAATTGATTTAGCACACTGATTCAATCAGAACTAATTCAGCACTGATTTAGAACTGATTCAGCACTGATTCAGAATTGATTCAGCACACTGATTCAGTCAGAACTAAGCACTGATTCAGTCAGAACTAATTCAACACTGATTCAGCACTGATTCAGTCAGAACTAAGCGCACTGATTCAACACTGATTCAGCACTGATTCAGTCAGAACTAATTCAACACTGATTCAGTCAACACTAATTCAACACTGATTCAGTCAACACTGAATCAGCACTGATTCAGTCAGAACTAATTCAACACTGATTCAGTCAACACTAATTCAACACTGATTCAACACTGATTCAGTCAGAACTAATTCAGTTAGAACTAATTCAACATTGATTCAGTCAGAACTAATTCAACACTGATTCAGTCAGAACTAATTCAACACTGATTCAATCAGAACTAATTCAGTCAGAACTAATTCAACACTGATTCAGTCAGAACTAATTCAACACTGATTCAGTCAGAACTAATTCAGCACTGATTCAGAATTGATTCACTGATTCAGTCAGAACTAATTCAGCACTGATTCAGTCAGAACTAATTCAGCACTGATTCAGTCAGAACTAATTCAGCACTGATTCAAAACTGATTCAGAACTAATTCAGCACTGATTCAATCAAAACTAATTCAACACTGATTTAGCACTGATTTAGAACTAATTCAGCACTGATTCAGCACACTGATTCAGTCAGAACTAATTCTGCACTGATTCAGAATTGATTCAGCACACTGATTCAATCAGAATTAATTTAATACTAATTTAGTCAAAATTAATTTAACACTGATTTAGAATTAATTTAACACTAATTGATTCAGAATTAATTTAACACTAATTGATTCAGAATTAATTTAACACAGATTGATTCAGAATTAATTTAACACAGATTGATTCAGAATTAATTTAACACAGATTGATTCAGAATTAATTTAACACAGATTGATTCAGAATTAATTTAACACTTGATTCAGAATTAATTTAACACTACTTGATTCAAAATTAATTTAATACTAATTGATTCAAAATTAATTTAACACTACTTGATTCAAAATTAATTTAATACTAATTGATTCAAAATTAATTTAACACTTATTGATTCAGAATGAATTTAACACAGAATTGATTTAGTTAGAATTGAATCAGCACTGATTCAATTCTAATTCAGTCAAAATTGATTCCGTACTAATTCAGTCACATTCAATCAGAACTAATTCAGTTTTGATTCAGTCACATTCAATCAGAACTAATTTAGTTAGGGTTGATTCAGTCAAAATTATTTCAGCCAGGGTTGATTCACGATTTAGTCATAATTGATTTAATCAAAATTGATTATATCAGAATTGATTCAGTCAGAATTCAGAATTGATTATATCAGAATTGATTCAGTCAGAATTGATTATATCAGAATTGATTTAGTCAAAATTGATTGAAGATTCAGTTAGAATTAATTCAGTCAGAATTGATTCAGGAGTCAGAATTGATTCAGGAATCAGAAGTGATTCAGTCAGAATTGATTAAGTCAGAATTGATTATATCACGAATTGATTCAGTCATTCAGGAATCAAAATTAATTCAGTCCAGGGTGATTCAGCAGGGTTGATTTAGTTAGAATTGATTCAGGATTCAGTCATCACAATTGATTAAATTAGAATTCTGATTCAGTCACAATTGATTAAATTAGAATTCTGATTCAGTCACAATTGATTAAATTAGAATTCTGATTCAGTCAGAATTGATTCAGTCACAGCATTGATTCAGTCAATAGATTCACTTAGCACTCAGTCAAAATTGATTTAGTCAACACTAATTCAGTTCAGTAGCACAGAATTGATTCTGGTTTAGTTTGCACTAATTCTGTCAGATTGATTCTGATTCAGTTTTTAGCACTCAATCAAAATTGATTCTGATTCAGTTTTTAGCACTCAATCAAAATTGATTCTGATGCAGTTTTTAGCACTAATTCAGTCAAAATTGATTCTGATTCAGTTTTTAGCAATTCAGTCAAAATTGATTCTGATTCAATTAGCACTAATTCAGTCCAGCACTGATTCCGTCAAAATTGATTCAGTCAAAATCAATTCTGATTCCGTCAAAATTGATTCAGTTAAATTCAATTCTGATTTAGTTAGAATTGATTCTATCTAAATCAAAATTGATTTTGATTTAGATAGAATTGATTCTAATTAAAATTGATTTTGATAGAATTGATTCTAATTAAATCAAAATTGATTTTGATTTAGTCAGAATTGATTCAGTCAGATTCAATTCCTGATTCAGTCAAAATTGATTCAGTCAGATTCAATTCTCATTCAGTCAAAATTGATTCAATCAAATTCAATTCTCCAATCAAATTCAGTCAAAATTGATTCAATTCTGATTCAGTCAAAATTGATTCAATTCTGATTCAATCAGAATTGATTCAATCAAATTCAATTTTGATTTAGTGAGAATTGATTTTGAGTCAAAATTATGAGTCAGCATTGATTCAACACTGGTACTAATTCAATCTAAATTGATTCAGTCAGCACTGATTCAGCATTGGTAATCAGAATTGATTCAATCAGTACTGATTCAACACTTAAGGATGATAACTCTTCAAGTAAGATCACATCTTAGTGTAGTGGCCAAAGTTAGGATTTCATTTAAAAAATGTTGATAAGGCTCACCTTACGCTTGGCTTTACCTTAGGAGAGCCACCAGCTAAGTGAGTTGAGGAGACGTCACTCTTGTTCATGCACGTGTTTTCCAGGCGGCATTTTATTGCAGCCTACGGCGCCAGAGAGTCCGAGAGAACAAATGATCATGCGGTTACTATAATAATGTTGGTAACTAGCTCACAAAGTTTTTGCTTGGAGAACGGGAGGACAAATGATCATGCAATTACTATAATAATGTTGGTACCTGGCTCGAAAAGTTTCGCTCAAGAATAGGAGGACTGTGAGTCTATTATTTATTAACGACTCCTATTGTATGTATTGATGAGGGGGGTGAACGTTCTACCACCTCATTTGCTAATGTTATTTTTATCTGTAATGATGTAGCAATGGTCGATGATGCACATGGTCTACTAGATAGGTTTCCTTACCTTATTGAAGAAGAAGATGATGTGTTCTTTGATGTAGATGTAGCCATGGCCGATGATGCACATGGGCTACTTGCTGATGACTCTCATGTCAACAATGAGGATGATATAGTTATTATGATTATTTGGGCACCTTGGAATAATACCTTTCCATGCATAGGAAACACACATAAGCAAGAGGTTTTTTTAATAAAATGAACACTAAAGTTAAGATTAAGCATCCTTGTGTGTGAACGGCCTGAACCTTGGTATTGCACTGAGCTGTACTTGTTTGGAGAACACTTGGTCTTGCACTAGTGTGGTGCACTAGTTGCCGGGGGACTTAGATCAAATCAAACACTAAAAATGGGAAGAAAAAGAAGCACACACATATGACATATCACATGTTGGCTTTGATGATCCAGCTCATCTATGCCTACTGCATATGCCTACTGCATATGGAGTACATGGAATGCATCCTTCACCTCCGTGGGAAACTCGGGGTGGACGACCAAATGAACTTGAATGGTAAGTAATGGGACAATATAATTACATCAAGTGTTGAAGTATTTTCTTAAAATATGGTGTTAATAAAAAAACGATAATAATATTGAAAGAATGGAGCATGAGAGGGTTGAGGAGACGCTTAGCTAGGATACTACCCGAGACACCTGTAAGACCCAGTGAGAAGGCATGAAGTCAATAGGAAACCCATGCAAGATCCGGACCGTGTCACTTATAAGTCCTAAATTGAGGCATGAGGGCTAGAGGAAGAGTCTTGCGCACTAAGGATACTATCGAGATGCTTGTAAGACCCAGTGAGAAGGCATGAGGTCCGGAGGAAGCCCTGTTGAAGATCCCTAGTGAGTCGTCTATAAGCCCTCGATAAAGAGGCATGAAAGCCAAAGGAGAAAGCTCATTGAGATACTTGTTGACCCGTGAGAACCAGAAGTCCTGATAAAAGGTTCACTGAGGTCCCTACCGAGTTGCCTATAAGGAAAAAGAACAAACAAAAAACAAAATGATAAAAGGTTCAATGAGGTCCCTACCGAGTTGCCTATAAGGAAAAAGAACAAACAAAAAACAAAATGGAAATATTAAAGAATAAAAAAATGATGTAATGATTTCTAGAATGCAGTTACTTATTGGGTGTTGTAATTTTAGGACCCAAGGGAGAACTCACCTTATGGACTTTCGGAGACGAAGCTGACTTCCTAGACACATAGAGCAAAAGAAGGTGGCATGCATAGGTAGCACCTACACATGCATTGGGTGCTCCCGGTGCATGTCGGTAGCACTACTAGCATGCATTGGAAGCTACCGACATGCCTAAGTAGCACCAATCATGCTTTGGGTGCTCCAAGTGCATGACGGTAGTTACTGGCATGCATTGGAAGCTATCGACATGCCTATGTAGCACCCATCATGCATTGTGTGCTTCCAGTGCATGTCGGTAGTTAGCGGCATGCACTAGAAGCACCCAACATGCACTAGGTAGCACCCAGCATGCATGGGTGGTCTGGGTGCATGTTGATAGTAGTTATTGCGCTAGCTGTCTAGCTTAGGTAGCACCTAGCATGCATTGGGTACTCCTGGTGTAGACTGGTAGCTCCCAATTGTTGGCATGCATTGGAAGCTACCGGCATGCCTAGGTAGCACGCGGAATGTATTGGGTGCTCCCGATGCATGCTAGCATACCGGCATACTTAGGTAGCACCCGTCATGCATTGGGTAGCTACCTCAGCATGTCGGTAGCTACCGGCATACTTATGTAGCACCCGGCAAGTAATGGGAGCTTCCGGTGCATTTCAATTAGATGCCCGCAGGCCTATGCATAAGCTTTATGCATAATATAAGGCTTATGCATAGCATTCATATCTTGCACGAGGCTATGCATTCCTAGACTGCATAAAGCTATGCATAAACCTTATGCATAAGCCATCGGGTACATGAGGCTTATGCATTAGCCTAATACATAAGCCTCATGTATGCAACTTATGCATAAGGTTTATGCATGAGCTTATATATAAGCCTCATGTATGTGGCTTATCTCATGCATAAAGCTTATGTACTTGGCTCATGCATTAGCCATATGCATAAGCTTTATACATAAGGCTTGTACATATGGCTTTATACATGATGCTTATGCGTATGGCTAATGTATAAGCCTCATGCATAAGCTTATGTATAAGGCTATGCATAGAGGCTTATCGCTAATGCATAAGCTTTATGCATAAACCTTATGTGTATAAGCCTCATGCATGAGGCTTATGCATTTGGTAATGCATAAGTCTCATGGATGAGGTTTATGCACTACTCTTATGTATGAGACTTATGCATATTGCTAATGCATAAGCTTTATGCACTAGCCTCATACATGAGGCTAAGGCATATGGCTACCTCTTGAGAGGGGAGCTCTACTATCCATAGAGAGGAGAAAAAATAACAAATCCTAAAACTTACAAACACTATAACATGTAAAAGCATAAGAGAGGAAACATAAAAGGGAGAGATCTCTTACCTTATGAGGCTTGTATGTGTGGATAATCTACAAAATGAAACCAAATAAAGAAAAAAAAGTATTAGTAACCCTCATCTTAACCCTAATAGAAAGTATATACAAAACCCTAATCTTAATAAAAATCTTAATGAAAGATTTTGCATAACATAGAAAACGTATTGAATCTTTCTTTTTCCCTTCTCATTATAGCTTAACCCTAACCCTAGCTTCTACACAGAAAACATAATATGGACGTTTAACGGAGAGCTCTCCACAAAGCTCTCTATTAGGGTTTCTATGTAAAAACTAGGGTTAGGGTTAAGCTTCAATGAGTTCAGGGAAAAACGAAGAAAATAAAAACTTAAAAGAGAGGAAAGAGAAGGGAAATAGTCACAAGAAAGAGCTTGTTTTCATAGTAGATGAAGAAAAAGAGAAGACATACCTTGCTTGAGCTTGAGGAGGATAGGGTAGGAGAGATAGAACAGATGGATTAGATATGAACCTACAAAAAAACCTAAGGTATCAAGGTTAGGACATTTAAATGATAAAATCAGTGCTGCGGCAAAAGAAGCAAGATTACTTTTTTCAGGCTGGCATGCTGCTGAGCAACGTTTTTTTTAAACACAGTAGCAGCATTTTTACTAGTGAAAAAATGCTGCTGAGTAGCGCTTTTTCACTACAACATTGAATTCCTCTTCCAAAACGATGCTAAATAACACTACTGTGCCCTCAATGTGTTGTAATGACTTGAAGTGGCTTGCATTGTACCTTCTGGTAGCCACTTATTCACAGATTTTCATGATGTACTTGGCATTGATAGAAGATAGTACACTCACAACTAAACAAAGGGGAAGAGGGGTATTGACCCTCTAGCATTTTTGCATTAGCTTGGGTGTGTCCATCCCCTAGCATTAGTAGCATTAGCTTAGGCTAATGAGTTATGGGATTTGGTTATTACAAGATGTCAAGAAGTGGTTATAAGAGGGCTAGAGGGGACTTCGGATCTTGTGCAGGTTATGGGAGCCCAATAGTTACATAGGTAGCCCAATAGTCACAAGTGGTATCCCAAGAGTCACATGGTTGGATGGCTATATAAAGCCTCTCTTGTATGTAAATTGGACATGAGTATAACTTTGGTATATACATGATTCTTGCACACACAATATGTGATACATGGATATGGAATACACTATAATGTTATATTGTTATGCTTATATGTTTATGTTGTATCTTTTATCTTATTGTTGATCCATGTCTCCTGCTCCATGCTCAAGTGTACATGTGTACTCCATGGCTATGTGTGTAGGATCATGTGTTCCCCCATGTTAGCGAGGCGATGCTAACAGTGTGCCTTGAGTAAGTTATTAATAAAAGTAAAAAATTAGAGCAATGTTGTCCTCATAGGACCACATACATCACTATGTATTAGCTATAATTTATGGATAGCTCTTATTGATCCATCTTTCAGGAATGTTGATGCCCATTGTTGCCCAAAATGCACCCCTCATAATATGTTTGATAGGAACCTTAAGATTTGGAAACTTTGACACTATCTCTTACCTTTTAAGGCACAACAAACTACCAAAATTCAAGTGACCGAATTGGGCATACCATAGCTTCACATTACTTATAGCATGTGTGGCAGTAACTAAACAAGCATTATATATGCCGTCTCATACCTATCCAACCTTGCCAATCTCTCATATCTATCTAACTTGTAAAGCTCCTGGATGTGTCTCCATTATTTAAGTCATAAACTATACACCTATCCATCAATAAATTTGTAACATTGCTTATATTTTGGACATTAATTTGTAACTTTGTATTTTTTTAAAGCTTAGTAAGTTAGTTGTCTAAATTTATAAATGTCTCAAATCTATCTTGACTTTTTAAAAGCTTTGTTGCCTGGATTTGGATTTCAGAATACCTCAAACCTATCCAAATTATTGAACTTTGTTTTCCAAATTTCAACACATCTCAATCCTTTCGAAAATGCACCCATGTACTTGTGTCTTTTTAGATTGGAACTTTTTTTAAGCTTAGTAATTTAGTTGCCCAAATTTCAAATTGACTTAATCCTATCCAAGCTTGTTGCCCAAATTTCAAAACATCTCACTCATATCCAAAGTCCCACCTGATTAGAAGTCAATTTGCGACTTTACTTTGTTCTTCAAGCGTTGTTCAACATTTCCTGAAATTTCAAAAATTATGCAAAATTTATTCAAGCTTGTTGCTTAAATTTTAAAATATCTCTAGTTGGACTTTAGCATTTTTGGAAGGTGATTTAAGGCGTGGTTCAACTTGACTCGAGACTTTTATGATTGTCCTTTACAAAGAAAAGAAAAGAAAGAGAGCGAAAGGAAGAAAAGCAAGTAATAATTGGTTGGTTTCTTTTTCGTCACGACTTTTGAGAAATGGTGAAATCCATCACTTGTGAACACGAACATGAGTCCTAGACTGCTTTTTGATTCCGGTCATGGAGGTTGTTCAAATTGCAAGTCAGTGGCGCATGCTGATACATGAACTTTCTCGCCTAGAGTAAAAGTTCACACTTGCAATGGTACAGACTGTAGCTCCATGGCTTCACTCAGCAGCAGCAGCAGCTTCTTCTTCTTCTTCTTCTTAATCTTCTGCTTCATCAATCACTTCTTGCCAGCAACGGTTACATCTGCCTATAAATATACACCTGATGATCTTGGTGTTCTTGCTATTTACTGCCTGCACAATGCCACTACCAACAACAGCCTCAGCAGCACGTTCCAGCACAACTTGAAGTCGGCTCTACGCCGCCTCACAAACCTCTCGTCCTCCGGGACGAGGTACAACATTACCTCCATTGGCTCCGGCATCGACCAAGTCTTTGCCATGATTCAGTGCCGTGGCGACCAATCGACGCAGGGCTGCTTCCGTTGCGTTTCCAATGCGACCACCACATTGCAGAACGCTTGCCCCCTTTCAATCGGAGCTCGGATCCAGTTAGATGGCTGCTACGTCCGCTATGATAACCAGCCTTTCTTCACGCCAAATTTCACTTATGTAGGAGGATCTTGCTATGGCGCAACTAGAGATTTCGTCTTCTTATCAACCGTTGAGGCGCTGATGGAAAATGTCACCACCCTAGCTCCACAACACGGCGGCTATGCAGCCGAGAGTGCGGGGGGCGTATATGCACTCGCTCAATGCCTAGGATATCTTAACGAATCAGAGTGCTCTCAGTGCCTCGCATCGCTTAATTGGAGGCTAAAGTGTGATTCCACTCTGGGGGAAAATTGGCACTCTGTCAGCTGCTACTATCGTTACGAGACTTACAGCTTCTTCAACCGAAGTCCTCCACCTCCCCCGCGGGATTTACCAAGATCTACCCGGCCACCAGCTCCACCGACAGCATCGGCCTCAACCACACACAAAACACAAGGTGGTACTTTGCACTCTCAATTTGCCGCTCTTACTTCTTAACGACGTCGTCTAATAATAGAATTTCAACTTCCAGGATCGAAAATCGCAATCATTGCCGCAGGCGCTGTTGTTGGACTAGTTGTCTTTGCCGCAGTAGCTGTATATTATCTCACGGTTGCAGTGCGGCGACGCAAGGCAAAGACAAGACAAGGTGAATGTCATGGATATATTGTATACAGTGTGTGCTAATTATAGTCCACTTATTGCTGGTCCTGCAGATCTCCATGCAGCTCGACAAGGTGATCCTTGGACGCAACCATTGTGCGCCCAACGGAAGGCCGAAGTATTCTCGTTGCATGAATTGGAGGTAGCAACTGGGAACTTCCATGCCGACAATAAGCTTGGGGAGGGTGGATTTGGTCCTGTCTACAAGGTTGTGCTACTAAGTATAGTATGATCTACTAAGTAAGCTTTGGCTGCAGCAGCTCGACCTCTATCTAATGTTTTGCCATCTACTGCATGTCTTCAGGGAACTTTACCAAATGGGCAACATGTTGCTGTTAAAAAGCTCTCTTTCAGAAGCCAGCAAGGGAGGCGTGAGTTTATGAATGAAGTCAATCTCATAACCAGTGTACAACACAAGAATCTAATAAAGCTGCTGGGAAGCTGTGTGAAAGGTCATGAGTGGATGCTAGTGTACGAGTATCTACCCAACAAAAGTTTGGACGCACTACTCTTTGGTAAGCCTGATCACTGCACAGTGGTAGGAAGAACACAAGGCATGAAAATGCCCCCATCTGCGTACAATTAAGACAAGAAATAACCATTTTAAGGGGCAAAGTGGTTCACTTCATTCCCTTGTCCCAACCTTTTATGGGATGCCTGGGTGATGGGATTAACCGCACATGGATTTGCAGTTGTTGTTGCATTTGTGAAGAACTTCAAAGATCTTAATGCATTATATCTTTCTTGTTATATACAGCTAAACAATTGTTAATTTCTTGCACAGATTACACACATAAAGAAGCTCATTATACTGGTATTTTCTATTGTATGCAGGAGATCCAACGGATCACAAGAAACTAGAGTGGCCTACACGATATGGCATAATTCTGGGTATGGCTCGAGGTTTAGCATACTTACATGAAGAGTCTCAGATCCGCATCATCCACAGAGACATCAAACCGAGCAATATCCTTCTAGATGATCAACTCAAGCCAGTCATTTCGGATTTTGGCCTTGCTAGGCTCGTATTAGATGAGGAGTCACATATCAACACAAGAGTTGCTGGAACCTTGTAAGTCTTTTGAGGAACACAGATAAAATCAAACCACAAGGTCACATATTTCTAAGAGGTGCAAGGAAAATTCAAAACCCAAGCTCATGTACAAGAGAATGTTTCTTCAAAATACACTAGATGCTGCTTTGGTCATAAAATGCTGTGTCAAGAAAGTTCTAATGAACAACATTTCCCTATGTGGTGAAGAGGATATCTAGCCCCAGAGTATGCCATCCATGGAGAGCTCACTGAAAAAGTTGATGTCTTCAGCTTCGGGGTAGTCACCCTTGAGGTCATAAGTGGAAAGCGAAATTCAAATGAAAGGCTTCTTGAATGGGTAAGTAATCAATGTATTCTCCTACACACCAACAAGCTTGTGCTCTAAGCCTATTTACACAAGTACCATTCATTAATTATTATTTTCAATTAGTAGGTAATCAATCCATTCTTCTACACACCAAGTTCCAACCAACTTGTGCTCTCAGCCTATTTACACAAGTAGCATTCATTGATTATTAATTTTAATTAGATGGACTTTCCTAGCTGTTGACATTTGGTTGGCTATAGAATTGTTGTAAAATCTTCAAACAAATGTGAGAGCAATTTTCTTTCAACATTAACTTTGAGAATTGTCCTTGTGCATACATACACACACGCATGTATGTAGAGTTTTGCTGAAGCAAGCCGATTTGTATGATGTTAGTGCAGACATGGAGGCTGTACCAGCAACAAAGGCAGTTGGAGCTGGTAGATCCAAGCTTGGGTAGCAACGTCTCTGTTGGACAAGTCATACTTGTAGTTCGTGTTGCATTGCTGTGTACTCAAGCGATTCCAAAGCTGAGACCAACCATGTCTACGGTGACCTCACTGCTTTCTGGGAAGTCTGGCATATTGGAAAAACCTACCAAGCCCGCATATGTTGAAATAAGCACTCCACATGATTCCTCTAGCACTCCACTTATCCATATTTCTAATAATGCACAGTCCATAAGTGAAGTGGAACCTAGGTAATTCTTCACATAGTCTAGGTTAAGCATTCTGTATGATGACGAGTATTGTATCACCCTCCTCCTCAATAATTATGGCAATTTTACTTTCATAAATGATGTCTATGGCCTCAATCTCCACTTCTCCCATAGAAGGAAGGGAAGACGTACTACATTTTGGTTCTTGTAATCTCCTATGCATGAGAACAATTTATTGATATAATTTCTAGCATCAGGACTCTAAAGATAATATTTGTAGCATTCTAGAACAATTTATTGATATAATTTCTAACATCAAGACTTGAAGCTAATGTTTATAGCATTTCTACACCTATTTAGTTTGGTTTGAGTTTATGCTTCATGTGTTTGTTAAAGAAGCCAGAGTCTCCACAATTGTTATATTGTGCAAGCTCTATTAATTGAGATAAATCTTTACTTTGACATGTTCTTTCTTTAATAATATTTTAAGCATAGCTAGAAAGACCAAGCGACTAACTTCTGAGCTTGTGTACACTTTACTACCATGATGCCAAAATAGGCGGTAAAGTAGGTCTACCATTGTAACAAGAATGAATAAGGGATTTTTGGGCTTAACAAAGGGCCCACTAAGGGATTTTCCTCTCTTCCTTAACTTATAGAAAATTTATAGAAAATTAACTCGTCCTCTTGTTTTAAATCTTAAAGTCACAATATTCTAATATATTAAGCCATTTCCTTATTCCAACAATGTCCATTTCCAAAATAGAATTTAAATCTTGCCAAATTTTAAAAATCTTAAAAAGTACTTTTCTATTTCAACCAAAAATACACAGTTGAATTGATTCCCCAAACCAAGCTGTTACATTTCCCCTTCTAATTTCATCTTTATGAGGTGGATCTGAGCTCTTTATACTTCTACAAAGTAGAAATTTGAAAATTTGACATCTAGAGATTGACTTCTTTTATTTCTTTTTATCAACATCTGTCTTTATGGTTCAAGCTTGTTTGTTTAGTTTTTTTACAATTTTCACCCCAACTAGTTTCCCTTCCATTCGGAGGGTAAATTTGGTTTCTTGTATGGAGTCTTTTGGTTTCTCTTAGCATATTGTTAGCTTCAAAATTCTAACTCAATATCATCCTTTCCCTCCTTTCCAAGCATTAATAGTTTAAATATCCTCCTAATTAAGACACCCCTATTAAGAGTTTGAAGAGATAAAGAAGGACAATGTGAAGTAGAGGGCAATTTTCAAACGGATCTCACAAAACTTTTAAAATTGCATGAGTGGATCCAAACGGGGACTTTGCCCATGCTCTTTCTGTTCTCATTTCACACCTGCGCATCTACACTTGGTTGCCACATGTCATTTTTACCATCTAGGATCTACCATATACCATCATATATATACTTCATCCACCTATACATCATGCTCAGATCGGGATCGGGATTCTTCTCACATATTGCCCACCCCCTTGGTAAAACATAGTGTTTCATGGTCTCCTTTGTGCTCCAAACTCTTTTCTGCCACAAACCACTCCATTTAGCTCCATTGAGAGTAGAAAAAGGTACCATCCAACATCTCAACACCCTCTTGGATCAAAAGGGTATAATACCATCTTCCAAAGCCATCCAATTGGATTGATCCACCCACCTGGATCAAATACCTATAAACAATCTTCAAACAACCTCAAAGTCCTGCCCCTATCAAATGGTTGTATCATGCAAACAAACCTCTTTCTACTTCCTCCATTCCTATCATATTTATTCACTTCATATGATTTGGAACATTTGACAATTCTCTATACTTCCACTAATCCTTCATTCCATTCCCCCAATACATCCTCGCCATCGCAAAAAAACATTCCAGCAACATCTTGAACATTGACATGTAAAGAGCCCAAATCAACAATATGTTGCATCCCCTGGTCAATATCCTCAGCTTCCTCATTCCATAATCTTCTCACATCATCTAAAAACTCATCATACCAAACACACACTCCAGTATCCATATGGGCATCAACGTGCTTAACATCATTTGGATACATAGATTCTTGAAGAAAAACAAAGATACCCTCCAAGGTGTCATGCAACAAAGTATCTACATCAATATCCACATCACTATCCATATATTCATGTACATATAATTGCTGATTTGTGCTAGCATCATAATCACCTGTGTCATCATAGAAAGGCAATTCTAACAAACTCTCTACCTCACACTCTAACACTTCAACACTTCACCAAACAAACCTATAGATTCCACACTGGCATCCTCTGATGAAGCAATTTCCCAAACTCAAGTACCTGAGATATCTCCAACACACTAGGGACCACCTGCCCCTCCATAGTATACTCACCAACCATTGATCAGTCCTCCATCACTTCGTCAGCATCTACTACCTCCAACTTTGGGTCCACAACCATACAACCTATACTTTATGTAGCTTCACCAACACACTAATCCATTTCCTTTGCATCCATCAACACATCACTCACACAGTGATCAGTAACATGCTGACTACTCCTATCATGACACACATCAAGCAAATCAAAAGTATCAACTTTACTCTCGGCATAGTGGGTGTGGCATACACAAACTAGCTCTCCATCTCATCTTCCTCTCTGGTACATGGCAATATTCACAGCTTCTACAAATGTGTGTGGTTCTTTCACCTCCACCTTCTCTTTTATCCTCCCATGTAGCGCTTCAATAAACTTGTCCTTCTTTAGAAAGTCATGAGGAACTTGGTTCTCCCCCAAAGTCTTGAGCATCATCCTCCATGCAACTTTAAACCTATCCACAAAATTTGACACTTCTTCATTCTCCCCTTGGTTCAACCTGCTCCACAAGTTCTCAGGAGTATCTACCTTTATCTTTTCCTTAGGGCTTCCTTTATCCTATCCAAGCTTCCTCTTTTAGCATTTGTGGCCTCATACTCAAACCACTCCTCTGCTGCATCTTGTAAGGTCCCCACGCTAGCTGGCTCAAGAGGATCCTTTTGATAGGAAGCTAAGTCCCCTTTGTCTTCGATTGAGGACACCTCGATCTCTTGGAAATATGAGGATATGAGCAAACAAAGGGACCAACTCTATCTCGCAAGGGAAACGTAATTATTCTAATAGGAATCTATTCCTCCGATCAAACGGTACTCCATGTGCGTGATCAAGGATGGAACAAGTTCACACTTGATTCATGGAACCTAACGCATTTTTCCTCTTTTCTTTATGAGGTACGGCCACTAGGTCGTTCTCCTAAAATGGACTTGTTTGGGTGCTATTCTATTATGGATCATAAAGAATAATTATGTTGGAAAGTTACCCAACTCATTGGGTCCACCCTTCCATAGGATGGTGCCATCGGGGCATCCATCCACCCACTTTCCACCCATGCACCCAATCATTTTTTACCTAATTAGGTCCTACCACACTGTGAAACATATAAAAACAAGCTCTTTAAATATTTCTCATCACTAATTCATTAAGACAGTTCTTCCAAAATAGTTGAAAAAAAATGGATCTTCAAACACAATCATAATATTATCACTTGCTCATTACATTATTCACGTTCTCCCAAGAAACCCTCGCACCAACATGGGTGACATGGTTCCTGTGGGGTAGCAATTATTCATGGAGGGGTCTAGAACTCCGAACATCACTCACCTACTTAGTGAGGACTACTAAGTGGGTCCCGAGTTCCCTCATCCTCGACGTGGTGGGGTGACGTTCAAAACTCAGAGCCTCCACTGAGTCCCACCTGCCCCCTCGAGGGGTGTGCCCCTTAGTTGGCTTTTATTTGCACACCACTTGCCCCTCACACCCAAGAGCAAGCAGCTCATCCACCTAGATGGGTCCAACTTTGAGCATCTAGTGGGTTGTTCCCTCAAAGCGAGAGGATAGCTTTAGTGTGGACCGGCGACAACCGATCAATTGGTAACAACCAATCAAACCTCATAAGCTCAGCGAGATAACCAATCGATTGGTAACAACCAATCAAACAAGAGAAAATACAATTCCATCACATTCATAGTAAACAAGAGAAAATAGTCTTTTCAACTTGAGATTGTGATAAGAAATTCTTTATTAAAGAATTTTCCATTGTTATATGCCCTTCTTGTTCTTTTTTTAGGCAAGTTTTTGTGTAGGACTTCCTAATCTTACTGGGTCGCGTAATGCAATGGTCTATGCAAATATTAAAGAGCATTTCTAACTTGGTGATATTGACGATGGCGGTAGTGCCTGCACAGCGGTGTTACTTAGTCCGTTAGAGACCTTGCTTAGTTCGGACGTTGCTTGGTCCCGCGTTGTTACTCGCATTCTTAACTCCACGTAATTTCAACAATTCTTTATTATTACTGCTTCTTACAGTTTCCCTATGTAGAGACCCTGACAGAACCAACAAATTTTTTGGCCATAACTCTGTGATGAAAACTCAGAATATGGTTATGTAGCCAGTCAAAAGAACTGGAAGTCATCTGGTCTACAAGCTAATATGGGAAGAATAGGCAAAAACGTCTGTATATAGCCACAAACATGCCATATTTAGAAACGCATTGCTTTTCCATATTTTTAGTGTGCATGGACTCTAAATATATATAAGTACGCTAAATATGACCTCCTATCACACGAAAATTTAAAATTCTATTTTTGGAGATATTTATCTCTTAATATATCTATTCTTGTCTTCTTATTTCTTTTCAAATTTTTGGGACTAATATTTTTACTCTATCACTTTCTTAACGTTTCTAGCCTTATAGTCTCTCTCGAAGTGCACTCTCTTTGTTCTTGAAACCTATATGAATAGCAGATTGTAGGCCATATGTCATGGAGCATGCGTATGGTAGGGGTACAAAGGTAATACATGCATACAGTTCTTGTTTCTTATTTTATGTCATTTCAAATTACTAGTGCAAAATTTTCTTCCAACTTGCTTATGGTGGTCAAGCGGCCAAAAAGTGCCCATGCTTGTTGGCTTTCATCTATGTTAGCCGCCGGCAAGCATGTAGGCTTGTCAGATTGGAGTTGGAAGCGTAAAATTTTCTTTTGCCACCATTTGGTCCCTACACCAATCTTGATCAATGTTTCACACACTAAGCAGAACCAAGGTGTGAATAGGGATTTTCCATAGAAGAAAGCTGAAGCATTTACTAGCAAAGTTTGGCATAAAAGACGACTACAATACATAAGCAACATGGGATTTATTTATCAAGGTGACTTATAATGCTTATAAGTTAGTGTGTTCACATATATTTAATGAAGTCTGGACATATTTAATATTTGAGGCATGGAAAGTTTTACATCTACTGTTTTCTCATAGACCTAGCCATACAACAAGCTCTATTTCACAGCTGATTTTGATATTGTTTAAGGCTGATTTATGGACTATTTTGAGACAACTTTTGGATAATTTTTTGGGCTATTTTACCTTTGTATATGGAATTAGAAATCTTCATGAGACTTGCTGTTGTTTTTTGGAAAATATGGTGTTGTATGCACCCGCACCTTGGTTTATTATAAAAGCTTCTATGTGAATAAAGAAGCTCCTACGGGGGGCCAATCATTCTGGCTTAGTGTGGTTTGGGCTATGAATCGAGACTAAATTCAAGGCTATTTACATCATAGGTGCTTTTAAATGAATAAAATGCCACAATAAATATAACAGCGAGTTCCCACATAAGACATGAGATGCAAATAATTCTAACATACACTACTAAATAAAGAATACGCATTACCATGCATTAGCTTGTTGATGCCTCATTAGAAGTGCCATCTCCTGAAGAAAGACCTTGTGGCTCCACCCCCTCCTAAACTCCTACTCCAACTGGGCGATGACATAATTTTTATTGATCTTGTCCTAGTCCCTACATTTAAAAGATAATTGTGCCTAATAAGATATCATGCCATGTAAGAAATTGTAATTATTTGAAATGAATACATGTAATCAAATTGAAACTTACATTCACATCCTATGGAGCATCAAGTAAAGGTTCACGAGGTCTCTCATCCGGCGACAAAAAGCGATGCCCTTATCATAGTGGCACAATGACATGCCCCACCCCACTGTCACAATGATACACTACACATATGCATCACTAATACAGTGTGGGGTGCTATACGCACTGGTGGGTCCTTTGGCGCATCAAGTGGTGGTGAGGACACCAACAGCAACACATAAATATTTTGAGTTAAATGACATTATAAATAAAAAATTATTTTTGTCTTTTATGCAATGATTTTAATTGCATAAGCAATGCTTGCTATTTTTGCCTATAAATTTGCCCTGTTGCTAAAAGGGGGTCTTTCTTCTAGTGTCCAAATGAACACCTATATTTGTAGCCAATTTTGTGTTCCAATCCAATGGCACTCAAAGTGGCTTACAACCTGTAATTTATACTTAGGCACAACATGTCCAAAGCATACTGCCTTTGCAAAAGCCAAATCCCATCATGGTGATCTAATCACCTCTATACCTAGGAAATATCAAAGATCACTCAAACATTTTATTTCTAACTTCCTCTTAAGGAGAATCTTCACCTCATGAATAATAACATCATTGTCCAATGTGACAATCAAGTCATCAACATAGATGACTAATAATGCCCCTATCAATATTTTTCACAAAAAGTGAAATATATTATAGATATATGAAATCCAATAGTGATAAGATACTCTCTTATCTTATCTCACCATGCTCCAAATATACAAGGCTTGTAAATAAAATCAAGATGTGTATGGTTCTCATATCTTGGTGGCTGCACCATGTAGACCTCCTACAAATCACCATGTAAAAAAAAATATATTTACATCCATTTAATGTAAAGGCCATCCATAGAAAAGATTTCTCTCATAGTTGCCATCCTAGAAAATGGGCTAAAAATCTCATCATTGTAAATATCATAGGTCTATGCATATTCTCTGGTGGTGGCTAATAATCTTGCCTTGTACCTGCTCATAAACCCATGTAAATTTTGTTTTACTTTGTAGACCCACTTGCATATCCAATTGCAAGTGGGTCTACAAAGTAAATAATCTTGCCTTGTACCTGCTCATAAACCCATGTAAATTTTGTTTTACTTTGTAGACCCACTTGCATATCCAATTGCATTTGAATTTTGCTTTACTTTGTATACCCACTTGTATCCAATTGCCTTCTTCGTCTTATGTAGAGGCACCAAATCCCATGTCTCATTTGTATCCAATGTAGCCATCTCTTCATCCATGGCATCTTCCTAATGCTTATGTCCAAGTGCCTCCTCAAAACATGTGAGCTCTATCTCTTATATTTCTTTGACCATATTGAGCTATGTATGTGACGGTCCCAAATTTAACCATATCTTAATCGTAAACTTAATCTAAGAAAAGATTAAGACTCACTTAATCATGATATTTCTACATAGCAATATAATCAAATCAACCCTCTCAAATAGCAAAACAAGCATGCATGCCATATCCAAGATTCTTATCACATAAGCAAAGAATCATAAAATCTCAAACAAACTTTCACATAATATAAATCTCTATCAATTAAAGCATAGCATCTCAATCAATCTCCATATATGTGTCCATATCAAAGATTATGTCATCATCACCATGCTCAATAACATGGTTAGTCATAATGACCGATAGATCTAGGGCATTACCCTATTCCACCCAACTTCACATGTACATCACGGTCATCCCAAGTTCACCTCTATCTTATTCTTGTCCTTTTCTAGTTCTACCCGAGGAAATAAATCTCATTCTTTAAAGTCAGATGGGAATTGTTTTTAAATAAATTCAGTTATCATGTTCTAATCAAGAATATTATCTCTAGCCACTATAACTATGTCATAATTATGCTTATGCATTATTCCATCTAGTCTATATAGGCAGAATAGTCAATGTTGATAGAAATTTCCATTGCAAAGCCTGACAAATACCCTCTTTGAAAGAGAAATATCTTTCAATCTATTTGGATTCAGAGAAAAGTCAAAACTACAAAGTTTGAGAGACTCTAACTCTCTTTAGAACATATCTCTATGATGGTTCTTTAAAAACAAGTTCTAAGGTCTTTTCGAGAGCGTTCAAAATGGCTAAAGTTGTGTTTTCATCATAAACTATCAAAATAGCCAAGTGTCTCACTTTGTACTCAAATAACTAAAAAACAAGAGTGATTTGGCTTTCTAGCGTCTCATACCCTCTTGTAGAGTTTACCATTATCTAAAACTTTCGTGTTTACGTCAAAATCTAATTCTAAACACATTGAAAGATAAACGCTTCGCAAAATAGCCCCTCGTGAAGGTTATACCTAGAATCTGGTAAAACTAGTCAAATATTTTTATTCTATCAGTCGCATAGACCAAGGTGATCATGTATAATTAAGAAAGTTAAGAATTACTCATTTAAGTGTGCCATATATCTACTCATATTCTCTTGTATACATGCTTATAGTCCATTATCGATGTATTTGATGATGTCTTGAGTGGTTGGGAGAGCCATGTCTACTCTCAAAAAGTTGTGGAAGTGTTATTTGCAGATTTTGCCAACCTCTCGGATCTACTATCAGGGCTGCAACTTGCAACATGTATAACTTCGTGCTCAATTATCATAAATTTATCATGTGGGTATCTAAAATTACTAGAACGTGCGTGGTCTACAACCCATCACGGGGAAAATTGCCAATTTTGGTAGTATGTGAAGGTCGACTCCAAAAATAGGTCAGATTTTACTTTTTTATAAAATTTTGATTTGCATGTCCATATACATACTTAAAGGGTTACCTTTGAGCATATTAACTAATAGAAAACTCAAACTTGAATTTTCACATAGTTTTAACACTTAGAATTTTGGTTGTTGAAAACTTGCTGGAATTTATTTACTAGAATCTGTAGCATCCAAAACTTAATATTATCATTAATCATAACTTTGTTAAACTCAAAGGTATGTTACAATGTACATCCATCATATCTCAACCTGTCCAGTAGTGGATTATCTAAACCTCATAGACCTACATACACCTAGATCATTTGCCAATGCTAGTGAAGATATGCTCTTTTTCGATGGTGTTTCCATGGTATCGTGTGTTGCAACTCAAGAGCAAGACTCTATTGCACAATGGGAGAGTTCCTTGTATTATGAGAGATATTCACTTATATACATGGTGAAGTGTAATAAATTTCCATGAAGCACAAAAAATCCTTTGATTTGTTTTCCATGTGAACACCTCTTATCAAAGACCCTTTATGAAAGACTTTTTACACTAAGTCTTAAAAGTCATAAGGTTATGTTAACCTTATGTTTAGGGTTTTTTTTTAAAAAAAACTTCTCATGATTGCATAGAGGATGATGACAACTTCGTGCTCACCTTTCCCTCTCATGTACTTCTCTCTTAGCAGACCCACATGAGTACCTCCAGCCACCTTTGTCTAGCCAAAAAGTGACCTGGCCCCATGAAGCTGGCTGGACAAAGGCATTGATAGGATTTTGTGTGCCCGAGGAATATGGCCAATAGATGTGGTCACCCCAGCCCAAAAAGACTCAAAAATGAAACATCGTGTGTGTGTGTGTGTGTGTGTAGGACCTTAGAGAATAAGAACTGTTGCATGACCACATGAAACTAGTGAACTGATGTTATCAACTACTATGAAGTGAAGATGGAACTGCTGCATGGATACCTAGAGTTGGGGGTAGTTGACAAAATGGAGAAGAAGATGCATGGAATTGGGGGGTGATGGAAGAGTATAAGAAAAGTGCATGGTTATTAGAGGGACAAGAAGAGAATAGAGAAGAGGTGAGAGAGCCAAGGCTTTTTTGGGATGGTGAACCAGCTCTAAGATAGATTGCGATTGAGTTTTATTATGTTCTAAGAAGAAAGTGACATAGGTTTGTTTGAGGAGATTGGGTTTGCCAAGAGCAGAGTTTGGGTTTGAGGAGATTGGGTTTGCCGAGAGCAGAGTTTGTATAGGGTAGAGGGTCTTGTAGAACATGGGTTCCCTAGGACCTTTGAAGCTGCAACTCTGTTGGAACTTGGATCATCTAAAAGCCTTACTCAATCATTCCATGTGGTATTTTTTAGTGGAATCCTGTAGAGTATACCTGCAACCCTTATTGTTGTTGTTGGTATTATAGAATTAAAGATACAAAGTTTTGCTAGGATAATTATGTGGAGGTCGATCCCTTCGTTTTGTAGAGTTCTCTCTTATCTGTTCAATCCCCAAATCTCAGGGGTGTTCAGATTGGCTCAATTTTATATATTTACAGAAGGTTTGATTACACGAGATTTATGAGTAACTGTTCCTAGACTTTGGTTTTATCTATGTTGTTTTAAAAGAGTTTGTTGAAGATAACCAATTTTGATTGAAGAGCTGACTTGTGTTAAATCAAAACTATGTCAGTTAGCTTGTGTTTGAGGTAGTAGGTTCTGACAGAGGCATCTTGGTCTACTGATAATCATGATAGGTTAGAGATGGTGTTTATGAAGTATAGATTTTGTTTTGTTGAAGGCTAGGCTGACAATCAAGACCACAGAAGTCAAGTTCATATGTTGGGAAGCATTGCTAGTGGCCTTGGTGTCAGCTGAGAGCTATGGGAGGTCAGAAGGGAGTCAGTTGTGGGTGTTCATAAGTAGTTTTGATCTCTTTGTGCTGAAGGGGAAAGTTTTGAGTCAGGTCTGACATTCAGCTCTATCAACAATCAGGCACAGAACTAAAGGAAAGGTATTCCAGAGTCAAAAGGGTGTCAGGTACTGTCAGGTATGTAGGGAGGTATGTCTTGGTGGGGTTGGAGTGTTTTGAGGGTTTAAGAGGGGCAGTGGACATGGAGGAGAAGAATTCTAATCCAATTAGGTCGATCTGGCTTGTTTGGTCTCATAATAGTCAGAATAGGGTTAGTAGGAGTCATCTCAGTGATCAGTCTTTGGTATGGTATCTCTTTGAGATTAGAGCAAGCTAAGAGTCAGGGAAGGTCAAAGGACACGTGTGTGAATATTTTTGCTTCAGTTGAGATAGTTGAGTCGTCAGGGTCTGGTTCACTCAGGTTCAATCAAAAAACGAGTGTCAACAAAGGGTCAGCAGCAGCAGCAGCAAAGTGTCCAATAAGTTTCTGGGGTTGTGCATTTTAGGCTAGCTAATGCTGGAGGATACTAGGAGAGCCTTGAGGACTCATTTCTGATTGGAGTCATCAACTAGTGTTTGATTCGGAATACAGTCTCAACATCTTATCTGTCTGTGTAGCTAAAAGATTTTGTGGTCATCTGGGAGTCAACAACTAAGGGAACCTAACGGTTTATAAGTGAAGAACTAACCTGGGAGGACCATTGGGGTGGTCAGCTGAATATTTTAAAGAGTTTGGAGTGTGCCCAAGTATCTGCTTGCATCAAGAGATCAGAGGATATCAGCTGAGTGGTCAACTACTTAATTTGGTGTTGTCTATTGGTGTTGTGGTGCTGGGTAGTTCCCTCTTCAAAGTGGTGTGTTCGGACGGGCTATAGAGGTAGGTCTCCCCGACACATCATTATTTTGGTGCCCCCGTTGAGGAGGGATTTGAAGCACCCTTCAGTTTGTGTGCAAGTATGAGAGTTTTCAGTATAGAGAAGATGGCAGCCATGATGACATATGTGGTGTTCCAAGGATATGCTCGAGAGGATCCCAAGGATTTTTTGGCAGGGATGGAGTTGGTAGCTTTTACCTTTGGGACAGATAGAGATGAGGATAAGCTGACATTGTTGTCTATGTTACTGAAGGGAGACGCCAAAAGGTGGTTGCAGACATGGAGAGACATTAATGTGACTTTTATGCAGAATTATAAACAAAGTGAATCCCCAAATGCCCTATTACAAGAGATCCAAAAGTTAAAGCATAATTTGTCTGATGTGCTTGACAGATTTGTGGACCATTTTGAATACTTGTGGGGAAGATGGGATGCTTCCTTGGGAGAACAGAGCACTCGCTTGTTCTTCTAAAGAAAGACTTGTTTATCCAGCCCGTTCATGCAGATATGAGGGAGAGAGTGGAGCTGAAGAGGCCCGGAACCTTTGAAGAGGCCTTGAAAATTTCTAGAGAGAAGGAGTGGAAGCTACAAAGAATGGCTCAGAAGCAAACGGAAGTTCCAGCTGAGGGCAAGCCAATTATGAATGGGAAGAGAAGAGAAGAAGGGAGGACTGCTTGAGCAGTCCCAACGGTTATTGATCAACGGATGCTGGGTATTGATCATCTCACTCAGCAAGATGGAAAATTTGAATCTAAATATGATGCAAGGAGGTATAAATGCCCCTAGGGTAGGAGATATAAATGCCCCTAGGGTAGGAGATAGAGATGTTATGAGAGGCAAGGGAAGAGGAGGCCTAAACATGAATGTTCAATGCTTTAATTGTATGGAGAGGGGTCATATATCTCCTCAGTGCCCTTATCCCAAGAGAATGGGGGTGATGTATATCCTCTGAAACCCAACAGGAGAGGCAGGAAATGCAGGATGTTAGGAGGGCAGAGGAGATGCCTAATCATGGAGGAGGCCTAAACATGAATGTTCAATGCTTTAATTGTATGGAGAGGGGTCATATATCTCCTCAGTGCCCTTATCCCAAGAGAATGGGGATGATGTATATCCTCTGGAACCTAGGAGGCAGGAAATGCAGGATGTTAGGAGGGCAGAGGAGATGCCTAATCAGTCATCTGTGCCATAGGTTCAATAGCCAGTAAATGGAACAAGATAAAGAGAAGTAAATTTGATTAGAGTGGATGAAGAAGCAAACATTTTAGCCAATAAAAGAACTAGGGGAGAAGAAGTAGAGGATGAGGCAAGTCCATCCAAGAGGAAGAAAGGAAAGTAAGTGGAGGATCAGCCAAGGAAGGTGGGAAGACGACCAAGTCCAGAAGACACATTGGCATGCAGGCTTTTCCTTTGGGTGTCCATGAGGAACAGCACGATTTGAGGAAAGACCTTTAGCAAAAGGGTCCTATTCGGATATGGGCTCACCTTTTGTAGTTATGCCCCAAACTCAGAAGAACATGGAGCAAGTTGGTTAGCATGAGATGCCCCAAGAAGGAGAAGAAGGGAGGTCAGATTAATATAGTGCACGTGAAGGGAGGCAAATATTATTTTCTAGTTATGGATGCTTGGGTAAACAAGCACATAGTTCCTGAATTATATATTGATGGTGGTGCACAAGTCTATGTAATGACCCAACAAACAATGGAAACACTAAGACTAAAGATTAGAGCCCCATCAGAGTTTAGAGTCATAATGGCAAATAGTGCAAAAGTAAGATGTTTTGAAATTGTAAAGAAGCTATAGGTAAATGTTTTAGGATTAGAAGTAGAATTAGATGTGCATGTGATGTTAGCAAAATCTAAAGCATATCCATTGATTCTTGGAAGCCATGGTTGATTGCTATGAGGGCAGAGTAGGACTAGTTGGAGAGGACACCTAATTTTGGGATTAGACCAGCCTGTAGTCATATATGATATGGCTAAAGTAAGGGAGTTGATCCAGAGAGTAGTACATCCGAAGAAGAATATGAAGAGACCAGCTCTACATAGGATTTGAAAATAGACGAGGTTAGCTCAGATAATGATGGGGAAGAGATGCAATTGTTGGAGCCTGATTATGACCTTATGGGTATCTGTATAGCTATGTATAGAGGAAGGAGAGAAGATGAAGCCTAAAGGTGAAGTACAATCAAGTGGGGAAGAAGTGTTACAAAAGATGATGGTGGCTAAGGATCTAACTGATGCACTGAGAGAAAGGAGTATATAAATATGTTGCAAAAATTTCTAGACCTCCTCATCTCATCTTACACATATGTTAGGGGAGTGTCTGCAATGCAACATCAGATCCAGTTCAAGCCAGAGGCTAAGCAAGTTGTACAGAGGTTAAGAGTATTAGGAGCTGTATAGCAGTAGGAGTTGAGAGAGGAAGTGGATAAACTGCTGAAAACATGGTTTATATACCCAGTTGATAATTCTGAATGGGATTCTCCAGTAGTAGTAATCGCTCCAAAGAAGAATGGGAAATGGAGTCAATGTTTATTTTAAGCTTATGAATCTAGTAACCAAAAGAGATCATTACCCAATGCCTTTTCAAGATGAGATTCTAGATAGGCATGAAAGATATAGTGTATGCAATGGATGTTTAGCATACTTTCACATCTCAATTACTCTAGAGGACCAAAGGAAGACTCGACCTTTATTACCCCATGGGGGTGTCTTTCTTATAGGATTATGCCCTTTGAGCTAACAAATTCCCTTGCAAGATTTCAAAGGTTTATGAATCTGATGTTTGAGCCCTATCTAGGGTCCTTCATCAAAGTGTTTATTGATGATTTTTTTATATAGAGTGGTAGATGGATTCATTGTGAGAAGCTGAGGTTGGCTTTGAAGAAGAGACTAGATGATTTGGGGTGGTCAATTAAACCCTGATAAATGTCACTTGTCTCAAGCTAAGGTAGCTGTTCTTGGTCATGTTGTTTTAGAGAATGGAATTGGAGCAAATCTTTAAAAAGTGATACTTTCATTGATGATTTTTGTATATACAATGGTAGATGGATTCACTGTGAGAACATGAGGTTGGCTTTGAACACACTGGATGATTTGGGTGGTCAACTGAACCGTGATAAATGTCACTTGGCTCAAGCCAAGGTAACTCTGCTTAGTCATGTGGTTTCAGAGAGTGGAATTGAAGCAGATCCTAAAAAGGTGAAAGCTTTACTTTTATTGGAGGCTCCTTAGAATGTGAAGCAACTACTAATTTTACTCACACAAGGTAAGATATCTTGCCAGTTCATCTTTCTTTTGTCCCCAGGCTTTATGTCCATTACAGCAAGCATCCCAAAGGGATCCTTTCAGTTGGCACAAGATAAGGAGGAAGAGGCCTTTATGATGCAAGTAAAGGAGATTCTGAGCACTTTTCTAGTAGTCATGCCTCTTGACTGGAGTAAAGAATTTTTTGTGAACCCTAATGTGGGTGAAGATGTTGCGGTAAGAGTACTATTGCAGCAGGGGAAAGACCATTCTTATATGAGGCTTGTATATTTTGTCAGCTGAACAAAGACACAAGGGGAGAGGACATATTCTGAGGAAGAGCAGGTGATGGTAGCTGTAGTGTTATGAGGAATTTTAGGTCCTACCTACTCCCAAAGCCTTTCACTATTCTTACCCATTATTCTCTGCTTCCTCATCTAATCTAGTCTGACATTCCTTCTAAGAGATTATCCAAGTGATTGATTGAACTATAGGAGTTTCAGTTTACTTGCATGGTGGAAGACAACACTAGAGCTACACTAGATGATATTTTGACATATAGTAGAATCTAATGGTGTTGAAAGAAGAAATAGTGGCAAAGAAGAAAGATGTAAGGACCTTGAAACAGAGCTGTCAAATGCTTTTACCCTTTTTTTTAATGGGGCTTTCAAGAGAAGCTCAGGAGTGGCTAGTGGAGGTGTAGTTTTGTTGAATCTAGAGGGTAAAGAAGTTTTTCAAGAAGGAATTAAATTGCAGCCAACAATGAGGCTGAGTATGCTACCTTGCAGTATGGGCTTCAACATTGTATCAAGAAGGGAATTAGAAGGCTGATTATTAAAGGGGATAGTTTATTGGTCATTAGACAGCTTCAAGCTGTTTGCAAAGCCAAAAACCCTAAACTAAAAGAATGGAATTTTTAAATGAGGAGGATGTTACATAGGTTCCACGAAGTACAGATATAACATGTGAAGAGAGAGAAGAATCAAGCTGTATATGCATTAGCAAAAGAGGGGTTGGGCAAGGATTGAGAAGTGCATGCTATCACTGTAGCCCATCCTAGCTATGTTGGAAGAGAGAATTTACAGAAAATTGAAGATGGTCTTGTGCCTGCAAATTTGTCCAAGAGGCAAAAATATGGTTTTATAAGGAAAGCTTTATAGTACACTATTCTAAATGATCAATTGTATATGACAAGAAAGGAATTGATTTTGATGAGAGTTCCAAACAAGGAGGAGATTTTGCTATTATGGCCTCTTGCCATGAAGGGTTCTGTGGAGGACATTTTACCATGAAGGTGATAGTGATGACGAAGATTTTAACAGTTGGGTACATATGGCCTAGTCTGAGAAGAGATGTGTATCACTAGTGCAAGATCTGTGAGCCCTGTGAGAAACAAGGAAAAAAGGTTTTGCAACATAAATTAAGGAAGAGTATTGTATCATATGGGGCTTTTGAGAAGTGGATATTGGATGCAAGTGGTCCTCTGCCCACTACTGCCAGGGGCAAGACCTATATTTTGACTGGAGTAGACTATCTCACCAGATGGGTTGAAGCTAGATGTGTGAAGAATTTAACTACTAAAGAAGTGGCCAAATTTGTATTTGAAGACGTTTGTGCTAGATTTGGCATGACACTAGATCTGTTGATAGACCAGGGCGGCCTGGATTCAGAGGAGAAGTTGTACAAGAGCTCATGTAGAAATTACATATCACTCATAGGTACTCCTTACTATCCCACAATGTAATGGGCTAGTAGAAAGATTCAATGGAGAGTTGTGCACTATGCTAACTAAGTGTCTCGAGGAGAATCCCAAGCAGTGGGACTCACATGTTTCCTCAACTCTGTGAGCTTACAAGATAACTATCAAATCAGCTCTAAGTTATGACCTTGTAGACATATACAAAGATATGACCTTGTAGGCTAGTCTAGTACTTAGTCTTTTTTATGTTCTACTTGGGTACTATATATACCAAGTACTTTGTATCTCTTATCTATCGAACATCTATTGGAGCTTTCTTGTGTGAGCATATTTCGTTTACTCGTGTTCACTCATTG
Source organism: Cibotium barometz (assembly GCF_041138505.1). Taxonomy (NCBI): domain Eukaryota; kingdom Viridiplantae; phylum Streptophyta; class Polypodiopsida; order Cyatheales; family Cibotiaceae; genus Cibotium; species Cibotium barometz. The sequence goes on from NC_141060.1 coordinate 36,140,625, forward strand.
TCTCCATCTTTGTTCCTTCATGTGGTATCAGAGCATTCGTCACTAGAACCCTGATTCAGCCTTGCCTTCCGTCTCGCGGCAAGTTCCCGGGTGTTCTTGTGTTGCTTTCGATCCGACATTCAGCTCGCTCCACTTTCCAGCTTGTTTCCTGACAGTTGGTCGCGAGATTTCTTCGGTTTACTTTAGCCATTGCTGCCCCGGGTACTCAACTTTAGGTCGCCTACTCTCTGAGATTACCAAGAGCAAGTTTGTTTAATTTTTGCATTGCCGCGCACGCGCGCGCGTGCAGTTTACAGACTTATTGGTGGAGTTAAGCTCTTGAAATCAATCTCGGTGTTCCCGAAGCTGTGGAGCCAAGCGTCTTGGGGTAATACCCCCCTTTCGGAGCTGTTCGTGCACTCAGAATTTCATTCTGAGCTACGCTTCAAAAGTTGACTTTTTGTGGGCTACGAATTCATTTAGCATACAGCACGCTCCTATTCAACACGACTTTGTTCCTGGTAAGAATCCCTTTCATCCTTACAGGATCTCGGTGAACAGGTACCTCTTGCTTGGACACAGTTGCCAGCTTGCAATTTCAGATTGTGTTGGCAAGTGATTGAATGCATTTTCAGATTTGAGGTGCAGTGGTTTATGCCTTGGCAGTGATTGCAAAGAGCCTATTTGCTCTGTGTTGCAAGGAGCCTGTTTGCTCTTGGTTGCATTGGGTTTTACTTGCAGTATTTGCAATCAGTTATTTGTGCAGGCACTATGTCTCTTTCAGAGAACTTTGGCACTATTACAAATGGGGACAAATTGGAAGGTCCAAACTATGCCTTGTGGTCATTTATGCTTCGCAACATTTTGGTTGGCAAGGGACTGTGGGATATTGTGAGTGGTGACGAAACTAGGCCAGCTGCTGCTGCAGCTAGTTCATCTTCATCCATCTCATCTTCATCCACAGCTCCTACTCCTGCCTTATTGGAGGAGCAAAGGAGGTTTGATAGGAGAAATGCCCAGGCTCTGTCCTTGATTTCCCTCTCAGTGAAGAGGCACATTATGTCTACCATCAAGTCCTGCAAATATGCTAAAGCTGCTTGGGATAAATTGGAATTCATGTACCATGTCAAGAATGAAGCTAGAGTGCTAGCTTTGACAAATCAACTCAAGGAGTTGAAGATGGAAGAAGGGCAGACAATTACAGAGCACATTGCTAAGATTACTGATCTTAGAGATCAATTAGCAGGTGTTGATGAGGAGATAGAGGACAGAAAGCTTGTCACTATCACTCTCAACAGCCTGGCTCCATCATTTGGCACATTTGTTACCTCTTTGTCTATCATGCTTAGGGCTGCCCCTGTCTCATTTGATGAGTTGGTAGGGGTGCTCCTACAAGAAGAGGAAAGAACCTCTAATTTTGCTCATTCATCTCGCCAAGGTGAGCAAGCTCTTGCCATGCAGGGAAAGGGCAAATTTCAGTCAAAAGGAGGTAATTTTCAGAGAAAATACAGCAATGCATTTCAGCCCAAAAATGAGGGGAATGCAAGCTCTCAACCAAGTCATGGATCTAAGAAGAAGGGTACATGTAACTACTGCAAAAAGCCTGGTCATTTTATTGCAGAATGTCAGAAGAGGATTGCTAATGAGAAGAAGAGGGGGACTACAAACAGTAATTTTGTGGCACCTGCTGAAAATTCAAATGCCTCTTCTCATGCACACTATGCCCAAGATGACAAGGATTTTGCCTTTGGTGTTGTGGATCAGGAGATCATTGACACAAGGGGGGAGTGCAGTACTTCACATGCTACACATGCTCATGCTCTTATTGAGCCAGTGTCAGAGGGTATCGATGCATCTTTGGCCACCACTGATACTTGGTATTTGGATAGCGGTGCTTCTAAGCACATGACCCATCACAAAGATTGGTTTGAGGACATTACACCTGTTCATGGCAGACAGGTTGTTTGTGCCAATGATGCCACACAGGATATCACGGGAGTGGGACATGTTCCTATTCTTTTGGATGGTTCAGGGAAGAAACAATACATCCGTGATGTTTGGTATGTTCCAGATTTGAAAAAGAATCTGATTTCAGTTTCTTCCATTGCTTATGACCAACATATGTTGGTAGAGTTTCAGGGCAGCCAATGCAGGATTAAGGATCCTAAAAAGGGTTATGCTATTGTGGCTACAGGCACTTATGAGAAGGGGTTGTACAAGCTTGATGCTCAGCCCTATACTCAGCATGCTATGGCTGTATCATGTGTATCTCAGGGTGATTTATGGCATGCAAGGTTTGGCCATGTTCATCATAGGGCATTGACCTATTTGTTTAACAACAATATGGTCATTGGAATGCCAAAATTACAGCAGCCAGTCAATGAAGTATGTGAAGGGTGTGCTCTTGGCAAATTGCACCGCTTACCTTTCAAAAAGGATGGGAAAGGTGATGTGAAGGCAATAAGAGCATTGCAAATAGTGCACAGTGATGTTTGTGGCCCCATGAATGTTACTACTCATAGAGGGGCAAGGTACTTTGTTACCTTCATTGATGACTATTCCAGATTTACATGGCTCTTTCTCATGAAGAACAAATCAGAGGTGTTTTATTGGTTCAAGATATTCAAGGCTATGGCTGAGAATCAGACCAATTCCAAGTTACAAACACTTAACACAGATAGAGGGGGAGAGTACACTTCAGATGTATTTGAAGGCTATTTGCGAGAATATGGCATCAAACATCATTTGACTGTGCCATACACACCCCAGCACAATCCTATTGCCGAAAGGAAGAATAGGACTCTTGTGGAAATGACAAGGTGCATGCTGAAATTCAAGAAAATCTCAAAAGGATTTTGGGGAGAGGCCATTACTACAGCCACATACATTTTGAACAGATGCCCAACAAAAGCTTTGGTTGACAGGACACCATTTGAGGCATACTATGGGTACAAGCCCAAGGTCAATCATTTCAGAATTTTTGGGTCGGTTGCTTATGCTTTGATCCCTGCTCAACATAGAACTAAGCTTGATGACAAGAGTGTCAAGTGCATATTTGTGGGGTACAGTATTGAGAGTAAAGGATTTCGTTTGTATGATCCTGTTACTCGGAGGGTTATTATCAGTAGAGATGTTGCCTTTGCTGAAAATGAAACCATGCAACCGGTCAATGTTGACTTGCCACCATATGATGATGTGCCTCTTGATATTATTCAGTTTGATAATGATGAGATGGATTCTCCATCCTCCTCACCCAGTTCAGATTTGGTGCCACGTGTTGAGGGGGGATTTCCCTCAAATGTTCTAGAAGGGCAGCCAGCTAGTGGGGCAGGACAGCCACATGTTTGGAAACATTACCACCGTCGTGCCACGGATGCTACACCCAGTGGTACAGCCAGCGGTAGTGCTGAAAATTCAGTTCCAAAATGGGCACGGTTGACCCTTAGAGAAGCTAATGTTCAGCCAACTTTGGGGAGAACCAGGACAGCCACAAAGAATGCATCATCACAGGTGAATTATGCTTTGATGGCTTCAGTTATGGAAGCTGAAATTGAGCCTCAAAGATTTGAGGATGCCAAGGAACATCCCGCATGGCAGGAAGCCATGAAATCAGAAATTAGATCCATTGAAAAGAATGCCACATGGGATTTGGTTGATAAGCCCATTGGAAAGAATGTTGTTGGCACAAAATGGATCTATAAGGTTAAGTATCATGTAGATGGTACTGTTGAAAAACACAAGGCCCGGCTAGTTGCCAAGGGGTATGCCCAAAAGGAGGGAGTTGATTATGAGGAGACCTTTGCTCCGGTAGCCAAGATGACTACCATTCGGTCTGTCATCTCTCTTGCTGCAAGTTATGGCTGGCCCGTCTTTCAGATGGATGTCAAGACTGCCTTCTTGAACGGTGATTTACAGGAGGAAGTTTATGTGCAGCAACCCCAAGGTTTTGAGGTTAAGGGACAAGAGCACAAGGTGTGCAAGCTACGCAAGGCGTTGTATGGGCTCAAACAAGCACCCCGTGCCTGGTATCACAAGATACATCAGTATTTGCTGTCCCAAGGCTTTGTGAACACACATACAGAGTCCAATCTATATGTTCTGCAAGAAAAATCAGATTTGCTGGTTTTAGTTCTTTATGTGGATGATATACTACTCACAGGCAGTAGTACTCAGCAAATTGCAGCCATAAAGACTGCGTTGTGTCAGACATTTGATATGACAGATTTGGGCCTCTTGCACTATTGTCTTGGCATTGAGTTCTGGCAAACCCAGGAGGGGATATGTATGTCACAGACAAAGTATGCAAAGAGTCTCTTGCAGAAATTTAAGATGGAAAATTGCAAACCTGTGGCCACTCCATTGACAAAAGGCCTTAAGCTTTCAAAGCATGACACAGCAGAGAAGTTTGATGGCACACTTTATAGACAGTTGGTGTGTAGTTTTATCTATCTGTGTTCTACCAGGGCTGATATTGCACATGCCACAGGGGTGCTAAGTCAGTTCATGCATTGTCCCACAGTCACACATTGGCAAGAAGCCAAGAGGGTTCTCAGGTATCTGCAGGGCACTCTTACTCATGGATTGCACTATGTTGCAAATTGTGACATTTCTCTGAGTGGTTTCACAGACTCAGATTGGTCAGGGGACATGGATGATAGAAAATCAACCACCGGCTATTGCTTCTCATTGGGTTCAGCATGCATATCTTGGCTCAGTAAGAAGCAAGACCGTGTTTCTCTTTCCTCTAGTGAAGCAGAGTATAGAGCAGCAAACGCAGCCACTACAGAAGCAATGTGGTTAAGGAAGCTTATGTTTGATTTGCATCATGCACAAGATGGTGAGGCCAGCTCAATTTTGTGCGACAGTGTGAGTTGCATTGCCATTGGGAAAAATCCTGTTTTTCATGCCCGCATGAAACACATTGAGAATCATTATCATTATGTTCGGGATTGTATACAGGATGGCTTCATTGATCTTATCTATTGTCCTACTGAGGATAATGTGGCGGATATCTTCACTAAAAGCCTGTCAGCTCCACCTTTTACTCGTCATCGACAAGGCTTGGGGATACGAGATATAACAACAATGTCAAGGGGGGTTATAAAATGACATTGTTATTCATGTGTTACCCCATAGGTTGCTATATCCTGATGGATGAATTTGTGCAACCATGGTACTTCAGGTGCCCTAGGTACTTCTGAGACGTTTCCAGAGTACTTCAGTCATATCTTTGAGGGGGGATTTGTAGACATATACAAAGATATGACCTTGTAGGCTAGTCTAGTACTTAGTCTTTTTTATGTTCTACTTGGGTACTATATATACCAAGTACTTTGTATCTCTTATCTATCGAACATCTATTGGAGCTTTCTTGTGTGAGCATATTTCGTTCACTCGTGTTCACTCATTGTCTCCATCTTTGTTCCTTCAGAATTTAACTACTAAAGAAGTGGCCAAATTTGTATTTGAAGACGTTTGTGCTAGATTTGGCATGACACTAGATCTGTTGATAGACCAGGGCGGCCTGGATTCAGAGGAGAAGTTGTACAAGAGATCATGTAGAAATTACATATCACTCATAGGTACTCCTTACTATCCCACAATGTAATGGGCTAGTAGAAAGATTCAATGGAGAGTTGTGCACTATGCTAACTAAGTGTCTCGAGGAGAATCCCAAGCAGTGGGACTCACATGTTTCCTCAACTCTGTGAGCTTACAAGATAACTATCAAATCAGCTCTAAGTTTTCACCTTACCACCTTGTTTTTGGGAAAGAGGCTATGATGCCTATTGAAGTTGAGATTCCTAGTTTACAGTTTCTTCTGAAGCATCAAGAAAGGGGTTTAGATGAATATGTAGAGACGTTGCTAGATCTACAAGAGTTATAGTTAGCTAGAGAGGAAGCCTTGGACCATTATATTTAGTTAAGCAATAAAAGAACTGAGCATTTAAATAAGACTATCAAGGAAAAAGGTATCAAAGAAGGGGATTAGGTGCTCAAATAACAAGCTAGACAACACCTTTCAGAACAAGTTCCAAATCAAGTGGGAGGATTCAAGGTTATACATATGTATGAGAATGGTACTTATCAACTAGCTGAATTAGATGATTAAGTGCATTCCAAAATAGTCAATGGTTACATGCTAAAGCCATATTCGTGCGAAATTATGACAGTTCAGAAAGATTCAAAGATGTTTGATACTGCCTGTTGAGAGACAGATGTTCCAACTAATGCAGATCCTTGTTGGGATTTGGATGCACTTTTCTTTGAGGATTGTTTTGGTAAGCCAGTAGCATGTGGTTAAGCATAAATGCTCTAACCATGGAGGGGTTGGGAAAACTATGATAGGATTTTTTATGCCTAAGGAATATTCTCAATAGATGTGTTCACCCCAACCCAAAAAAACTGAAAATAAATCATCGTGTGTAGGACCTTAGAGAATAAGGACTATTGCATGGCCACATGTAACTAGTGAACGAATGTTATCAGAGCTAGTGTGAAGTGAAGATGGAACTACTGCATGGATAGCTAGAGTCAGGAGTGGTTGATAAAATGGAGAAGAAGATACACGGAATTGGGGGGTGTTGGAAGAAAGTAAGAGAAAAGCGCATGGTTACGAGAGGGACATGAGGAAAATAGAGAAGAGGTGAGAGAGCTAAGGTTTTTTTTGGCATGGTGAAACAGCTTTGAGATAGCTTGTGATTGAGTTTTATTCTAATATGAGAAGAAGGTGATATAGGTTTTGTTTGAGGAGATTGGGTTTGCCCCAAAAAAGCAGAGGTTGCATATGGTAGCAGGTCTTGTAGGAGGTGGGCTCCCTAGGACCTCTGAAGCTGCAACTCAATTGAAACTTGGACCAACTCAAAGCCTTACGTAATCATTCTCTATGGTGTTTTTTGGTGGAAGCTGCAAAGTATAACTACAGGTCTTATTATTGTTGTTGGACTTGTGGAATTGAAGATACAGGGTTTTGTTGGGATAATTGTGTGGAGGTCCTTTGGTTTCATAGCTTTTTCTCTTATCTATTCAATCCCCAAATCTTAGGGTTGTTGAGATTGTCTTAGTTTTATAAATTTACAGAACGTCTGATTACGTGAGATTTATGAGTTCCTAGACTTTGGTTTTATCTGTGTTGTTTTAAAAGGGTTTGTTGAAGAGAACCAATTGTGATTGAAGATCTGACTTGTGTTGAATCAGAACTGTGTCAGTTAGCTCATGTTTAAGTCAGCAGATTCTAAGAGGCATCTTGGTGAACTGATAGTCAGGATAGGTAAGCTGATGTTTATGAAGTATAGATTTTGTTTTGTTGAACACTTGTGAAGGCTAGGCTGACAATCAAGACCAGTCAGAAGTCAGGTTGATAGTTTGGGCATTGCTAGTGGTCTTGGTGTCAAGCTCAAAACTGTGGGAGGTCAGAAGGGAGTCACTTAGGATCGTCCAAAGCCTAGTAGGAGTCAATTGTGGGTGTTCGGGAGTATTTTTTTTGGTCTCTTTGTGCTAAAGGGAGAGGTTTTGAGTCAGGTCTGATAGTTAGATGTCAACACTCAGGAAGAATTGAAGGAAAAGGTATTCCCCAGATTCAAAAGGGTGTCAGCTACCGTCAACTCTATGAGTGTAGGGAGGTGAGTCCTAGTGGGGTTAGAGTGTTTTGAGGGCTTAAGAGGGTCAGTGGACACGGAGGAGAATAATTATGATCTAGTTAGGTTGACTAGGCCAATTCAGTCAGAACAATTTCAGAATAGGATTAGTTAGAATGAGCGGTGAGTCTATGGTGTGGTATCTCTTTAAGATTGGAGCAATCTGAGAGTCAAGGAAGGTCAAAGGACACATATGTGAAGATTTTTGCTTTAGTTGAGATAGTTGAGTTAGTTGAGTGTGGTTTAATCAGGTTCAGTTAGATGAGTGTCAGCAGAGGGTCATCAAAGTGTCCAATAAGCTTCTAGGGTTGTGATTTTTAGGTTAACTAATGGTGGAGGATTCTAGGAGAGCCTGGAGGACTCAATTTTGACTAGAGTCATTAGCCAGTGTCTGACTTGGAAATAGTCATCATCTGATCTATCTGTGTGAAAGAGTTTGTGGTCATAGCTGGGAGTCAGCTAAGGGATGTTGAAGGTGTATAAGTGAAGATCTGAGCTCTCGGAGATCAGAGTTGACTTGGGAGGACATTGGGGTAGTCAATTGGGCTATTTTTAAGGCTTTGGAGTGTGCCCAAGTATCCGCCTACCTCAGCTGGAGCTCAAAGGATATCAGTTGAGTTATATATATTATGTATGTATGTGTATCTATAGGTATGTAAGCATGTATATATAAATAGACTTATATGTATGTCAACGAATGCACATTTATGTTCATGCACACAGACACATACACACACAACACACAGACACAAGCACATGATATGTGCACACACGCATACAGACACACACACACACACTCGCACGCATGGACACACGTGCAACATATAGAGATATGCACACTTACACATATACTCAAGCTTGCACACACACACACACAGACACACACACATATATTATGTGCATGTGTAAGAGAGAGAATATGCATACACACACGTGTATATATATTATGTATGTTTGTGTATCTATAGGTATGTAAGCATGTATATATAAATAGATTTATGTGTATGTCGACACACACACATGTATGTTCATGCACACACACACACACAAACACACACACAAGCACATGATGTGTGCACACACACACACACACACAACACACAGACACAAGCACATGATGCGTGCACACATGCATACAAACACACATACACACACTCGCATGCATGGACACATATGCAACATATAGAGATATGCACACTTGCACACATACTCAAGCTTGCACATACACATATGTGTATACATGCACACAAGCACATAAATACACTCACATACACAAGTACTGTGCACACACATGGATATGCATACACTCACACACACATATGCACCTGCACGTGCGACCACATACATGTACACACGAGTATATTCACATGCTCACATATACGTACATGAAGACACTTGCTATGGATACACATAAATAAAAACATACACACCATGTACACACACACAATCAAGACACTTGCACGACACATGCAGGCGTGAAGACATTATACAATCACACATACGTGTGTATGTGAACA
>NC_141060.1:36767257-37022257 GCF_041138505.1 Cibotium barometz
ATTTTTGAGGGAGCTTTTCTTGGCTATTCTCTCTCTCTACTTGAACAATCTCTGTCTAACTATTGCCACCACCATCTCCGCCCACCACTGCCCAGCCTAGGCCAGCCCCTCCACACCACCAACCTTTCACCTTCCTTTATCTCTCTATCTATTCCCACCATCCCTTCCTCTCCCTCCCTCCCTTTCACTCTCCCACCCTACCTCTCTCTCCTTCTCCCACCCTCTTCTCTCTCCCCCTCTCTCTCTCATTCATCTCCCTCCCTCTCCGTTCCTCACTCTCCCACCCTCCCTCTCTCACTCTCTCTATCCTTCTCTCTCTTTGCTAACTCTCTCTATCCTTCTCTTTTCTCACTCTATGTATCCTCCTTGTCTCACTCTCTCTATCCTTCTCTTTACTGACTCCCTCTATCCTTGAACCTTTCCATACACTCCCCCCTTGGGGAAACCTTCATAATTATACTTAGAGCATATAGGGTTCAAAACAAACCATTCTTACAACAATAGAAGCTACTAATTAGGCTTGGTCAAAGACTAGTATCATTTGTTTGATGATAGGATGTACAATCATAATGTACCCTTTCATGTTGTTCAAGGCTTATGGGGGGAGAATAAGCAAAGGGAGAGACCTAGACAACAACAACAATATGGTCTAACTAACCTAGACCATAAAAAGAATGTGTACTATAGTGCAAATGATTCAAAGCTTACAAACACCACCAATGTATCCAAAGACTTGCTAGAGTTAATGAGGAAGGATAGCCGACATGAGTTATATAATGAGGCTAATGATACTTGTGCATTGATTTCCCAGGGCCAAGATTACCACCGTAATTTCCTCTCTAAGTCAAAAATTCATCTTGCATTAAGCTCGGCTAGTTCTACTGACCAAAGTAGAAGCAAGGGCAGCAAAAGCTCATTGGTAATGTGTAAGTTGAAAAGGCCACAGCAGGCTCGGGGGGTTCACTATATGTGTAAACCCTCTATATCACGTGCGTTCAAGGCCTACTTTAGAAATTCCTTATCTGTGAATTTTTTATGAATAAAACACACCCTTTTTCTATTTAACATGTAAATATCCCCTTTAAATGATACCCTTCTGTATGTAGAAAATGTGTAAAAAGGGGATTTTAAAATCCATTCTGTTGAACCCATGTGCTACGCTTATGTATTTATGAGTGACACCCCCCACAACCCCCCCTCCCGAGATAACAAGACATAAGATGCCGAATTAATGATGGATTGATATTGAGGTCTGTATTGGGGGCTTTGTTGCAAGTGGTAGCTCTCCCACTGTGCTGCTGCCTAACCTTGGACAGTAGCATGCAATCAAATCCCACTCATTCTTCCTCTGCAAGCCCTACATGTTTTGACACAGCCAGAAACGGAGATGGGTTTGGGGCTAGCATACTGGATAATGCCCAATTAACTAAAGATTGCAACCAACTAACCATAGACTGCAATAGGCCATCAGATATTGACATGGATTTGAAGCATCCCCAATCAAAGAAGTGTACATTTAATGACAAGGAGGACATTGAAGTACAACCTAGAACCTCTAGCAGCTCATCAAAGCCCCCTCTTTCTTTACAGCCCTCCACTAAGCCTTTTAGACACATGTTTTAGACCTAATGAGACAAGCTCATTCCATCCTCTTCTACCGCCACCTTTGTATTAGCTTGAGCATTAAGCTAATCATCAGCTGTTGAATTAGTCATTAGTTGTATCTGTAGCCTGGTACTTATGCTATCTCTTGAGTCCATGGACAGCTTCTTAGTTGTGTGGTATTGTTGTGCCTAATCTCTTGTTTAGTAGTTAATTTCTGTGTTAAAGAGTCACGATTATCTCTTCCTTTTGTTGATGAGACCACCTTTTCTATGCAAAGCCTTTTGGGGTTTCTCAAAAAGGAAAGGTGGTCATCCTCCTCATCCCAATGCTTATTGGCAAGGTAGCACTTCTACACACCTCTAAGTCACACGTACACCCCAAGGTCAATATCATCATATGAAAACTGTGCACAATCATCATTATCACTGGCTTTTCTCAACGGTGGCAATGGTGATCTCCATTCAGTGCACAACATTTTAAAACTCCTCTGATCAGCATTACTTAAGGGTTTAACAGAAATATCCAAGTGGGAGGGCCAACTGGTTTTCAATGCTCCTTCCTCTTCTCTATAATCTACTGTTTAACTGCTGCTGCTCTGCTGATAGCAAGTCAGATAGGGCAAGCTGTAAAATGGAGATTGATCCCAGTAAAAAATGTCGTACTGAGAGTGGAGATGTTGTAGCAGAGAACATGGAGGGCATGAAGCTGCTTGATCTGCGGCTCAAGTGTGTAACCGCTATCTCGGAGAATCCGAAACCCATAGTAAAGAGCCTTCTTGGCGAGCTCTACAATAAAGCCTTAAACTGCACATTCCACGCAGCCTAATCATCATCTAGAAGAAGGTAATTCTTAATGGGAATTCCATCATGCAAGTGACCTTGCAATTCTCAAGGACGAGTTTTGAGGCAAAGGAAAGCATGTGGTTAACGTGGCCCTGGGCAGCGAAAGGGAGCACAAGGAAGTGAAGCTGCCTACCAGTCGGAGTTGGCGAGGATGGTGCGCTGCAAGCGTTCTGTGCGCTCAAGCGGCTTGAAACTCGGCGCAAGCTAGGAGAGAGAGTTTGAGAAAGACGTGCATTGATGCACCCATCAAAGTTTGATGAGAGAGTGGTCACCCTAGAACACCGCCAAAGAGAGTCAGCTCTCTGCATGAGCGAGCGAGCGCAGAAGAAGAGTCGGGAGAGATGCTAGTGAGGAAAGCTTCTTGTACGAGCGAGCGCAAACATGAGCAAGCGAGTGCAGAAGAGTCGAGAACAATTCTATGCAATGCTTGGTTGTGTATTTTGTCGAAGGGATTGTTGCAATGCTTGGTTGCGAGGAAAGTCTACAAGAGATGGTGCAGCCCACGGGCGATGAAATGCTAAAGGCCTTTGCGCACTGCACTGCAGGCCATCCTCCTCACAAAGGGCGACGTCGCCCTTTGTGAAGGTTTCCTCTACAGTTCAAAAATAGCCTCTGGCAACTGCAAAAATGCTCGAGTGTGCTGTTATTATTTACGCATCAATCTCTTCATCTGTGTTAGTGTTGCCTGCAGACACCACACACCGTTACCACTGCATTGTAGGCCACCCTCACAAAGGGCGATGTTGCCCTTAGTGAGGGGACTTAAGGCCACAGCCCCTCTCTCTAGTGCCCGTGCTCTCTCTCTTTCTCTTGCCCGTCTGTGCGCGCGCTCTCTCTCTCACTCTTGTGTGGATTGCGACCACCTCCTTCTCTCTCTCCCTCCCTCTCTTGCTCTCTCCCTTCTCTCTCTTTCAATTCTTTCTTCCTCTCTTTTAATTCTTTCTTCTTTCTCTCTCTCTCTCTTAATTCTTTCTTCCTCTCTCTCTCTTTTAATTATTTCTTCACTCTCGTTTGATTATTTCTTTTCTTTCGCGCTCTCTCTCTCTCTCTCTCTTTTAATTCTTTCTTCCTTTCTTTTATTTATTCTCTCTTTTAATTCTTTCTTCTCTCTCTCTCTCTCTCTCTCTCTCTCTCACACACACACACACACTCTGTGTAGATCGTGACCGTCTCCTTCTCTCTTTCTCCCTTCCTCTCTCTCTCTCTCTCTCTCTCTCTCTCTCTTAATTCTTTCTTCCTCTTTTTTTATTCTTTCTTAATGAGCCCAATATGCTTGGAATAGTACCAGTCAAGTTGTTTTGCTGTAAGTATAGGGATCAAAGGATTTTGTAAGCTCCAATCTCAGTGGGAATTCTTCCAGTTAGGAAAGCAGAAAAATAGTCCAATCTCTTGAATACTCTGATCTTCGGCAGCAAGGTGCAAGTAAGATGATTCACTATCCAATCTCTTGAATACTTTGCTCCGACAGCAAGGTGCCAATAAGATGATTCACTATCCAGTCTCTTGAGAATACTTTGATCTCCGGCAACAAGGTGCCAATAAGATGATTCACTATCCAGTCTCTTGAGAATACTTTGATCTCCGGCAACAAGGTGCCAATAAGATAATTCACTCTGATCTCCAGCATCAAGATGCCAGTCCTCAAAATTCTCAAATATAAAATAATAATATTCTATTTGATCTAAAAACGTGAAGCATCTAAGATGTGACACTCTTAAATGCCCACTTGACTTTTAAGCTTCTAAATCCTTCCAAATAGATTACATTTACGTAATTCAAAATGGAAAGAGTTAAAAAACGGAATAACTTGATGTAGACATCACATTTTCAAAACCCACGCCTACCTCTATGCTGCAAGAGTGTGACTGTTAATTTTTGTCATTTTTCATTAAGTATACAGGGGTTTATGAAATTTTTCTTCATTTAGAGACTTCTCTAGATTTTTTAGGAATAAGAAAAGTAGGGTTTTCAGTTTAGGGCGATTTTAGTTTGCTTTGATGAGATATTGCTTTAGGTTTTTCACTTTCCCTCCATTGTACAGAGAAAATTCAAATCTGTGTTTGTTTTCTTTAGTAGCTATGCTCAAGAGCTTTCTTTCCCTCCTAAACCACATTAATGAGTTTAGATATTCTCAATCATGGGGTTTCTTCTCTTCTGTAGTAGAGATATTAAAGGGTAGGTTGATTATTTGGTACCATTTAGTTGGAACCACATATTCATCTTCCCCTTCAATCATCTTTATGTTCATCAATCTATGCAAAAGAATCAAAGAACAAGAGAGCAATGGAAGTATGCACATCTTGTTATCTGTTATGTTGTTTTATTATGGTTTAATTTTGTTTGAGTTATTATGTTTTCTTTTCTACTAATGTTAATCTTATTGTTCCAAATGTGATTTAGTCATGTGTGAAATAGAAGATAATAGTTGAGTTTAATGATGTTATTTCTGTACTGTTTGGATTGTTTATTATTGATTTTCTGAGTGCAACAAGTGTGTGATATATAAATGTTAATTAATAGTATTAATTTAGTTTTGAAAACAAGAGAGTAAAAGAATCAAAGAACAAGAGAGCAAAGGAGGTATGCCCATCTTGTTATCTGTTATGTTATTTTGTTATGGTTTAATATTGTCTGAGTTATTTTGTTTTCTTTTCTATTTTGAACATCTGATTATTCTAAATGTGATTTAGTCATGTGTAAAATAGAAGATAATAGTTGAGTTTAATGATGTTATTTCTGTGCTATTTGGATTGTTTATTTTTATTGATTTTTTGAGTGCAACAAGTGTGTGAAATATAATTGTTGATTAATAGTATTGATTTAGTTTTAGGATATATTAAAGTCTATATGTTATGTTTAATAATGTTATTTCTCATTTATGATGTTATTTTTGTGTTATTTGGATGAAATAAGTGTGTTATTTTGATTACAATTTATGATTTAGCTCTATATTATATTGAAGTTATATCTGGTTAAAGTTGTGTTCAATAATGTTATTTTTGGTTAATATATTTTTGAGTTGTACAAATGTATAAAAGCTAATTTTTTGTTAATAGTTGTATTTTGTTCGGAGCTAATTTTTGGTTAATAGCTGTGTTTTGTTCAAATGTTAATTTTAGGATGCAGATTAGAACAAGAAGAGAGATATTCACTTCCAATTGGAGGTTGAGTACGCACCGCTAGACAAGAGAATGGCAATAAGTAGAAAGCAACTAGAGATAATGCAATAAGAAAGAAATGTAGGGAAAAAACATGTCGATCGTTGGGTTGAGGGGTGTATTTATCTACCCGATCCAATTACCCAAACACCTCCACAATTTAGTGGGCTTACATCTTTCATTAAGTATAAGTGTGAAGGTAATGCAGGGTTATTGGGATACACTAAGAGGCTAGCAATGCTTTCTCATAGTGTTTACACATTTGTTCAGCACACCATGATGGGCATGGATGCAAGGATTAAGGAGCTCAAAAAATCACTAAGTGAAAAGGAGAGAGAGAATTAGAGTCTACAAGATGCTATGCATGTTATGGAAAATGTGGTGCATGTTATCGAGGTAGACAATGTAGAACTACATTGCAAAATGCAGGGTTTGGAGAAGGACAACAAAAAGATGGCAATAATGCTTTGAAAGAATGTTGTTGCTGGATCCTCAACGAAAACAAAACAAGCAAGTGAGCGTGTAAGGTTGCTCAAACCACTTCATGAGTTGAAAGATCCCTGCCCCCTCCAGGCAATGAATTCCGAAGGTCCTAGCAACGGAAGTAGCACTTCTTGCACAGGGCAGAGCCTCTCACTTGGGCCTCGCCCACCACGGATATCCAGACAAGAGACTACTCCCTCGGTTTTTCCAAAACCGAATCCGAAAAAACTTCCCTTGCCCAGTAGACATAGGCGATTCCTCCGGGATATTTTTATTCTAATGTAGTCAAGAGCCTTAACTAACCAAACTGATCTGACCAAACCCGTAAGTCACATGGTCAGATCAAGGAAGAGTCTTACACTTGGATCATAGAGACCAACGCTTTTTTCCTCATCGAGAGGCACAGCCATTGATTCTTTTCCATAGAACCACTACTACATGATAGCCTAATACCGACGTCATTAAACGGGGTCTAAAAAAGCCCCATCATCGCAGTATAAACGTCCGTATCTGCGTCGAAACCACGACGTTGATGGCACAGAAGCGATAAAGCTGTTTACGCCCTTATAGGGTGCCACACTTCCACACACGCATATAAACACACCAGAACACCAGACCCAAGAGCATGAACGAGATTTATATTTTAGAACAGATCCTTATCTTTACAGAATTGTATATCTCAAACACCAGCCCCACTGCTAATCAACAAAAAGCAACACCCCTGGCCTGAAACTCTAGGAGATAGAAATCCACAAAAACCACACACACACTCTCTCTCTCTGGCTCTCTGTGTTGATTCTCTGTCAGCCACTTCCTCTACAATGCTACCGGCCCCACCAGCCCATGCACGATCACTCGAGCAGCATCCTCCTCTTCCACAAGGTGGCCACTCCCCTGCACTCTTCACTTTCGCAGTTCCTTGCCAGCTGCTCTGCTTCTCTTCTTACGCGTGCCAGCACCTTCAACGCCCTTGTGTGTCCCTTGAACTCCTAGTTTCTCCTAGGTGGCCTTTCTACAAGTCGCCAGCCCGTTGCCTTTAGCGCCAGCCTCACACTCCTTGCACTGTCAGCCCGTCAACTGTCAGCTAGAACCTCTGCCAGCCTCACCCTCCACTAGTTGCCTTAGCTGCTATGCACCAGCTATCAGCTTTTGACTCACAAGCTCTCCCACACACGACAGCGCTCCACACCACCTCTCGTAGGCTACCCGCCAGGCACTTTCCAGCGCTAATCAGCTGCGCTGTCGTGAAGTGTGCGGAATAGCCAGGAAAGTACGAAACTTCTAGCTGTGAGAGTTGGTGTCGAACCTAACAAGGAAACTCACGTACAAGATTTCCCAAGGAGTATTGAACATCATTGTTTCCAATGACAAATACATGTGTCCACTTCCCTCAATACAACCTTGAATTTCTCCAGATGATTGCACAGAATTGCATGAAATCCTTTGAACCATTCACATGTGGGTATCACAAAGATTTCCAATTATTCCAATATACATGTGGCCAGTTACATCCATTACATCCAGTGCCCTCAAAACCATTATTTCAAGATGTCCTTTGTCACCTGAAAACCTGCCTTAATATCCTAACATCTCACAAACAAAAAATTACATTTGGCATAGCTTTCACATACTCATAATTTTCAAAATCCATATGAGAAGAAGGTATGGCAAATTTCCCTCAGCTTCAATGCATTTTTCACCAATCACCGAGCTCCAAATTCCTTAGCCTTTTTCCCATGCTCTCTCTACTCAATTCCAATTTCTTTTTGGTGTATCTAATATTTGATTTTCTCCATTCATGTATAGTGAGAATATTTTATTTAAGGGAAATAAGCAAACAAACACTTAGCTGGCGATTTGAAAACGTGCTTCTCTTTATTTACATCATCAACCAAAAGCTATGCGCCGAATATTCGAAGGTGGTAAATCGCAAGCAGCTTCGCTGTATATTGTCCTTCCAAAGTAGATTTTTCCCAGAATTGTATCATCATAAAGTACTAGAATTATTCTCTAATTCTAGCTCCTACAAAGCATATACAGTATATATATTCAAAAGATTCAAATCTCTGGTAGGTTCGACGCTGAACTTCGACGCTGTATATTAATTTTCCCCACTGGTTTCCGCCGTGAAGCTCCGGCCCTTTTCCTCTCTTTCCCCGCGGCGATCTAGGCGGCCCCCCTTCCACATTCTGCCAGCTGTCCCTGCCATAAGGAAAAGCTGCGCCTTTTTCTAGAAGTCCCCCCCCCACGTTTTTGTTAACCTTAACACTAAGGTTATTAAACATAACCTTAGCATTAAGGTAGCAAAACTTAACCACAAGACTCCCGGCATTAGCACCATGTTTTAAGTCTTAACCACAAGACTCCCGGCATTAGCACCATGTTTTAAGTCTTCACTCTCTGCATTAGATACACGTAAGATACTTATGCTTCTACATGATGATCCATGAAGTCCAAGTGCAGCTTTCTATCCCCACATTTCCCAAACATTCAATGAACTCTTCGGCACTGTGATACCTTCATAATTTATAAGTCATCATATCGGCCCATGTGATTTATAGAATCCCCAATTGCCCATTCAAGTATTTCTTCAGCCTTTATAAATGCATTCCTTTGTGCATTGGTATGCCCTCATGCCATCATATATATCTGGATGCTTCTAACTTGCCCATGAACTCTGAGTAACAGCAAAAACATCATCCTCCATACTCATATACAAAAAACTCCTAAATCTGACTCAGCCTCAGCTTGTCTTATTGAACCTCATATACAATATGAACATATGTACATGGCATCATATAATGACTCATCATGGCACTTAACCCATGCATCTGGATGTGTATTTGACGGCCTCACATGCACGGTTTCATATCATAGACGTGCCATGGCACGACATCCACCCCCTCTAAACCTGCACATCCTCTGGTATGTGCCAAATCATCATCAAGATCCACATATAACTGAATGTCGTCTTCATCTTCTGCAGTCCCAGGAAGATCATCCTCTTCCTCTTCAATCATATCCATACTTCCACTGTCAAGCCTCTCATCCTGAATCTCTTGTGAATCAAAAGGATCACTATCATGCCTTCTTTTAAATATCTTGACTCTTTTACCAGCCACAAGATTCTTTACTTCTGTTCCATCAAGCTCACACAGAGTATATGTGGCATTTCCATGCACATGCCTGACAATGTAAGGGCCAAACCATCTTTTTGCAAATTTTCTTTGAACAGTGAATTGGTTGTCAAGGCTACTATCATACATTAGAACCCAATCACCTTCTTCAATAGGTTTTGGCCGGAGTCTGTGTCTACTATCAAATCTTTCTTTATTTTTCAGCCTTGCATCTTTCAGGCGAGCTTTAGCAAGCTCTACATCTTCAGGTCTCCTCTCCAACTGTCTTATTCTCAATGCAAGGAGGTCATCTCTGCTCAATCCTTCCATCCAGGGCAAAACATTCCAAGTTAGAATTACTTCTTCAACTGGCATCACTGGCTTCTGACCATACATTAATTCAGCAGGCATGTATCCTGTCACTGAGCTATGAGTTGTACGGTCAGCCCACAAGGCATATGGTAGCAGCTTTGGCCACACTCTCATCCTTTCTCTGCATGCCTTAGCCAAAGCTTTAATGATTGGAGGATGTCCTCGCTCACTTTTCCCATTGCCCTCAGGATTGTAAGCACATGTTAGAGACAGTTTGATACCAATTCTAGAGAAGAATTCCCTTGCTTCTTCAACATCTAGCTCTCCCCTATCAGCTGTTATTTTCCCAACACAACCATATCGGCAGATCACATCTTCCAAGAGAAATTTGCATACTGTTTCCGCACTCTTTGTTCTAAGGGCACGCCCTTCTACCTGATTTGTCAAATCTTCTCTTGCAAGTGCTATATACCGCATCTGCCAAATTCCCAAAGGCATTGTAACTAGATCCACTACCCATTTGTAGTGCATGGCAGGTGGGTAGGTTGGTTGCAAGCCATCATGATGCCTCACATTTGAGTACATTTGGCATACCATGCATGTTTCCACATATTGGGAAATATCCTTGTACATTCCTCTCCACCAATATTTTTCCTTTATTTTGGTATAAGTGGCCCACACACTTCTATGCCCAGCCCAGAGACTCTCATGGAACTCTTTCACAAGCTTCCCTTGAGTCTCTTTATCACATATGACTCTCTGTGGCATAGCATTCCTCTGTTTAGGATGTTTCCAGAGATACCTATCCTTTAGAAAGTAACCATATGCCTTTCTGCGGATCCTCTTAAATTCTGAGTCAGACCAATTCTCTTGCCTTGTCAGAGTGCTCAAATATTGACCAATAAGCAACCAATCCCCTTCATATATTTCCTCAATAAAAGACTCAAGTGCATTTGATAGGCAAATATGATCCCCCTTTGCATATGCTGTAGTATAGAACTTTGTACCCACATCATCAATGTCACTAACCATCTCTTCCTCATCTTCATACCTGGCTCTTGATAGCATATCTGCAACTGGGTTATCTTTTCCCGCAATATGCTCAAACTCAGGATTTAGTGACTTGATATAAGCAATCCACCTAAGCATAGCAATATCTGGAGTGGTACAACTTGCTATCATCCCAAGAAGTGGCAAGCAATCAGTCTCCACAAGTACAGATGCCCCAATAAGATATTCTTTTTCACATTTTAGAGCAGTGACTATCCCCCATAATTCTCTCTTGATCTGTGGATACTTTCGCTGCCGAAAGCTTAATACCTTTGCTCCAAATCTAATTACATACCTATGATCATCCTCATCATCTTGCCCTACTGCCCATCCAATCCCAGTAGGACTAGTATCAACTGTAACAATCACAGGCCTGCCACACTCATAATCTGCCTTTCTCAAAATGGGTGATGATTGGAGCAAATATTTCAGCTTCCGCATAGCTTTAATATGTACTGCACTCCACAAAAATTTTTGATTTTTCCTCAAAAGCTGATAAAGAGGATCTGCTACATGTGCATAGTGTGGGATCCAAATAACATAAAAGACGCATGCTCCAAGAAATCTCCTCAGCTCTGTAACATTAATGCATATTTCCTTCATTCTTTGTATTGCGTCTATCTTGGCTGGACAAGGACGGCGTCCACTAGTACTACAAAGATGTCCCACTATTAGCACTTCACCAACCCCAAACACTGATTTCTGCCCGGATAAAGTAAGATTCACTTCTTCAAGCCTGGATAGAATCATGTCACAATCCTTTATATGATCTGCCACAAACTTGCGGCACCCTTTTGAATCCAAATTCCCATCTTTGTCTTTCTCCTCACAGCCCTTTATTGGCACATCATCCAAAAATGGCATAGTTTTTTGTGGTATGAAGTCCCGTAAGACTTTATTCATTCCATTCATCATATGTGCCACTGAGTTAGTGGCTCCCTGTGGTAAGGTACACATCCTTACTAATCCCAAAGGAGTTTTCATTGTGGTCAAGTCCCTGCTTTGCATATCCAGCTGGAACTGATCATATCCCGAATACAGATCACCCATAGAGTATATAGCTTTCCCTGCAAATGCTTCTGCAAACTCATCCACAATTGGACCTGCTCCAACATTCCTGATTGTGACTTTGTTTACAGGTTGCATGTCTTGAATAAAGCGCAATGTCCCATTTTTCTTTGGTACAGTAAACCATCTGTTGGAATATGGGGCACATGAAGGCTCCAAGATTCCCATCTTGATCTTTTCCTTTAGTAATTCCATCAACTTTGGCAAGAGAGCCTTTGGTACTGGAATTGGCCGCAGGTTCCAGGGCACATGTGGAACAGTAAAGATCACCATTGGTGCTGCTACACTTGGATCAACACAACCAATCTCATGCGGCTGAAAGGCAAAAGCTTTCCCATGTTTTATAAGCATCTCCTCAAAGCATTCCCTTTCAACTGGCAACAGAAAATCCCTCTCACCAATCTTCAGCTCTTTCAGAGTTTCTTGAGTAAATTCATGCCCAATTTTCTTCGGATCTCTAAGATTTGGCTGCATAGAAGCTTCATCTATCTTCTCCTTGCTTCCTGGTGGCAAGGGCAAGGCAACTGGCTTCACCTTTTTTGCAACCGTTTTGTACTTTGTATCAACATGAGCATCCATCTCACAATTCATGTTTTTACATTCCACCCCCTCAAATTCCTGGATTATATCATACATCTCCACAGATGACACCTTTATCACTTCATTTCCACCCTGTAAGCATGCTCTTCTCATATCAAAAAGTACATCCATAGTATCTATAAATGACACCTCATCAAGCACCCCTGAAATAAACTCATTCTTCTCCAAAAGACCACACTGCTCAAAACTTTTTTGTTCATTTTGTATATGTTTTTGCATGCCACGCTTTAAATCCTTGCTTTTTACAAAAACCAGTGACCCATAGCTGGAGAATCCCTGAAAATTTGCTGAAAAACTATTTACATTGATTGAGTCCTGCGAGAACTCATTTCCCCTTGTACCATTGGAATCCCGCTTTACAATGGCACCTGGCCAAAATCCCTCATCTCCCTGTAATTCATAAACTCTCTGTTTATCTTTGGGAGTGACTGTGCCCTAAGAGATTCACGATTCCTTTCATGATTAATGCAAACTGTCAAAAACTGAACAGCTTTTTTGCCATCTTTACTCCTTATTCTTGCATAGGCTGAACCATCATCCAAAACCTTTGTTTCCATCCTTACAGCTGTAATGTAGGGTTGCCCAAGAATGAGGGGATACGATGACATCTCCTGAACAAAGAAATTCTGATCATCCTTCACATCCCCTATAGTTACCCTTACATTTGGACATGCTGCATAAAGCTCTCCAGATGAATTATTAGCTGCTTTAATCATCCACCCATGATCCACATCCATTGGCCACTTACATTTGTTGTAGAGATTTTTAGCCATAAGATTTATTTCAGACCCATGATCAATTAGAGCGACATATGGCTCTTCCAAATCACCTATCTTGACAAGGGTTTCAGTGGTGGCTCTTGCCCAATGGCTCCTGGAGTAATGACTCTTTGTAAGAACTTCTTTTTCATCATCCTCTTCCACAAAACGCACTTGTCGTGCCCCATCAGCAGAGTGATTACATTCCACCACATTTTTTCTCTCTTCCTTTTTCTGTACCTGTACACCATGAGTCTTGGAAGTGCTTGCTTCCCCTTGTGATGGAATAGATTCAATTATGGACTGCCTTTTTCTTCGTATAATATCAATTATCTCATCATGAAATTCTTTCTTTGCAATCCCCAAGACTTCCCCTAGTGTGAATTCCACCCTGCTGTTTAGAATTCTCTCTTCTAGCACCTTTTTGAGATCTGTTGCAACTTCAATATCAGATTGAAGCTTGTAGAGTGGACTTTTCCCTTTACCCTTCTCCTTCATTTTTGCTGGCACTTCTTCCATTGAAACATCATGTAGAGGTCTGCTTTGCTGTGGAGGCATATGTGATGGTCCAGGATCCTTCTTTTCACTTCCACGTGTAACTCTTTTTGATGGCCCTCCTTCCTCATTTTCCCTTTTACGTTTCTCCTCTACCTGTGCCTCATTATTTTGACATTTGGCAATATAGGCATGAATGGATAAAGAATCCACAGGCTCCTCCCAGCCAGTCTCAAGGCGTATACAATCACCTGCCTCATGCAAAGCTTGCTTTGACACTTTCTTTGATGCAATTAATTCCATTGTTGACGGCCAAAAATTCTCATTCTCATAATCCTCATCATTCTCAAATCCCTGCTTTTGTTGACCAACCTTTAATCCATAGGTTGCTGCCTCAACCATAGAAATGGCATGACTAGCAGCCATATCTTCTACCAGCTTTTTCATCCCTCCTTTCCCAAAGTTTGTACTCAATGGAAGTCCAGTTTCTGTAAGATGGATTTTCCCATCTTTGAAGAACACAAGTTGATTTTTAAGAGCTTCTTTATAGCTGGTACAATCCTTCTTTGCATGCTCTGGGTCATCACACCATATGCATCTGTATGTAAACCCTTCTCTGATTTGAGGCCTTTGCATAGAAACCTGCCCCAATGGTAGACCTTTTTCTTCGATTCTGGACATCTTCAATTTTAAATCACGCATACCCTTGATAAGCTCATCCATCGGCCCATCTATCTTAGGAATTGTAGCTACTGGCTTGGATAAATTCTCAGGGGTAACAGCAGCTATGGGGGTTGTAGAGCCCATCACCATTTTATCCCTCCTCCGCTGCCGCTTTGCTAACATAGTGACTGCATCCTCAACATCATTCCAGTCACTCTTTAATCCTTGCTCTGTATTTTTATCCTCAAGGAGGATTTCCAATGTCTCCTGGAGATCTTTCCCAGCTGCCTGCAAGAAGAGCTCTGTCTTTTCTCTGTCCAAAGTTGCACGCTCTATTCTTGACAACTGGGCATAACGCTTCTCAAACTCCCTTAACAATTCCGTGGCAGAAATTCCCATTTTAGGTTTTGTGACCCATTCCAAAAAAGTTCGTTTAGTCACTCGCTCAGAATCCTCCATGAAGTATTCATCTTTTAAGGCAAGCTTGAATTCTTCCCAATTTCTGCCACCCTGTGCTGTCTGCAATCCTTTTATGCGCTCTCTTATTTCAGGAACGCATACCAACTCGAAACTTCGAACCATATCCTCCTCGGTCACCCTATTTAGCTCCATCTCCTTTATATAATTGCGCAGATACTTTGTAATGTCCTTCCCATCAAATTGATCTACCTTTTTCACAATTGATTGTAAAGCTTTGGTCATGGAAATCTGTCCCCTCTCAGCAGCTTGTTGCTGTTGCATGTACATGGAAAACATTTGGAACATCTGCATAACTCCAGGGTCAAAATGAACCCCCCTGGCCCTCAGAATTCTCAGCCATAGCTTCCCTGTATGTTTCACTACACTCTCACCCTAGCAGTTTCACGTCGGGTTCACCAGATTTGTCGTGAAGTGTGCGGAATAGCCAGGAAAGTACGAAACTTCTAGCTGTGAGAGTTGGTGTCGAACCTAACAAGGAAACTCACGTACAAGATTTCCCAAGGAGTATTGAACATCATTGTTTCCAATGACAAATACATGTGTCCACTTCCCTCAATACAACCTTGAATTTCTCCAGATGATTGCACAGAATTGCATGAAATCCTTTGAACCATTCACATGTGGGTATCACAAAGATTTCCAATTATTCCAATATACATGTGGCCAGTTACATCCATTACATCCAGTGCCCTCAAAACCATTATTTCAAGATGTCCTTTGTCACCTGAAAACCTGCCTTAATATCCTAACATCTCACAAACAAAAAATTGCATTTGGCATAGCTTTCACATACTCATAATTTTCAAAATCCATATGAGAAGAAGGTATGGCAAATTTCCCTCAGCTTCAATGCATTTTTCACCAATCACCGAGCTCCAAATTCCTTAGCCTTTTTCCCATGCTCTCTCTACTCAATTCCAATTTCTTTTTGGTGTATCTAATATTTGATTTTCTCCATTCATGTATAGTGAGAATATTTTATTTAAGGGAAATAAGCAAACAAACACTTAGCTGGCGATTTGAAAACGTGCTTCTCTTTATTTACATCATCAACCAAAAGCTATGCGCCGAATATTCGAAGGTGGTAAATCGCAAGCAGCTTCGCTGTATATTGTCCTTCCAAAGTAGATTTTTCCCAGAATTGTATCATCATAAAGTACTAGAATTATTCTCTAATTCTAGCTCCTACAAAGCATATACAGTATATATATTCAAAAGATTCAAATCTCTGGTAGGTTCGACGCTGAACTTCGACGCTGTATATTAATTTTCCCCACTGGTTTCCGCCGTGAAGCTCCGGCCCTTTTCCTCTCTTTCCCCGCGGCGATCTAGGCGGCCCCCCTTCCACATTCTGCCAGCTGTCCCTGCCATAAGGAAAAGCTGCGCCTTTTTCTAGAAGTCCCCCCCCCACGTTTTTGTTAACCTTAACACTAAGGTTATTAAACATAACCTTAGCATTAAGGTAGCAAAACTTAACCACAAGACTCCCGGCATTAGCACCATGTTTTAAGTCTTAACCACAAGACTCCCGGCATTAGCACCATGTTTTAAGTCTTCACTCTCTGCATTAGATACACGTAAGATACTTATGCTTCTACATGATGATCCATGAAGTCCAAGTGCAGCTTTCTATCCCCACATTTCCCAAACATTCAATGAACTCTTCGGCACTGTGATACCTTCATAATTTATAAGTCATCATATCGGCCCATGTGATTTATAGAATCCCCAATTGCCCATTCAAGTATTTCTTCAGCCTTTATAAATGCATTCCTTTGTGCATTGGTATGCCCTCATGCCATCATATATATCTGGATGCTTCTAACTTGCCCATGAACTCTGAGTAACAGCAAAAACATCATCCTCCATACTCATATACAAAAAACTCCTAAATCTGACTCAGCCTCAGCTTGTCTTATTGAACCTCATATACAATATGAACATATGTACATGGCATCATATAATGACTCATCATGGCACTTAACCCATGCATCTGGATGTGTATTTGACGGCCTCACATGCACGGTTTCATATCATAGACGTGCCATGGCACGACAGCGCTCTACCTGCTCTCCAGCACCTCTCTTCCACGAGGCGGTCACCACACAGTATCCTGGTTCAGCTCGCCCAGCAGCACCTGCACCTTCATCCCTTGCGCTGTCAGCCACCTACACATCAGCTTGTCCGCTGCGCCCTCTGCACTCACACCAGAGCCGCCTTCTCTCTTTTACAGTTGCAGCTGTACACACCTCTTCGCTGCTCTTCACAAAGGAGGCCCCCAGTCTCTACATGACGGCCCGGCGGCTCTGTCCACTGTCTTCTCTGCAGAATCAGGGCGCCCCCATACGAGGCGGCCACACTTCTTGTCTCCAGCTGCACCGACTCTCCACTCTCCAACCCTTTCGCCAACCTTCTGGATGGTATGCGCTGGCGGCCAGGTTAGCCTCTACGTGGTCTTTGCTTTTTTGGGTCACGTTTATATCATTTATTTTATTTTCCAAGGCCTAAAGATGGCCACATAATTCTTTTCACACTAAAGCTCAAGCATACTATCCACACCAATATTAATTGCTTCCCATGCCTTCATACACTTCAAACACAACCCATGATGCCCGCTCATTTTCTTTGACGCGCACACATTTCAAGGCGACCGAGGAGCTGAAATCAATCCCAGCGAACCTCCAGTAGACCACGTCCGGACAGGCCTGTACATGCTCACATCAAAACCATCTACTCTGTACACCTGGCAATGCTTTCAAAAGCAAAACCTTCACACACGCCATGCACACGTATGTACACATTACCAACTCCTATTTTGTCCACACATATTTAGCAACCCCCCACTTCTGCTGAGACATTCATGTCCAGCACAGCTGTACAAATAGGGATGAAATATTCAGATTTTCCTCTGTATCTTTCACAACCTCCTGACATGCATCACAAGCTTCCTGATCTTCTTCTTTCACGGCTAACATCAATCGAGCAAAATATTTCTTCAGTCGTAAATCATTCACTCTCCTTTTATGCTTCTTTCCATTCAAATCAGCAAGCTGATAACTCCCATTATCAAATTTTCTCTCAACTTTATACGGACCTTCCCACTTTGTCTGGAATGCAGTATGAAAAGTACTATCCAGCTTGCTATTATACCTGAGAACCAGATCACCCTCTTCAATTTCTTTCTGCTCCACCTTCTCATTCTCTCTCTCTTGTCTTCTCAATTGCATAGCCGCATAGTGATCAAATGCTAGCTCTCTGTCCAACTGGACTATTTGTAAGGCCAGTAATCTTTCTCTGTAACAATTAATAGGCTCATGCCCTTCTTCAATCAAAAGCTTCAAAGCTGGAATTTCCACATCAATAGGCATGAGTGCTTCTTTCCCATAAACTAAATGAAAGGGTGAGAATTGTGTACCAGATTTTACTGCAACCCTGTATGCCCATAATACATGATTCATCTCTATATCCCAATTCTTGATATGGCCTTCTGTCATTTTGGTTATCATCAGCTTAAATTCACCATTGAATCTTTCATTCAAGCCATTGCATTGAGGGTGATAAGGAGTGGAGTACTTGTGGTTGATATTCAATCTTCTGCATAAATGGTCAACTACCTCTCCTCGAAATTGAGGACCATTATCTGATAATATCTCCAGAGGAATACCAAATCTGCAGCATATATGTTCATACACAAAATCAGCCACCTCTTTACTATCTACTCTCTTCACTACCTTCACTTCTGCCCATTTTGATAGGTAATCCACCGCAGTAAGCACATAACACTTTCCTCTGGCTGTCCTGGGAAGTGGTCCAACTGCATCCACTCCCCATCTTTCAAAAATGTCATATAACAGCATGATATTTCTCGGCTCCATTTTTAAGATTCTCTTCCCCATTCTCTGGCACTCATGACAAGACCTGCACCAGTGCTGAATATCCTTCTGGATGGAAGGCCATACATAACCCTCCAGTAATATCTTCTGCAAGGTGATCTTAAATGCATAATGCCCCCCGCATGCTCCCTCATGATTTGAAGATAGAATATAATAAATTTCTTCCCTCCAGGGAATTCTTCTTAATATCTGATCAGCTCCTTGCATGTATAGTTCATCCCCAATCATGACATAATGCTTACTTTTCCTGATAAAATGATACTTTTGGCCTTTTTTGAGCTCTTCAGGCAAGCGACCTGAGAGTAAGTAATCCACCACTCTGGACAGGTATTCCCTCCCTCTGTATAATGGCTCTTCGATTTTTGCAATTACTGGATCCTGATTAATTGCCTCTTGAGCCAACTCATGTGCCATATGATTTTCCTCCCGCTGCACATGTTGAATACTCCATGCTGTAAATTGATGTAGCAGCCTTCTAACATCAGCTAGACATTCTTTTAATCTCGGATTCTTTGCTCGCCAGCTACCCAAGACCTGCTTTACTACTAATAGAGAATCTCCTTTTATGATTAGCTTTTGAATTTTCTGTTTTAAAGCAGCCTGCAGCCCTTGAAACAATGCTGTGTATTCAGCCTCACTGTTACTTTCAGCTTTCAGAAGTATCCCATCCTTTAGAATCTGCCCGCTTTCTGAATCCTGGATTATATAACCCTCGGTGGCTTGATGCATACTCCTTTTATATGAACCATCAAAGAATAAAACATGAGCTCCGGGAATGATAATTTGTTCCTTTTTTTCTATCTTTGAATCCACTTCCTTCATCAGTATATCCGACCATCCTTGTATGTTAGAAGATCTGCCAGAGTTGCCTTGCAAGTATCTTCAATCAAAAATGAGAAATCATATTCTTGAAGCTCCACTAACCATCGCATCATACCTTTTGAGAGTGAAGTACCATTCACCAGCTGAGGGAGTAAAGTATAGTTTGTCAGTACCACAAATGGTCTCATCAGGAGATATGACCTGAATTTCCTGCAAGCATACACCAGACTTGACAAAACCAATTCAGTCTCAGTATATTTCCTCTCTGCTTCTGTCTTCACTCTACTTGCATAATACACAGGCTTCATATATCTGGATTCATCTCCTCTCTGCATTAAGATTGCTCCAACTACATCCGGACCAAAAGATGGATTCACATAAAAGACCTGAGAGAAATTCAGAGCTTTTACACTGGAAATACTTCCCAATACTTCTTTCACTTTCTCAAACACTTCCTCGCATTCTTCATTCCATTGCAATGGTTCTTTCTTCATAGCCTCCTGAAGAGGGTAAAGCAATTGAGACATTAAAGGAACAAATCTTTGCCATATATTTTACCTTCTGGACAAAAGTCTGCAGACTGCCTGGATGTTGATGGTGCAGATAATAAGACAAGAGCTTTTATCTTCTCTGGATCAGGTTCAATTCCATTTTGAGATATCATATGCCCCAACAGCTTCACCTTTGAATATCCTAAATGACACTTCTTTGGATTCAGCTGTCCACTTGCATCATCCATTTTAGAAAATACTTGCTCCAATTTATTACCATGCTCCTTTTGAGAACTATATACACATATATCATCCAAAAAAGCTCTCACAAAATGATCTGTAAGAGGTGCAAGTACTCTGTCAGTGTTTCTCTGATACCACGAGGGTGCATTTTTCAAAACCAAATGGTACTACTCGATAACAGAAGCAACCCCACAGTGTAATGATAGTGGTTTTAGCCTGGTCTTCCTCAGCAATTGAGGTCTGAAAATACCCAGAGAAGCCATCGCATACACTATACCTCTCATATCCAGCTACCCTGTCCAAAATATCATCAATGAACGGCAGAGGATAGTGATTGCTTTTTGTTGCAGCATTCAGAGGCTTGTAATCAATACAGACTCTCCACCCATCTATATGCTTTGGAGTAAAGACCACTGGATTTGCCCAATCTGAGTGATCTACTGGATAAATTAACCCTACTTTTAACAACTTACTCAACTCCTCTCTTAACACAGGCAATAGCTCTCTATTTATCCTCCTCAGTTTCTGAAACACTGGCCTCACACCCTCTTTCAATACTATAGGCATTGGTTCACATTTGAATCCTCGGATCTCTTCATATGAAGTAATGAACAAATGAGGGAATTTATGTATTACCTTCATATACTCTTCTTTCTCCACTGGCTGTAATCTAGGATTCAGCATGCCCTGTAACAGCTTCTCTTTCTCTATACTGGGTGATGGAGGCTGCATCAGACTGTCCATATCTTCAAGTCTGCTCTCTTCTTCCTCTCTTAACTCCTCTTTAGCTCGCATCACATGCTCATTTTCTTCCTTCATTATAAATGATACCTGACTCTCATCATCAGAAGTAGAACTCTCTTCTTCAGTTTCACTATCTGTATACTCATCAGCACTTGTTTCTTCAGGCTCACTCTTCATTTCCCGCTTACTACTCATATTGAACTTCCTAGCTCTTCCTCTCTTATTATGTACTGTTATAGTTCCCTTTTTCCAATTTTGGATGGCACCCACTTGTCTGAGCCAAGGTCTGCCCAAAATTAGTGGATAAGCTCCCAAACCAACCGGCATAATATGGCAATTTATGTTGCAAACCACACCAAAAGCAGTCACTGGCACTTCTGTACATATACCCAGACACTTCACTTTTGCATGATTTGCCAAACGGAGTCTAAAATCTGAACTAGCATTCAGCTTTAACCCCAATCTCTCCATACAGGACTGAGTCATTACACTGATTTGTGCACTGCCGTCAACATATGCTTCTCCAACACTCACACTTCCACACCAAGCATCAATTGATGGACAAATATCAGGAAGGTCTTCCACAGACATCAGCTCCATTTCGCCTTGTGTGGGCTCCTGCTCATTTACTTTCCTTGGATTTGCCAACTTCTTCCACTCTCTCTTAAGCTTCGAACACAATCCAAGCAATTGGGCAAAAGTTATATTGGCTACCCTTCCCTTTAAATCTCCCATCAATGCATTAGGAACTCAATGGAGTCTTTTTGGGCCCTTTAATTTGCCATGAGGTTATGGAAACGTTTAACTTTTTGACAAATAGGAGCCCGCCATGTAAGCAAAAACCAATGGTTTGTAAGAGAGGTGTAAGAGTGGTCAAAGGGTGCACTTTTTTCCCCAAAAAGGGGAGGGGGCAATTTTACAATTTTCGGACCTCCATAACTTCTACATACAAGCTCCGATTTGAGCGGAGATTACAGATCCGTGATCTACGCATCAAGAGCTTTCCATAGATATGTTACATGATATGGTTTTATCCGCTAGATTTTAAATTCCATTTTCCCCCCAAAATTCAAATTCGAATAAAGTAGCCGTTTTGAAGCTTCAAATTAGAAAACGTTTCTTCTTAAGAGAAAAGCTTTGACTCCCTTAAACTGCCAAATAAAAGGGCCCAAGAAGACTCCATTGAGTTCCTAATGTATACTCCTCCTGACCTTGACCAATATGCAAATCTGAAGTTTTATAATGTCTTCTTGGCTTCCTCTTCTTCTTCTCTGGTTGAGGGCTTATATCAAATTGGACATGTTTACCTTTCTTAGAAGATGGTTCAGGTTCTGCCATCGTACTTCTCGTCCTCTTTGCCACAGGCATAATCTCTGGAATGGCCTCTACTCCTATCAGGCTGAGAGCTGGTCCCTTTCCTTTATCCTCCCATTTAACTCCACTAGTAGAGGGTTGATTTGGATCTTTTACTTCAACACTATGATCCCCCGATCTATCATTAGTCCTCTGCATCACAGGATACATTCCACCACCTGCTTTGGGCGGTTTGTCACATTGAGGGCTGATATGTCCCCGCTCCCCATAGTTCCAACATTGGACATTACTTAAATAGTAGCCCCGTCCTCTCCCTGTTCCTCCCATATTCCCTTCACCTGTTGACATATTGTCTCTTCTATTATTTGGTGCACCTTGGCTTCTTCCCTTTCCACCTGCTTCCATCCAATTCAAACTTAGAGACTTCATGAGCTCCACTGCATCATGTATGTCCCTCTTTAAAGTGTCCTGTTTAGGAACAACAGCAGCTTCTCTTTCAGGATGTATACTCTCAATCTCTGGCATCTTCACAAACTTCTTCAGCTCTTCCTGTATTCCCATCTGCCTCAGACGCTTCACCTTCCACTCCTTCTCTCGAGCTACTCTGATAGCCTCCTCAAAGCTATCCAGGTTCTTCAGCTCCACTTTCAGACGGAGGGTTGGCTCTAGACCAGCCACAAACCGGTCTCTCTTTATCATCTGTGGGGGTACTTCAGGAATCAAAGCCTCTCACCATAGACTCCACAGTCTACCAAACTCTATCAGATACTGATCCACATCCTGACCATCCTTCTGCTGAATGTTACACAACTCCTTCCACACTTCATGTAAGATCCCTGTTCCCACCGAGCAACAGATTCAGGATACTAGCAGCGGAAGTAGCACTTCTCGCGCGGGACAGGGGTCCCACATTCGGGGCCTCACCCACGGATATCCGGATAAGAGACTAATCCGTCGGTTGTTCCAAAATCGAACGCGAAAAAACTTCCTTTACCGGAAAGCACGGCGATTCCACCAGGAAAACTTTTTACTCTAACGTAGTCAAGAACATTTCTGATCAAGCTAATCCAATTGCATCTTCAAGATACTTGATCAGATCAAGGAAGAAACTTGCACTTGGATCATTGAGATCAACGCTTTTTTTCCCATTCAAGAGGCACAGTCGTTGATTCCTATCCATAGAACAATTACTGTCTGGGATTTACTTTATCTATCGTAATAACAAAAGTTGAGTCTCGATTTATGGATCCATCAGTCTAGCCTAACCCCATCTAGTCCCATGGGTTAGCCAACCGCCCAACCACTGTAGTGATGGGATCCAATTAAGAATTTGGTTAGGTTTTGTTCCGGGTACCAAGGAAAAGAGTTCCAAGGCCCCCTAGCCGGAAGTTCATGCAAAAATAAAACTAGTCACACCACTTACACACCCAATATGAAATTGCCTTTTCACAGATTCAACCAGTTTTAAAACAATCCTTTAATAAAACCATAGTATCACTGATCACCATCTTCCAATTTATCCGGTTGATTCTTAATTTTCCCATCAGAGTATCTATGGCATCATTGGCAACTAGGACGCTCACCACCTGTCCACTCAGGGGCCATTTCCTAGTTCCTAGCCCATAATACTCGGCAATATAATCACTTATCAAGATGGACTCTCGTTGAAGATCAGCAAGATCAACCAACAGATCCATATAAAGAGCCATGGACTCATCCATTGAAGACCAGCAAGGTCAATCAACCAGATTTCAGAAAACAACTCTTACTCCTTGTTCCAATATCTTCCTCGACGCACGCGTGGGTATCCTAGGCGACCCAGAGCCCGAGCACCGTATGGTCAGCACCCTCTAGGATCCTTCGCAGGTGACCTAGCGCTTCACTCATCGGCCGCTTCCTTGGCCCCTCATCCACCGTACCGGAAGCTCACCATTTTAATCGCACCGAGGCTGGTCAAGACCTCGGCCGACCTTGCTACGCGAGACGTCCTCCATTGACTCTCCGTCAGCAATTGCAACTTTATCAGTTAGGTCTCCACGACCTTAATCACAAGACGGTCAAAATGCTTTCCCAGCATTCTTGACATAAAACAGTCATTTACAAACAGCATTTACAAACAGTTTACAAATACAGTTTCTATATTAACTCTCATTTTTCCACATTATCCCTCATCAATCCACATTACTTATTCCACATTCCATTTGTATGTGTACTCATCCCATCACATCATTTTCCATCTCATCACTTCAGATTCCTTCACATCACATATCATATATTCACATCCATACATATATCCACATCCACATGCACATTCACATCCATACATCCACATCTACATCCATACATCTGTTTTCACATCCACATCTACATGCACATTCATGCATACTCATCCATACATCCACATCTACATGCACATTCACATCCATACATCCACATCTATATGCGTACATTCACATCTACATGCATACATCCACATCTCTATGCATACATCCACATCCACATTCACATTCACCTCCATACATCTACATCTACATGCATACATCCACCTCCACATTCATATCCACATCTATACCTCTACATCTACATGCATATATTACTCATAGTTTTTTACTAATAAACCTTGTACATTTTCAACTCTTCATCTTATGTGAGCATTTACTCATTTTTGGATACTCAATTTATCTCATTTTTTTGATATTGCTCATAGTTTTTTTACTAATAAACCTTGTACATTTTTAACTCTTCATCTTATGTGAGCATTTACTCATTTTTGGATACTCAATTTATCTCATTTTTTTGATATTACTCATAGTTTTTTACTAATAAACCTTGTACATTTTCAACTCTTCATCTTATGTGAGCATTTACTCATTTTTGGGTATCTTCTTTTACAAATAGGATTTATCTCCTCCCTACACATGGATTGATGCTATTGGCCCATAGGAACCTTAATTGGACCATAATCCAAAAATTTCTAAAAATCTAGACCCTTAGACTAAGGTTCTTTTTACCTATTTCCAATTAATTCCAATTGCACATTAGAAAATTCTTTTTGAATTTCTGTTTCAGGGGAACTTATTTTAATAAGATGAGTTATTTTTTTATCCAAAAATATTCATAATCTGAATATTCTCTCTCTAGAATAATTTTCTCTCTCTAGGCTAAAACAGTTAGAAACAAGGTCTTTATATTTCTGAAGAGGGATTGATTACAGGGGAAGATACTAGACATCAAAAAAGGGGTTGGGGAAGGAATCTTACATTCTACCCCACTTAAAAAATGCGAGATGTCCTCATCTCGCAAACTGGGATAATTTCGCAAGATGCACGAATATGAGACTTAGAGAAAAATTTTAATCAAGATTAACCACCAAGAAAAATCTTAAAGAGAGCAAGATTCAAAATAAGAACCAGATTTAAACTTTATTCATTCTCGGAACTTATACAGTAAAGATAGAAGAACTCTTTACACTTCCATAAGCCCGTCCATCATATGGTCACAAAAGCAGCACTCACAAGCTGCACAAGTATAGGGTAACTCATCTATGGGAATGATTCTGCTGGTTATTGCCGCACCTATCTCAGTGGTATGAGGTGATCTAACAAAAGGACCTCTGAGAGGCAAGCCAAAAATGGGGTAAAGGCATATCTTCTCATGAGGAAGAAAACACGCCAGTAAGAAGACCTGCTCAGAAAACCCAAGATGCCTTGATCTCATGACGCAGTAGTATCGGGGACCCAAACCTAAGGCTTTAATAACCATGGCCAAGCGGACATTGTTACGAAAGTGCTGCTGACCCCAGGGTGTTACCCTAGTTATGTCTTGATAGGTCTGCCATTTGGTCTGCGCTACAGAAGTTCCCAAGTGAGGGAAAAGTGAGCGCTCATACTGTTCTATAAAATCTTTCTTCACAGACTCTCTTGCGTCTTGAAGGTGAGAAATCATCATGGATAAAACTAATTCCTGTTGCCAAGCCATGAAGGAGATTAAGAAGAAGGGAGATCGATGGAAGTAAGATTACTGTGAGCGACAGTCAAAAGTTACGACTTATATAAAGGAAGGAGCTAGCGTAACTTAGAAGCCAACGGTATCTTGCCACTGAAGTTTTACCGTCTTTCCTTGATTTGGGTTTGGCACATATTTCTATGAAATACATTAAGAACTTTGAGATGAGGAGGTAAAAGAAGCTTGTAGGTTAAGTCACCTACTTTCATTGAATTCAGATATAAGGCCCACAATATCTGGGGGATAACTTCTTATACTTCCCAAGAGATAAAGAACTTCTTTTGGGTCATACTCGAATGAAAACCAAAACCTTGGTATCCAAAACACCGATTTTTACTTCTGAATTCATTGTTCTGAATCCTTAAAACAGGCGTGACTCCTGAGAAGTATTCTAGGGAAAGGGTCTTCCTTTTTTAAACAGAAACTTTCTTTTATTTTAGAGAGGGAATAATTATAAGATCAAAAAGGGAGATTCTTACTCCTCTATACCTCGAAGGCTGGGGAGGAATCTTACATTCTACCCCACTTAAAAAGTGCGAGATGTCCTCATCTCGCAAGTAGAGGAAAACTCTTTTTCTTAAGATCCAATTTTATTTTGGGGTTCCTTATATTCTGGTCAACCCAACGGAATACTGGGATAAATATCCCTTATATAGAACTCATAACAATTCATTCAGATCATATCATTCATATCTTTAACATGATAATGGTCCATTAAACCAAAAAATTTCCTTCTGAACATTCCTCCACGGAAATTTCAGTCAAGCAAGTTCTCAATTTGACATCCCTTAACTTGATCTACCGGTCAAGTATTAACAGTAGCAATCTGACAGTACAACCCACTAATCTCATAGTGATTTGTTGAATTCATTATCATCATTCTAGTTATGAATATCATCACAGGGACTCGTCCCATTCCTCATCATTGTGGATTCATTATATTTCAACTAAATTTCAAAAATCATCATTTTTCAATCAGAATTTTCAATCAGAATCCAAATCAATTCATCAATTCTCAAACAGAATTAAAAATCATATCAACCACATTCGAAATCATCATCTGGATAGCATTAACGCTTATAATTTCAAGTCTTAGATTTATTCGTATATACTGTCAGTAAAGAGCTGCAGTTATACTCTCGGTATATACGGGTAGTCACGGCCCTTGGAATTATAAGGTAAATACCATCATGTCTAGGCCTCAAGCAAGTCAGGGATTCTATATAATTGCGGTATTTCCATCTGAAGACCCAATTACCAAATTACGAATTTCAGTTTGAATATCAAATTGTATGAATTATATCACACAATTACAACCTTTTTGTGTTTCTTGATAAATTTTTGACATATTTGGTTTCTCAGTTGATCTTTATTAGCCAAAGGCTCTGATACCAACTGTAAGATCCCTGTTCCCACCGAGCAACAGATTCAGGATACTAGCAGCAGAAGTAGCACTTCTCGCGCGGGACAGGGGTCCCACATTTGGGGCCTCACCCACGGATATCCGGATAAGAGACTAATCCGTCGGTTCTTCCAAAACCGAACCCGAAAAAACTTTCTTTACCGGAAAGCACGGGCGATTCCACCAGGAAAACTTTTTACTCTAACGTAGTCAAGAACATTTCTGATCAAGCTGATCCAATTGCATCTTCAAGATACTTGATCAGATCAAGGAAGAAACTTGCACTTGGATCATTAAGATCAACGCTTTTTTCCCCATTCAAGAGGCACAGCTGTTGATTCCTATCCATAGAACAATTACTGTCCGGGATTTACTTTATCTATCGTAATAACAAAAGTTGAGTCTTGATTTACGGATCCATCAGTCCAGCCTAACCCCATCCAGTCCCATTCATGGGTTAGCCAACTGCCCAACCACTGTAGTGATGGGATCCAATTAAGAATTTGGTTAGGTTTTGTCCCGGGTACCAAGGAAAAGAGTTCCAAGGCCCTCTAGCCGGAAGTTCATGCAAAAATAAAACTAGTCACACCACTTACACACCCAATATGAAATTGCCTTTTCACAGATTCAACCAGTTTTAAAACAATCCTTTAATAAAACCATAGTATCACTGATCACCATCTTCCAATTTATCCGGTTGATTCTTAATTTTCTCATCATTCCTTCATCAGAGTATCTATGGCATCATTGGCAACTAGGATGCTCACCACCTGTCCACTCAGGGGCCGTTTCCTAGTTCCTAGCCCATAATACTCGGCAATATAATCACTTATCAAGATGGACTCTCGTTGAAGATCAGCAAGATCAACCAATAGATTCATATAAAGAGCCATGGACTCATCCATTGAAGACCAGCAAGGTCAATCAACCAGATCCATGCCCGATTTCAGAAAACAACTCTTACTCCTTGTTCCAATATCTTCCTCGACGCACGCGTGGGTATCCTAGGCGACCCAGAGCCCGAGCACCGTATGGTCAGCACCCTCTAGGATCCTTTGCAGGTGACCTAGCACTTCACTCATAGGCCGCTTCCTTGGCCCCTCATCCACCGTACCGGAAGCTCACCATTTTAATCGCACCGAGGCTGGTCAAGACCTCGGCCGACCTTGCTACGCGAGACGTCCTCCATTGACTCTCCGTCAGCAGTTGCAACTTTATCAGTTAGGTCTCCACGACCTTAATCACAAGACGGTCAAAATGCTTTCCCAACATTCTTGACATAAAACAGTCATTTACAAACAGCATTTACAAACAGTTTACAAATACAGTTT
The DNA here is from genome assembly GCF_041138505.1 of Cibotium barometz. Classification (NCBI taxonomy): domain Eukaryota; kingdom Viridiplantae; phylum Streptophyta; class Polypodiopsida; order Cyatheales; family Cibotiaceae; genus Cibotium; species Cibotium barometz. The sequence continues at coordinate 36,796,133 of NC_141060.1, forward strand.
CTATATTAACTCTCATTTTTCCACATTATCCCTCATCAATTCACATTACTTATTCCACATTCCATTTGTATGTGTACTCATCCCATCACATCATTTTCCATGTCATCACTTTAGATTCCTTCACATCACATATCATATATTCACATCCATACATATATCCATATCCACATGCACATTCACATCCATACATCCACATCTACATCCATACATCTGTTTTCACATCCACATCTACATGCACATTCATGCATCCTCATCCATACATCCACATCTACATGCACATTCACATCCATACATCCACATCTATATGCGTACATTCACATCTACATGCATACATCCACATCTCTATGCATACATCCACATCCACATTCACATTCACCTCCATACATCTACATCTACATGCATACATCCACCTCCACATTCACATCCACATCTATACCTCTACAACATTCACATCCATACATCTACGTCTACATGCATACATCCACCTCCACATTCACATCCACATCCATACATCTACGTCTACATGCATACATCCACCTCCACATTCACATCCACATCTATACATCTACATCTACATGCATACATCCACATCTCCATTCACATCCACATCTCCATTCACATCCACATCTATACATCTACATCTACATGCATACATCCACATCTCCAATCACATCCATATCTATACATCTACATCTACATGCATACATCCACATCCACATTCACACTCACATCCATACATCTACATCTACATGCAAACATCCACATCTCCATGCATAATAAAATTCTTTTAATTAATCTAGGATGATAGTTCTTAGAATATGGTAGGAAATCCTCTTTTCATGCTTTGAATGAAATTATTTTATGTGTATATTTTTATAAAATTTTGCCATAGCTCCGCTACTATAACTAATAAATCTCAATTATTTTAAAAGATAGGTTATCTTTAAGGGAATGATTAGAATGATCCCTAATTGGATCATTAATTCTTAATGGATTAAATAAAAAATAATCATAAACTAAAAGCATAGATAAAAAAAACTATTAATTTATTCTCAAACATAGATTAATCTTGGATTAAGAAAAAGCTTTATGAAAAGCTTCATTTGGATTGAGAATGGGTAATGAGTATGACCATTTCTTAAGTGAGAGAGAGAAAAAACCATTAGAATTAGACATAAATGGAAATTTATGTAATTCTTTACTATCATTAATTAATTAACTTCAAAATCATTTCAAAAACCATACCAATTAAGCTTCTCAAGCTTGAGAGGGGTTGAGAAGAGAGAATCATTGAGAAATTATAGAAAAGATCAAAATTCACTATACTTACCTTATAATTTGCTTGATTATTTGTTTATGGTAGAGGCCCCCAACCAATCAATTGGTTTAGTATGTTGATGGAGCCACCAATGGGGATTTAAGAAAGAGAGGTGTCAAAAACTAGTGAATTATTAAAGAATTCACGGTTCTTGGCTTAGGTGGAGTAGAGTAACAATGCATAAGACACTATATTTTTTTCAACAAGGGGAGGCTTCTATTTATAGGAAAAATTGAGCTCCTAACCAAACAAACTGATTCTAGAATTTTCCAAGTCAATTTGGTTGAATTTGGACTAGATTTGGACCTAGTTTGGTTACTTTTTGATTCGGTTTGGTTCCATTTTGATTTGGTTTGGTTCAAGAGAGATGAGAGATAAAAATATCACATTATTTTTGAGTTTAAAACTCATTCAAGCATGTGAAACATGCACCTCCTTTAAAGAACTCCCCTTCCTTACATATGTGTCAAAATGAAATGATTATACCCAAAATATCTCATATTTTTAATATTGCTCATAGTTTTTTACTAATAAACCTTGTACATTTTCAACTCTTCATCTTATGTGAGCATTTACTCATTTTTGGATACTCAATTTATCTCATTTTTTTGATATTGCTCATAGTTTTTTTACTAATAAACCTTGTACATTTTCAACTCTTCATCTTATGTGAGCATTTACTCGTTTTTGAATACTCAATTTATCTCATTTTTTTGATATTACTCATAGTTTTTTACTAATAAACCTTGTACATTTTCAACTCTTCATCTTATGTGAGCATTTACTCATTTTTGGGTATCTTCTTTTACAAATAGGATTTATCTCCTCCCTACACATGGATTGATGCTATTGGCCCATAGGAACCTTAATTGGACCATAATCCAAAATTTTTTGAAAATCTAGACCCTTAGGCTAAGGTTCTTTATACCTATTTCCAATTAATTCCAATTGCACATTGGAAAATTCTTTTTGAATTTCTGTTTCAGGGGAACTTATTTTAATAAGATGAGTTATTTTTCCATCCAAAAATATTCATAATCTGAATATTCTCTCTCTAGAATAATTTTCTCTCTCTAGGCTAAAACAGTTAGAAACAAGGTCTTTATATTTCTGAAGAGGGATTGATTATAGGGGAAGATACTAGACATCAAAAAAGGGGTTGGGGGAGGAATCTTACACTTCATTCGGACTCCTCACACGGGCAAACTGTGCCAAAAATGTAGCTCTGACTACACGGTACTCAGGATCCTGTTGATGAATGTTCCTGTGTGTAGTCACAAACATTTGTAGCCATGTTTTTGCATCACCCTGCAAGCAATAAGTCAAAATCTGAGAAAGGATCTCGGGAGTTGCCCTGTCTTTCATCAAGGCTGTAAATTCCATCTTCTCCAGAAACCTAATTGCACTCTCCTGTGGCAATCCCCAATACTCCAGAAAATCCTGAGCCATCTTTCCAAATCTTGCTTCACACAGACCCCTGTTCTCTTTCACAAACCAGAGGAAATCTGTTCCTCTGTGGAGGCACCAAAAAGTGATCGCACAGAAGCGGTAAAGCTGTTTACGCCCTTATAGGGTGCCACACTTCCACACACGCATATAAACACACCAGAACACCAGACCCAAGAGCATGAACAAGATTTATATTTTAGAACATATCCTTATCTTTACAGAATTGTATATCTCAAACACCAGTCCCACTGCTAATCAACAGAAAGCAACACCCCTGGCCTGAAACAACTCCAGGAGATAGAAATCCACAAAAACCACACACACACTCTCTCTCTGGCTCTCTGTGTTGATCCTCTGTCAGCCACTTCCTCTGCAATGCTACCGGCCCCACCAGCCCATGCACGATCACTCGAGCAGCATCCTCCTCTTCCACAAGGTGGCCACTCCACTGCACTCTTCACTTTTGCAGTCCCTTGCCAGCTGCTCTGCTTCTCTTCTTACGCGTGCCAGCACCTTCAACGCCCTTGTGTGTCCCTTGAACTCCTAGTTTCTCCTAGGTGCCTTTCTGCAAGTCGCCAGCCCATTGCCTTTAGCGCCAGCCTCACACTCCTTACACTGTCAGCCCGTCAACCAGCAGCTAGAACCTCTGCCAGCCTCACCCTCCACTAGTTGCCTTAGCTGCTATGCGCCAGCTATCAGCTTTTGACTCACAAGCTCTCCCACACACGGCAGCACTCCACACCACCTCTTGTAGGCTACCCGCCAGGCACTTTCTAGCGCTAATCAGTTGCACTGTACCTGCTCTCCAGCACCTCTCTTCCACGAGGCGGTCACCACACAGTATCCTGGTTCAGCTTGCCAGCAGCACCTGCACCTTCATCCCTTGCGTTGTCAGCCACCTACACGTTGGCTTGTCTGCTGCGCCCTCTGCACTCACACCAAAGCCGCCTTCTCTCTTTTACAGTTGCAGCTGTACACACCTCTTCGCTGCTCTTCACAAAGGAGGCCCCCAGTCTCTACACGACGGCCCGGCGGCTCTGTCCACTATCTTCTCTGCAGAATCAGGGTGCCCCCATACGAGGCGGCCACACTTCTTGTCTCCAGCTGCGCCGACTCTCCACTCTCCAACCCTTTCGCCAACCTTCTGGATGGTATGCGCTGGCGGCCAGGTTAGCCTCTACGTGGTCTTTGCTTTGTTGGGCCACGTTTAGATCATTTATTTTATTTTCCAAGGCCTAAAGATGGCCACATAATTCTTTTCACACTAAAGCTCAAGCATACTATCCACACCAAAATATTAATTGCTCCCCATGCCTTCATACACTTCAAACACAACCCATGATGCCCGCTCATTTTCTTTGACGCGCACACATTTCAAGGCGACCGAGGAGCTGAAATCAATCCCAGCGAACCTCCAGTAGACCACGTCCGGACAGGCCTGTACATGCTCACATCAAAACCATCTACTCTGTACACCTGGCAATGCTCTCAAAAGCAAAACCTTCACACATGCCATGCACACGTATGTACACATTACCAACTCCTATTTTGTCCACACAACGTCAGTATAAGCGTCGGGGCTTAAGGCCGGCACTTATACGGACGCCTATATTGGCGTGTATACGGGCGCCTATACCAACGATAATACCAGCGCTAATACCGACAAATATACCTGCGTACATACCGGCCGATATACCGGCGACAGTACCGTCAGATATACCGGTAGATATACCGGCACCTATACCGAGGAATATACCAACGCTACAGCAGAAATTTTTTTAAGACAGAATGGTGTTGCTTGGCTGCCTGCAAGACTCAACAGCTGTAAACAGACAGCACCATTCTGTCTAAAATAGAGCACAAAAGACAATCGTGCTCTTTTTTTTATTTTTCAAATAAACAAGAAATTAAACATTAATACTCAAGAATATTTTGATCATATACCAATAGTTTGAAGGTCTTACATTATGGTAATGCCTCCCAATTGATGGTCTCTCCTTCCTCTTCAAGCATCTCAAATAAGGCCACAAGGCCATGTTTGTGAGCGTACTTCTCTTCTCGCCTACTTGGTGGGCGAGAAGAGAACTCCTGCATAAACGATTAACAATTATAACTTTTAGAAATCAACATTTAGCCCACATACATACATTTAGATAAACAAAATTGCTACAAATACTTACGAATTCATGGCGCATGGTTTCGTAACCACCACTCCCAAGATGAGAAGCCCCTACTATTTGGAGTCTTGTCCTTGCCGCCTCTCTTTGTTGTTGAAACCTCTCTGGTGTCTCTGTGAGCTCCTGAGCTATGGCTTCCCACTCCCTATCATCTAGCCAAACAGGTTTCTCTTTCCCCTCTCTAAATGCATCCCTCGCCTTTGACCTACGATGCCCCATCAAAATGCGAGCTGTATATTGTATCCACTTGTATCCACTCATTAGAGACGACATTCATAGGGTCACATGGCTGAAACTCTTGCTTTATCTTTGTATTTATGTAATTTTTCTTCTCCTTATCTTGCTGATCCCATTTAGTCATAACAGAGTTGTGAAATTGTATAGTGCACAATTGTCGAATTCGTGTTTTCATTGCCTTCCTTGCACTATTCATTATAGGTTCCCCATCCCTAATTGTGTATATCTTGCTATTGTCATGGTCATGTGCACCCCAGGGAGTGGAAGGTGAACCTATGGGTGTGCTATCAACAGATGAGAGCGAAGGACGACGCTCACGTGGTGGTGGTGTCACAGCATCTGTGGCACTACCACCACAACAACCTCCCCCTGAAGACCTACTACGTGAGCGACGTCTATGTGAAGAGGTGGTAGATCGAGCTGTAAGAGGAGTGGAAGGTTGTGTGGTATGAGGTGTGGGAGCTGCTATCGTACCTACGGGTGTGGGAACTGCCGTCGTGAAGCCAGATGGTGAGGCAGATGTCCCTGCTCCAGAACCCCAATAAGTCTGAGCCATGGCTCTCTGCTCTAGAGTCATGTGGACGAGAAAAAACCATATAACTGCTGGGGACTCATGCCATGCGGTGTAGGGTTAAACGAGAAATCAGGACTGTAGTCGAGCGACGGTGAGTCATCACCCATGGCCTGTTGGACAAAAAACCACATGACAAACTTGTGCGAAATGAAAATTACATGGTAAACAATGAAAGAACCATATGACAAACATTAACAATGATAAACAACAATGGTAAACCATATCACTTTGCACCTGCACTAGTGATTATGATGGTAAACATTAACAATGGTAAATAATGAAAGGACCATATGATAAACATTAACTTCCCTAAACAACAATGGTAAACCATATCACTTTGCACCTTCAATGTCATAAAATCATTACAAATATGTCATAACTATTTGCATAATCATTAAGATACATCATTTTAAAAATCATTATCTATTCTATCATCCTCATTAAGATCAGTAGCCCCGAAGAGATCTATATCTATGTACATTTTAGCATCCTCATCATTAAAAGTCCCTTGATGAAGGATGTCCTCATCATCCATGTCTTCTTCCTCAACAGGTTTTCCAGCTTCATTGGTTTGCACCTCTTCATTTGGATCTTACTCTAGTTGCTCCTCTTCATTTGCTTGCTCCTCCTCATTGTTGATATCGGCTTGTTCTTGCTGCTCCCACCCACCACCCTGTGAATCCACATCACCCTGTTGTAGCTCTAATTCTTCAAAAATTTGCTTACTACGGGGGGCGACTTGAACCACAAATAGCCAGCGTGGATCTTTTGGATCTTACTGCGGGGGGCGACTTGAACCACAAATAGCCAGCATGGATCTTTTGGATCCGCTTTAAAGACAACCTGCTCACAATGCTCTGGGCGCACAAAAGTATCTTGCTGATTGGTCCATACCTTTGTGGAGTCCACTTGGATGAGGCCACTCTTGTCTCTACGTACAGTTGCATGTGGCCCATTTGTGATTACCTTGAACCACTTCACATCAAAGATAAACAACTCAAAACTTCTGAAGCCAACCTTTAATATGTCTTGAATGGTTCCAAAGTAATCAAGCATTCCATTAATTGTGTTATCATCACTTGCACTTGCACGACTTTCTTGAACAAACTGTGCTGTGACACCACAAACAAAGGTTTCTCTTCTTTGGTCTATTCGTTCTACTCGAAAATGACGTCCATGTGACCAAAACGCCCCATATTTGTGATACTATAAATAGCACATAAAGATTGTTGATGGACAAACAAAAACTGAGACATGTAGAGAAAAAAAAGAGAGACATGTAGAACTTAAACACTTACATGCCAATCGCATCCTTTTGTAAGCTCCTCCTCCTCCTCTGTTATAGTTAAACCAGCACGTTTGGCTTCTAAAATTGTAGCTTCTAGCCATCTACCTGTGGGAAAGTCCAGAAGAGCTTGCATACCTTCTGGATATGGGAGATTTCTTGTAGTGCGATTCCTTCTGAAACTTAAACGATCTTGTACTTGCTGTCGCTTGAGAGCTTCATATGTCTCAATCCACTTCTCCATTACATGAGAGTTCAAGATGCAAAATTTGTTGATTTTTTTCCTCAAATTGTTATCTATCTTTCTCTTAATGCCTTGGCCTTGAGGTTCCTCACCATTGAACAGGCCTGTTAGACTCTTGAGACCATAGTCGAGGTATCTCTGGATCTGAAGAACTTAAATATTGAGTGATGTAAACAAGGGACTCTTGTATCAGCCACCCTTCTGACATACTACCCTCCGGGCGAGCCATTTGGCAAACAAATCCCTTTAATGTCTTCATAAACCTCTCCAAAAAGAACATCCATCTTGAATGGATGTTCTAGCAACTGCAACCTCATCTACAACATGAACTAGCAGATGCATCTGGATTGTTAATAAACTTGTAGGGAAAAACTTCTCTACCATGTAGAGTGCCTCTATTTTAAACGCGCTGTCTCCAAAGTGTCTCTCTTTATCTCTTTTGAAGAAATCCAACGCACCAATTTGCTAATCTTATAGATAGTAGCTCTAATTTCTTCAGTGAGGCAATCTTTTATTGCTATGGGGAGCACAAATTGTAGAAACTTGTGCCAATCATGACTCTTGAGGCCACTAAGATCATCATCCTTTGTAAATGCACTTTTCAAGCAATGCATACAACCTGTAGGATCCGAAACTCTGAAATTGTAATCTTCACTTGTTGTTCCTCCATCTTAATAAAAACCCATGGGGCTCTTGGAAGTAGTACCTTTCCATTGGGTTTAGTGCAAGCCCACAACTCTTGCATGCAACCTATCTCTTCTTAGTCGTCCCTTTGGCCTTTAGACTCCTTTTTTCCTGTCATGGTCTTCCACAGAATGTCAGCTACATTCTTGAAAATATGCATCGGGTCAAGCAAATGGTTTATAAGGAGATCACCCCAATAGGGGAGTTGGTGAAAGATAGAGAGCCTCTTCATCCCAGGGCATGCCAAGTTGCCACATTCCTCCCATTTGATCTTCCAATTGCTTGCCTTCAGTGCACTTGGAGGAGGTCTTCCTAGATTACCATCCCGCAATTCATGATTTTCTGGAAGATACCTAACATGTCCTTGGTAGACATTCTTTTGTAATGCTTTTGAGTATCTTGAATCAAGTCGAGGACAGTTGCAAGTCTTTGGCCACTCTGCTGCTTTGACATGTTCTTCAAATTCCATTCCACAAGGTGCGTAACTCATTAATAAGTGGTGCCAAATATACATCCATGTTCTTCACCTTGTACTTTCTTGGAACTATTAATGAGAGCAACAAATGACCTTTCTTTATTGCTAACCATGGCGGAAGATTATAATTCACAAGGCAAACAGGCCATGTGCTCCATGAAGAGCTCCTTAAACCAAAAGGGTTTACACCATCCATTGCTAGGCCAAGACGGAGGTTACGAGGATCTTCCCTAAAAGCCGACCATTTCTCTTCAATGTGTCTCCATGCGGGTGAATCAGCTGGCACACACATCACTTCATCTGTGGATTGAGTTGTGGCATGCCATGTCATCAAGCTTGCTATAGATTTGCACCTGAACGTGCTTTTTATTCTTGGGATGATTACAAAGTGCCTAAGAACCTTTACCGGGACAGCTTTCCCCTGAACATCTTCTCTGTATCTGTTAGAGCCACAATGGGGACATTCTTGCAAATGCTCATATTCATGGCGGAAGAGGCAACATTTGGATTAATCTAATTGGTCCATAGGAACCTTAATTCAAAAATTTTAGAAAATCTGGACCCTTAGGCTAAGGTCCTTTTTACCTAATTTTAATTTATTCCAATTACACATTGGAAATTTCTTTTTGAATATTTGTTTCAGGGGAAACCATTTTAGACACTAGGAGGATTTTTAAATCCAAAAATATCTCAATTTTGAATTACCTCCCTCTAGACATTTTCTCTCTCTAGGCCAAAACAGGGTAAAACAGGATCTTTCTTTTATTTCAGAGAGGGGAATAATTTATAAGATGAGAAGGGGAGGTTCTTACACCTGCACACCTCAAAAGCCGGAGGGAGGAATCTTACATCCTTCCCCACTTAAAAAACATGAGATGTCCTCATCTCGCAAAAATTAGAGGAGAACTCTTTTCCTTAAGATCCAACTGATTTTGGGGTTCCTTATAGTCTAGTGAACCCAATAGAATCCTGGGATAAAGATCCCTTATATAAAACTCATCATCAGATAATAATTCACTCAAATTGTAACATTCAAATCCTTATCACAATAATGGTCCGTTAGATCGAAATTTCTATCTGAACAGTCCTTCATGGAAATTTTCAATTATACAAATTTTTAATTTGACATCCCTTAACTTGATCCACTGGGTCAAGTGCTAACAGCAGCAATCTACTAGTACAATCCACTAATCTCATAGTGATTTGCTGAAGTCATTAACGTGGGACTCGTCCCATTCATCCTCAATGTGGGTTTGCTTAGTTTATTACATTTCAACCAAAAATTTAGGAATCTTCATTTTTCAATCAGAATCCAAGTCAACTCCTTAGTTCTCAACCAGAATTTAAAATCATATCAACCACATTCGAATTCATCATCTGGCTAGTATTAATGCTTATAATTTCAAGTCTTAGATTTACTTGTATATACTGCAATTAATGAGCTGCAGTTATACCCTCGGTATACATGGATAGTCACGGTCCTTGGAACTATAAGGTAAATACAATCATGTCTAAATGGAAGAATAAAATAAAATCCTCCAAAAATGAGTAAATGCTCACATAAGATGAAGAGTTGACTAAGGACAAGGTTATTAGTTAAAAAAGAAGAGATATTTAGAAAAAATGATGCATTTTTGACACCTCAGTGTGGGGAATCATTAGGGAAAAAGGGAGCTCATTTTGGGGCCCTGTAAGAAATTCACTATTTTTTGATTTATTTCTCTCCTAAAAGACCTCAAAAATAGTAAAATATGGAAACATGGCTTAGAGCTGTCAGTAATAAGGACTATCGAACTGTCAGTTTAGAAAGGAATAAGATAATCTTTTGTCTAACTAACACGATTTTGCATTAATATCTCCTTAGTTTTTTTTGTTTCTCGAAGATTTTGCATCTCTTTTGATGACGTGTGTAGGCCTCTCATAAAGAATCCATCACTGAACTTAATGATTGCATGGATACCGCCACACCTCCACGATTCATGTTACAAAAAGACTATGAGATTGACAAGCAAACTTTGCAACCTCAGAAGCACAAAAAATGGCCGATACTAGTGAGTCACAATCTCAGAAGAAGCGATTACACCATCTTCACATCGACTTAGAAGAACAATATGCTCTTGCACAGAAAAGACGAAAGGATACGGTGCTGAATGCTCAACAACGGGAAAATATGAGAAGAGAAGGGTTTCAACATATTGACTTATGGTGCGATGGAAGCATATATCCAAAATGTCTAGTAAAAAACTCTACCCCTCCATTTGTCAATCCAACCACACTACTGAGGTTTGCGGGTGATGGACAAAATGGACTTCTTGGTTATATTTCAGCGCAGTCTGCATTTGCAGAAACATATAAAACGATGTACCTACAAGAAAAGGGGGCCAGGATACAAGAGATAGCCATTCGTGCAAAATTGGAGCAGCAGTTTGCAGAATGAAATTGAGAAGCATTCAAAGAGTAAAAAAGATTTGACAAGAGCAAGAAGGAAGAGAACCGTGCTTGGAGACATACAACGAAGCAGGAAGATTAAAAACATTGCAAATTTGAAGGCTGGGACTAGTGGATGCAAGCGAAGAATTCAGGAAGCAAGGCTAGTTTAAAATTTTTCATTTTTTATACTCAAAAAGGCTCTCAAATGACTATCTATTTTGTTCATTAACGCAAAACAAGAATGGAGGTGTTGAATAATATAGGCATATTGTGTTGTTACTATAGAAAACTATTGGAGCCTGCAAAAGAAAATATGGATCCCAACCTTCTTCCTGTTAAACAAATGAAAGGATTGTTTTCTTGTGGTGTAGCAAAAGGTTTGATTGAAGAAAAAAAATACAAAACAATCAAACGGAATGTTGTAGAGGACTTTATATCCAATAATCAAGTTGATGGCACTACAATCCAAGAGGCTCTTGATGTTAGTGGAGTTAGCAGGAAGGGATATAGTTCGATTTTCCATGCGATATTCTCAACTTTGAGAGATCAAAGGATTAAACGAGTTTTACTGCCAAATCCAGCAAACCGTGTGGAGGATAAGAGGTCATTTGAATGAAAGTATAGATGAGTTTATTGGGCAATATATCCATGTTGAAGAAATATTTTATGGTGGTAAAGGAACCACTGTGTATGACCCTTGGAACAATATATTTGTAGATCTACAACAACTTCAAAGAAGAATGGTCGAGTTTTATGGAATAACATTTGAGGAGTGCAAAGGCATTTTGAAATTTGTTATCAAACTGGATGAGTGTGAGGTTGTAAAGGAAAAGAAAATGGAAAGGATTACTATTATATTGATGAATGGAGCACTTGATACATCATTGACTGAAGCGAGTTCAAAGTATTTTAGTGTGCAGTCAGAGAAACACATGGTGGTTAGGCTCGTTCCAGGAATAATCATTTTTTGTTTCGTACTTGATTTTAGTCATTGTTTTCAAATCTTTTATAGTAAGACTTTTGTTTTCTATAATCACAGGTGAAGACAGAAGACCATGAAACACTAGATTGGGTGTTTCACCACACGGAAATACCAAGAATAATTAAAAGACAAGTGCAAGGAGAGAATCTCCATGCTGCAGGAAAAGGTGATTTTCAAGTAGAGTGGCACATGGCGGGGGATCTTAAAACACTTAAGTGCATGTATAACGTTAGTAAAGGAGGCAACTCAAAGTCTCCTTGTCTTTACTGCAAAGAATCAGCTCAAGTAATGGATTCCAAATGGTGGAAGAGAGCACCTAATAGAGATAAAGTTGACCCTGACTTCAAGGCCATTCTTGACATTCCACTATGTAATGTTCACATATGCACATTGCATGCTCTATGTCGAATTATTGAGAAATTGGTATTTTTGTATATTGGATTTGCTTGGAAACTCCGTCCCGAAAAAAATAGAAAGGATGCTCTTCAAGCATTGGAAAAAGTGTTATCCGATATAGGTCTGCATGGAGGTGATGTTCATATCACAAAGGATTTTAAAAAGTCTACCAATGGCAAGGAGGTACCAATCAAGCCCTCTATTGGTGGTGTTAAGGCACGAAGATTCTTGTCTCGACCCAAACACAGTAGTAAGCAAGTAAGGCAAGGTAGAACAATTTCAAGGATTAATTATGGATTGTGGAAGCAAGTCCATAATGCCGTGAAAGATCATGAGGCAGATGGGGAAGCACGAAATGTGAAGGCAGAGGTGTGGAGGTCTCTTGATCAACTCTTCATGTTCTATGACAATGTAACATGGACAAAGAGTGATTACAAGAACTTTGAAGAGGCGATTAAACATTTTGGGAAGTCAATGAAAGACGCGTGGACAGCTTGCAATATAACTCACTACATGGTAAAGTTCTGTCTTCTTCTTTTACTTAAGTGTGATCCTCTTTTTTTTTATAACTTACTATGCATTCTTATGTCTCTGTGAAAACAGCATATCATCTACAACCACCTTCCCTATTTTTTCAAAAAGTATGGATACTGAGCAATTTGGTCTACCCAAGGCATGGAGAAGTCTCACTACATGGCACGTAATGCATTTTTCAGACACACACAACACTACGGAGGGAGTCAAAAGGCAAATAGTCTGAAGGAAGTCTTCCGATGGTTTTATCGAGGCATTCTATAGAGGCTGCATGCTAAAAGAAAAGTTGCTAGTTCCAAAGTCAAGCTTGCTTTTATTCTAGCCCAAAAGGCAAATAGTCTGAAGGAAGTGTTCCGATGGTTTTACTGAGGCATTCTATAGAGGCTGCATGCTAAAAGAAAAGTTGCTAGTTCCAAAGTCAAGCTTGCTTTTATTCTAGCCCAAAAGGCAAATAGTCTGAAGGAAGTCTTCCAATGGTTTTACCGAGGCATTCTACAGAGGCTGCATGCTAAAAGAAAAGTTGCTAGTTCCAAAGTCAAGCTTGCTTTAGCAAAGACGAAGACAAACTTTGGACAATTCAATGGTAGCAGAGAGACATAGACAATGGAGGGATTCGAAGATATTTAGAAACCATAAATGGACAAGTAAACATGAATAGTAGTTTGTAACTTATTGGTGTTATGTCCACATGTTTTCAAACTCAATCAATAGATTTTTATTTTGTGGAACAAGTGACTCTTGGGGTTATGCCTATATGTTTTGAGACTCCATCAAAAGTATTTCTTTTGTGAAACATGTGATCTATATTAACAAGCATCAATACATCCATGAGCTACACACACAAAATTCAATCAATACTACTTAATTATGCTAGACACACTATTGATCCTTACCAATAAGGTACTGAGTGTCAAACGTTTTTAGAAGCTACTGAGTGTGGGAAGAATCTACTCAAGTGTCGTACGGTGATGGGACAAATGCAAAAGGGTACTGATCGTCCATACGGACAAGGAACTGATGAGGATCAAAGACTTTGTACAAATTAGTTCAACTTCAACATAATGTTTGTGCTATATTTGATGACTAAATCCTATTACTCCCAGGGCTTGCCAGTCGGAACTCTCTTTTTGAACTTGATTGGACTCTTTTTCTTCCTTGTTGGCTTGATGTCGATTTATCAATGCTTGCCTCTCTTGCTTGTTTGGGAGGGGTATCCTTGTCTTCAGCTATCTCCACGTGTTCTTCTTCTTGGATTGTGTCGCCTGATGCAATCATGGGTGGCTCTCGAAACCTTATGAGCTTGTGTTTTCCATAGCCCTCCAGACATTTGGGCTCCTTAACACCACATGCTAATGCATAAGAAGTGTAAGACAAAAAGTAACAGGCCCTAGAGGCATGCTTATTCACATAATCCCCAAATATATCTATGGCAGACAACCTCTCTATTAAAATGATCTTTTCCTTTTGCCATGAAAGATCATTTCCACCTAAAACCCTAGACAAACATTTAAAGAAGTAAACAATGGCTTCTCCATTGTTGCTCAACTGCCTATGGTAAATCAAGATCTTAGCACTACCTAGATCATGAATATAAGGAGCTACGCTTGACATTTTGCCAAACCCAGCCGGCCTGCTTCCACTTGTTCTCTGGAGGAATGTGTCATCCTCAATTTGTAGCTGCCACATATCAAAAGATTGGAGTGAGACAATAATACACAACTATAAAACATTTAAACACAAGATAAAGTATTTGATTTGAAGTAACAAGATCATACCTTCTCATTTTCACCAGCAACAAGAAGTTCATCTTTCCAAAGATTTATTCCTCTCCCCTCCAGTCCAGCCTCTTCTTTAAGCTTTCCCTTGTATAGTGCTGAGAGATTCATAGCTTCCTGTGTGAGCTGGAAGGTAGCTTCATCTGGCTCTTGGAACTTTTCAGCCTCTTTGAAATAAACAGTAAGGGCCTCTGCAGGATCAAAAGTTGTTTCCAAAGCCAGTAGTGAATGGTCATCCTCTATGCCAACCTCCTTGTCAAGCCTTGAAGCCTGGGCAATAAGGGAAATGGCATAGTCCTCCCTCAAATTGAACATACACTCTATATCATGGAGGAAAACATAATCTTTACCACCAATCAAGACACCTGGAAGCATGGGCACTGCATAGTTGCTGCTCTGAACATGAAAATCTTCAACTGGCTGTGCTGCCCTAAGAGTTTCAGTCCTCAGTTGAACAAGGTCAAGAGCAGCCACTTTGCAGCCCCTCATCCTGGAGGTTGATATCTTCTTCCTGCTCTACCATTTTTGTTGCCACAGGAACATCCTCTTTTTCCTCTGCTACTACAGATGTGTCTTCTTCTTTAGCCTCATGCTCCTTGCTCTTCTAGAGAGTGCTGATGGAAGACAATGTACATAAGGAATGCCATGGTTTCCTCAAGCACTCTACACTTTCTGGTGTACAAGTTACAGCTGAATTTATATTCCTCAGGCAGGCTATCAAATCTTCTATTCACATGGTACCTCAGCCTGTTAATGGAGACAATATGATTTATATGCACAAAAACCTTTTCACCTTCCACAATCCTTCCTGCCTCTGTCAGTTGTTTGAAGGTATCCCAATGGTCTGAAAGAAAATCTCTGTGATGCTCCAGTACAGAGCTCATAGTGAACTCCCTGTTGAAAATACTATGGTATATGTGTAAGTTCCTCTGAGCCTTGCACTTGTGAAGAAAGTCAAATAGGAGCAAATCTGGAGATTTTTCCTCTTCAGGTTCCTTTTGTTTTGAAAGGGAAGACTTAGCTTTCTGCTCCAGTCTCTTGCTTTTGCTTGAACAAAAAATTATATATCATGAATTTTATATGTTGACATATGCAATCAGGGAATGTATAGGATATCACCAAACAACTCTCTTCATGAGCACACATGACTCACCTGCTGGGGTGATTGCTGTGGTCTAGGTATAGTAGCAGAAAAGTCCAGCTTCCTCTTGAAAGGAGGGGCCTGAGAATCAACTGTTCCAAAGCAAAAACTTTTCTCATCATCAAGGAAGAAATTCCCAGGGCCAAAGAAAGCAAAACAATGAGGAAGAAGTGAAAACCAAAAGGGACACAGGAATTTGCAAGAAAACGCGATGTAGGGCCATTTGGAAAATGTCAAGTATTCTCCTCGCATTTTGTTGCAAATTCTCCATTTCTATTGACATCCATCTCCAATCAAATGCTAGGATCATCTCACAGTGTCCTGGACAGTAGGTGATACTAGGAAGAATTTCCCAGGGCCAAAGAGAGCAAAACAATGAGGAAGAAATGAAAACCAAATCTAATATAAGAATTTGTAGGAAAACGCGATATAGGGCCATTTGGAAAATGTAAAGCACCCTCCTCGCATTTTGTTGCAAGCTTCTAGGTCCTATTGATATCCATCTCCAATCAAATCCTAGGGTACTATACCAGATTCTTGGGCAGTAAGATTCAAGAATTCTATGGATGGAAGATATATATATCAAAAAACATTGAAAAGAATATAGATCTCTGACCTTTCTTTTCCTTTTCCATGCTGTTGGAGTTGCACTGGTGATTCTTCTGCTCTCTTCCAAACTTGAGCTACAGCCTAGGTATCCTGGAGATCTGGGAGTGGTAGTAGTCTTCAGGCAGGTTGTTGTAGTCTGGATGGAGTGTGTTGGGTAGGAGGGATCAGAGGGGGAAGGAAAAGGATGATGGAAGGGTGCTGGCAAGGATGAAAGACGGGGAGACAAGAGTGTTTATGGATTTGATTATGAAATCATGATTGGCACAAGTTCCAAGGCAAAAAGTGCCATTCACACGTGCCAAGTTTAATCTCTCCTATCTAGGCCCTCCCCTCTCTTGCCTCTCTACCTCCCTACTCTGCACCGTCAGCATCCTGACCAGCAGCAAAGGTTCATCCCCAGCACAGGGTACTCATCACCAGCACAGCACACCTACAGATAGCTTCCAGGTCAGTAAGACTCTCTATATCCTTTTCTTCTTGTTTAATAGTATATGAGGATAAGGTACTGAGTGATGTGATGTAGCTTAGATATTAAGATAAATATTATATGCATTCCTTAGCTTTTTCCATTGCAACCACAAGCAGGAAGACTTTTGAATTGGGCTGGTTGAGTGACAGATTGATCACTTCTTGCCTTCCATAGACTCAATCCATATTGCACCAAGTTGCAAACACAGTGAAATGACTGAAGGCATGTTCCAGTATGCTGCCTCATGAACTTGCAGGAAAATGCAAGGAGAAGGCTTTAGGAATTTCAAACAGCCCAAATTGCATTTTGTTGCAAATATAAAATTATTGCTTCAACCACCCCTATCATTGTGATTTTGTGTCCTTCTAAGCTATCCAAGGCTGTACACTCCTTGCATAAACACAATCCATATTGTTTTTAGTTGTAAAGACAGAGAAATCACTGTAGGAATGTAATAGCATGTTACTTCAGGTATTTGTAGGAAAACGCGAGAGTGAGCTGTTAGGAATTTCAAACTGCTGAAATCGCGTTTTGTTGCAAATTTATAAATGCTACTTCATCCACCCCTGTCACTTGCCTTCTTGTATCATTCCATGTTCTCCATGGCTGTAATCTCTTTCCATTGCTTTGTATGCAGCTTGTCAGAGTGATGGCAAGAACCAAGGCAACTGCAAGGAGGGCTGGCAACAAGGAGCCATGGCTTGCAGAGCAGCAGCACAGCTGGGGCAGCTAGTGTGTGCCTCCAAAGGAAAGAGTTGCACATGGCAGGAAGGGGAAGCCAATGAGCCTGCTCCAGCAAAAGGTCAAGAGATTGAAACATAGTGCAGGTGTGCTAAAGGAGATCAGGAAGCAACAGAAAACTATAGGCTTTGCAATCCCCAAGGCACCTTTTCAGAGACTAGTGAGAGAAATATGTGATAGTTGGCACCTTAGTTTCAGGTGGAATAGGACTGCCATTCTTTCCTTACAGGAAATGGCAGAGGATTACTTGGAGAAATATTTTGAAGATGCAATGCTGGTAGCAACCCATGTTCACAGGGTACCTCTGATGGCCAAAGACTTCAACACTTTGTCCAAAGTGAGATGGAGGTATGACAAGCTGGTCCATCCTGTGGAATGGTAGGACATCAAAATGAGAGACATATTATTAATTCCACCTACAAGAAAGTTGAAGGTAGATGAGGTTAAGGTTGTTGAAGTAACCCACTCAATGAGCTCAATGAGCACCAGAGGGAAAGTTGCTTATGATGAGGAGTCACTGAAGCAGCAAATAAAAGAATCCAAATCTGTTATAGATGAGACTGTACAGATGGAGCTGTAGATACAGAGAAGGTTGCAGGAGCTGGGCCCTAACATAGTTGTCCATATTGAGGATGAAATTTCAGTGAATAATTTTGACTTGACAAAACCATGCTTGGCAGCATTGGCTCATAAGAATGAGTATTGCTCAGATACTATCATTCTTGCAATGCTCTAGTAAGTGTCTTTTATTTTACATTTGTTTGCAAAACAATCCTTCTTGTACCTCCTTTACACCCTACCCTAATTATTGTTTGGTCCAATGCAGCATGATGAGAAGCTGGCTTAACCACACGCTGTACAGCATACAGTTCATATTATTGATCGTGCCATTTCCTTCAAGTTAAGAGATCCAAAGGAAACTCCCATGGATATTTCCAATTGGTTTAGATACTGCGATTTTGATGTTGTCGATATTTTGCTACTTCCATACCATAACAAGTATGTGGGTGACTGCTTCTTTTGGGATTTTTCTTCAAGATTGAGACCTCTTGTAGCCTTTGATTTCTTAATGCTTTTTTCCTTACGCAGGGACCACTGGAGCTTTGCTTCTATTGACATCCAGCAGAAGCAATGCTTTTTATTCAACTCTCTTAAAAACACACACACAGAGAGCTGAAATTGTAAGTGGTGTGTGTGCTATTTTTAACTTTAAACTTCATTATTTTGATTTAATGCACACTAACTGAATTATATGTATTGTAGTTGTATTAGAAGGCTTCTAGATGCATTGGATCACTGTCCTCCTAATGTCAATCTTTTGGATTCAATAGAGCCATTAGATTTAGAGGTAGAAAGTCATTCCCTCTACTAATGTCTATTTCATGCTATGCCTTTGAACTTATTGAATAATTTTGTTTTGTTTAGATATTAACAATTTCTAACATAACTTTTCAACTGTACAGATACCACAACAAGATGATTCAAGTAGCTGCGGCGGCTGGAGAGTGCTAATCAGTGCCAAATATATACTTTCAAGCTATTTTGAGATAGGACAGCCAGAGCTTGTAAGAAAAAATAATTGATATTGTTACAAAGTGTTCTAAATCATCATATCTCATTGTAGATGAGAGAAGATAGCTTCAGCTCGAACTATGTATATAGTTTCAGAGCTGATACAATTTGGAAGCTTTTGAAGTATGCCTCCCCCAAACCTATTGTACCAGCTATTGTCGAGTTGGGTGAGAGCTCTAAAGTCCAAGAAGGTGTCATACACCTTGATGACACAGATGATGCTGATGTGGTGCCACAGGAACAAGGACCTAGTGCTGATGAGGAGAAGCCACAAGAACAAGGACCTGCTGCTGATGTTATTGAGGAGAAGATGGAGCAGCAGCAAACAGATGCTCCAGGGGCAGTAGAGGAGACAATGGAGCAGCACCAAGAGACTGTACACGACAAGATGGAGCAGCAGAAAATAGATTCTCCAAAAAAAGATGATACGGTGAGCTTGGACCATGTAGAGCAACCTCTGGATCAACCTGTAGATAAATAGAAAATGGTTGTCAAGAATATGTTCTACATATATAATTAAACACTTCTATACAAAATTTTACTTTATTGAATATAATACCTTTGTTTATGGAGTCTGTGCTATCTCAATTTTTAAATTTTCAATGTCTTTGCATTTTATTGAACTCTCTCTTCTTTTGACACCTCCAAAAAAGCAATATGAAACAATAGGGTAAAGTAAACTAATAGCAGTGCTTAATGAGACTAGGATAAGTCAAATGGTGTACCTTCTTATTGTTGTAGATAAATAAAAAAGTCCTTTGAAATAGAACCTTCTGTCTCAAACAGAATGTCATTGCGCAATTGAGCTAGGGAGCAACATTGTCTTAATGAGATATTGACTAGCACATCACCATTCTCAACAACATCAATATCAAGAAGTTTATTTTTTGCACCAAAAGAATCTTCATCTTGATCCATTGGGACTAGTTTTGTACCTAGCATTCGACTGCGCTTATAATAAAAAGAAAAAATAAAATTTTGTGATGCAACCATGTACTTCAGTTGCATAGAAGGTTGGACAACCTCACAAAACACTGAACTACATGTCTTCTTATCCCAACCTTTATCCAAAAATTATGGCATGTATGCCAGACTTGTTGCTTTAACTGTGAACATTGTTTTTGAAACCTTCACTGGAAAGGTATTAAACAAGTCTACAAAAACTGTGAGAGGCATGCATAAAGAAATTTTTATTATCCTTGTGGCAATATTGGGCCTTAGAGCTTTCTGTACTTCTTTGAAAAGCTTGGCCCTATATGCCTGTGTAACACTAAAATGTGGGAGAGGCCAATCCACTGAATTCCATGCCGGAAGGTCTTGTTTTCTTAACACACCATGTGTGTTAGCATTGTCCAGCAAACTGATAAAAATTATCAGTAAAAAATATACCC
This sequence comes from Cibotium barometz, assembly GCF_041138505.1. NCBI lineage: Eukaryota > Viridiplantae > Streptophyta > Polypodiopsida > Cyatheales > Cibotiaceae > Cibotium > Cibotium barometz. The sequence goes on from NC_141060.1 coordinate 36,816,616, forward strand.
GATTGAGCTAGCTCTGTTGCACATTGACCTTGGTATTGTTGTTCTCCTATCGATCCATGCAAAACATCTATAAATCCCAAAATGCAATCGATGTTTTGCCATGTCTCATACGATGAAGGGTATAAATCTGAAATAAAATAACACAAGAATGTCAATAAGCAAAGAAAGAAAGCTTCATCTTAAAAATCCATACACCTCATAAAGAACAAAACCACAATAGAAAAATATACAATTAGGCCTGTGTTGCGGAAGATCATTTGAATAGTCTCTCAAGACAAGTTCTTTATGCATGTACACATGCTGAATCAAAACTTCTTTCACCGATACCTTCCCTCTGGTGATTTTAAAATCTCGTACTCTTCCCTTCCATGATGACGCCAAGAAAATGTTTTTTGTCTGGGGGGGGGTCTCTTTCTTTTGCTAGGTTGCATGAGCACCCATGCTCCTTTCAAAACACTAAACGTTTCCCAAGTTCCTTCCGTTTTGACTGTACTTGAATTCTCTACCGAAGAAATAGAAGAAGCAGGACGACGGGGTAAGGATGTGTGGTATAATTCTCCCTTCATAGCATTATCATCCACAGAGCGTCTTCCACAAGAACGGCCATAGTTTTTATTCACCATGGAGATCTTGTGAATCTGTACCTTCTTATTGTTGTAGGAAAGTAATGTAAACAAGATAACAAAGTGAAGTTTCAAGAAAGAGAAAGTGGGCAGATAGACAGTTGACAAGAAACATCTTACTCTAAGCCAAACAGGATCAAGGGAGCAGTTTTGGAAAAGAAGAGGCTGCTCCACAATGAGGCAGTGGTGTAGAATGGTAGACCTTTCGAAGGAAAGGCAGCACAACATTTCAAAGTTCAAAGGAAGGTGGAAGCGGGAAGGCCCTTGTCAGAGAAAATGTCAGACTAGATTCTATCTTCATGTCCAAAGATCTTGTGAGAATAAAAAACCAATCTCCACATTAATGTAGCACGCTTGTACCTACATAAAATATTGTTTCTTTTATCTATTTTCTCTTATTTTTGTGAATTTCTAACGTTACGTTGGCCCTTTGTTGATTGGTTGAGAGCTTATTTTTCCAAAACGTAAAAGGTCCCAAAATGAGCTCCCTTTTTTCCTAATGTCCCCTCATGAAGGAGGTGCCTATTTCACATGTGTGGTTGAGTTTTAAACTCACAAATAATGAGATATTTTCATCTCTCCTCTCTCCTGCTTCAACTAGATCCAAAACGTAAGCTAAACTGACCTAAAAATGGTCGAAAATTGACCAAACTAATCTGGGAGATTCTAGAATCAATTTGCTTGGTTAGAGGCTCACTTTTTCCTATAAATGAATCCTCCCCCTTTGTAAATGGTTAATAGTGTTCTATGCACTGTTACTCTACTCCTTCCCATAGCCAAAAAGAGTGAATTCATGATAATTCATTTGTTTTTGACCATTTCGTCTTCAAAAGAATTGTGACCACACTTGTTGCAAACAAGAGTAGATCCCTCAAACCATCAAGCCAAAGGAAAGCTCACAAAACTCCTAGAGTAAGTTAGAAATTTCACTTTTTCTTATTCTATTTTATGGTTTTCTGATTTTTGCTTTCTTTAAAATGAAAATGGATGTTACGCCTTGCTGGAAAGGCTTTCCCCCTTTTCATTATTGAATTCAGCCTTTCTTTATCCTAGATGTGTAATCAAATCGATGGAATTAAACTTTTCATATTGTTTACTCTTAAATAAAGTGAAAATTGATTAGATTAGAATGATTTAAATCATCTTGGATAATTTCTAGTAAATTTTAGAGTGAAAATTTTGAAAATGGTCAGCCATACAAAGGAGGTTATGGCAAAATTTTCTTAAATTTGGTGGAATAAGTTTTATCTTTTTATTATTCAAAAAGAGTAATCCCCACCGCTTGTGTATTCTAAAAGTGTTATTTTTATTATATGCATAGAAAAATGTATATTAGAAATATTTTTATTATAAAAGTGTTATTTTTATTAGAATTAATTTCTATGCATAGAAAGATGCATATTGGAAATATTTTGATTATAAAAGTGTTACTTTCAACAAAATAGATGCATAAAAGATTTTTTTTAATTATAAAAGTGTTACTTTTATTAAAATTGAATTTATGCATAAATAGATGCATAAAAGATTTTTTTTATATAAAAGCATTACTTTCATCAAATTTTGATTTTATGCATAGAAGGATGCATAAATATTTTTTTTATTTCAAAAGAGTTATTCTCATCAATTTTAATTTTATGCATAGAAAGATGTATAAAGAAATTTATTTTTATTTCAAAAGAGTTATTCTCATCAATTTTGATTTTATGCATAGAAAGATGCATAAAGAAATTTATTTTTATTCCAAAAGTGTTATTCTCATCAAATTTTGATTTCATGCATATAGAAAGATGCATAAAGAAATTTATTTTTATTTTCAAAGAGTTATTCTCATCAATTTTGATTTTATGCATAGAAAGATGCATAAAGAAATTTATTTTTATTCCAAAAGAGTTATTCTCATCAATTTTGATTTTATGCATAGAAAGATACATTAAAAAACTTATTTTTATTCCAAAAGAGTTATTCTCATCAATTTTGATTTTATGCATAGAAAGATGCATAAAGAAATTTATTTTTATTTCAAAAGAGTTATTCTCATTAATTTTGATTTTATGCATAGAAAGATGCGTAAAGAAATTTATTTTTATTTCAAAAGAGTTATTCTCATTAAAATTGAATTTATGCATAGAAAGATGCATAAAAGATTTATTTTTAGTTCGAAAGTGTTATTTTTCTTAAAATTGAATTTATGCATAAATAGATGCACAAACGGATTTTTTTAAAAGTGTTATTTCCCACTGAAGTTCTTATGCATAAATAGATGCGTAAAGAATCTTTAAATCAAAAATAAGAATTCTCTTATATTCTATAAATAGATGTGATGATATGTATTGCGAATCAGATAGATGGGAATGAATGGATGGATGGATGTGATGAGAATGAGAGGTAAATAGATGTGATGAGATGGGATGCGAATCAGATAGATGGGAAAGGATGGATGTGATGAGAATAGAAGGAATGAGAATGAAAGGTAAATAGATGTGATGAGATGTGATGTGAATCAGATAAATGTGAATGAATAGATGAGATGTGATGTCATGTAAATCAGGTGTTAGCATGTGAATCAAGATGTGAATGAATGATATAGGATGTAAATGAATGTGTTAGCATGTGAATCGGGATGTGAATGAATGACATAGGATGTGAATGAATGATATAGGATGTGAATGAATGATATAGGATGTGAATGAATGTGATAGCCTGTGAATCAAGATGTGAATGAATGATAAGGGATGTGAATGGGTGTGATGTAATGTTAATCGGGATGTGAATGAATGATAAGGGACGTGAATGAATGTGTTAGCATGTGAATAGGGATGTGAATGAATGAGATGTGATGTGAAATGGATGTGATAAGATTCGATGTAAACTGGATAGATGTTAATGTATGTGAAGTGATGAGATGTATGGGTAGATGCAAGTGGATGAGATCTGATGAGGATAAATGAGAAAATAAGTGATGAGATAGAAAAAGATGTGATTAGATGAGAATGGGAATACTTATGAAATGAATGTGGATTGATGTTTGGGTAATGTGGATTGATGTGGATGGATGAGTGGATAATGTGGATTGATGTTACCCACACATCAATCCACATCATCCATACATCCATCCTTATCATCCACATCAATCCACATTATCCACTCATCCATCCACATCAATCCACATTATCCACTCATCCATCCACATCAATCCACATTATCCACACATCAATCCACATCATCCATACATCCATTCACGTGAATCCACATTATCCACACATCAACCCACATCATCCATACATCCATCCACGCCAATCCACATTACCCACACATCATCCATACATCCATCCACGCCAATCCACATTACCCACACATCAATACACATCATCCATACATCCATCCACATCATCCACATCAATCCACATTATCCACTCATCCATCCACATCAATCCACATTACACATCAATCCACATCAATTCACATTCATTTCATAAGTATTCCCATTCTCATCTAATCACATCTTTTTCTATCTCATCACTTATTTCCTCATTTATCCTCATCAGATCTCATCCACTTGCATCTACCAATACATCTCATCACTTCACATACATTAACATCTATCCAGTTTACATCGCATCTTATCACATCCATTTCACATCACATCTCATTCATTCACAATTCGATTCATATGCTAATACATTCATTCACATCCCTTATCGTTCATGCACATCTCGATTCACATCACATCACATCCATTCACATCCCTTATCATTCATTCACATCCCGATTCACATGCTATCACATTCATTCACATCCTATATCATTCATTCACATCCCGATTCACATGCTAACACATTCATTCACATCCTATATCATTCATTCACATCCTGATTCACATGCTAACACATTCATTCACATCATATATCATTCATTGACATCCTGATTCACATGCTAACACATTCATTCACATCCTATATCATTCATTTACATCTTGATTCACATGACATCACATCTCATCTATTCATTCACATTTATCTGATTCACATCACATCTCATCACATCTATTTACCTCTCATTCTCATCACTTCCATTCTCATCACATCCATCCATCCATTCTTTCCTATCTATCTGATTCGCATCCCATCTCATCACATCTATTTACCTCTCATTCTCATCACATCTATTCTCATCACATCCATCCATCCATTCATTCCCATCTATCTGATTCGCATTACATATCATCACATCTATTTATAGAATGTAAGAGAATTCTTATTTTTGATATAAAGATTCTTTACGCATCTATTTATGCATAAGAACAACTTCAGTGGGAAATAACACTTTTATAAAAATCCGTTTAGGCATCTATTTATGCATAAATTCAATTTTAAGGAGAATAACACTTTTGAAATAAAAATAAATCTTTTATGCGTCTTTTTATGCAAAAAATTTAATTTTAATGAGAATAACTCTTTTGAAATAAAAATAAATTTCTTTACGCATCTTTCTATGCATAAAATCAAAATTGAATAACTTTTTTGGAATAAAAATAAATTTCTTTATGCATCTCTCTATGCATAAAATCAAAATTCATGAGAATAACTCTTTTGGAATTAAAATGAATTTCTTTATGCATCTTTCTATGCATAAAATCAAAATTTGATGAGAATAACATTTTTGGAATAAAAATAGATTTCTTTATGCATCTTTCTATGCATAAAATCAAAATTGATGAAAATAACTCTTTTGAAAAAAAAAATTTCTTAATGCATCTTTCTATGCTTAAAATCAAAATTGATGAGAAAAACTCTTTTGAAATAAAAATAAATTCTTTATGCATCTTTCTATGCTTAAAATCAAAATTGATGAGAAAAACTCTTTTGAAATAAAAATAAATTCTTTATGCATCTTTCTATGCATAAAATCAAAATTTGATGAAAGTAACGATTTTATAATAAAAAAATTCTTTTATGCATCTATTTATGCATAAATTCAATTTTAATGAAAGTAACACTTTCATATAATAAAAAAATTTCTTTTATGCATTTATTTATGCATAAAAATCAATTTTGATGAAAGTAACACTTTTATAATCAAAATATTCCCAATATGCATCTTTCTATGCATAGAAATTAATTCTAATGAAAATAACACTTTTATAATAAAAATATTTCTACTATGCATAGAATAAAAATAACACTTTTAGAATACACAAGCGGTGGGGATTACTCTTTTTGAATAATAAAAAGATAAAACTTATTCCACCAAATTTAAGAAAATTTTGCCATAACCTCCTTTGTATGGCTGACCATTTTTTAAAATTTTCACTTTAAAATTTACTAGAAATTATCCAAGATGATTTAAATCAGTCTAATCTAATCAATTTCCACTTTATTAAGAGTAAACAATATGAAAAGTTTAATTCCATCAATTTGATTACACATCTAGGATAAAGAAAGGCTGAATTCAATAATGAAGAGAAGGGGGAAAGCCTTTCCAGCAAGGCATAACATCCATTTTCATTTTAAAGAAAGCAAAAATCAGAAAACCATAAAATAGAATAAGAAAAAGTGAAATTTCTAACTTACTCTAGGAGTTTTGTGAGCTTTCCTTTGGCTTGATGGTTTGAGGGATCTACTCTTGTTTACAACAAGAGTGGCCACCAATTCGTTTGAAACAAATGAATTATCAATGAATTCACTGTTTTTGGCTATGGGGAGGAGTAGAGTAATAGTGCATAAAACACTATTAACCATTTACAAAGGGGGAGGCTTCATTTATAGGAAAAAGTGAGCCTCTAACCAAGCAAACTGATTCTAGAATTTCCTAGATCAGTTTGGTCTATTTTTAACCATTTTTAGGTCAGTTTAGCTTACTTTTTGGATCTAGTTGAAGCAGTCCTCCCCACACATGGATCGATCTTATTGGCCCATAGGAACCTTAATTGGACCATAATCCAAATTTTTTTGAAAATCTAGACCCTTAGGCTAAGGTCCTTTATACCCATTTCCAATTAATTCCAATTGCACATTGAAAAGTTCTTTTTGAATTTCTGTTTCAGGGGAATTCATTTTAGACACTAGGAGGATTTTTATATCCAAAATTATATCAATTTTGAACTCTCTCTCTAGATATTTTCTCTCTCTAGATCAAAATAGGGTAAAACATAATCTTTCTTTTATTTCAGAGAGGGGAATAGTTATAAGATCAGAAGGGGGGTTCTTACACCTGCACACCTCAAAAAGCTAGAGGGAGGAATCTTACATCCTACCCCACTTAAAAAATGCGAGATGTCCTCATCTCGCAACAATTAGAAAAACCTTCCTCTTCCAAGAAAATCTCCATCTTGAAGATTCATAATCTAGGCTCAATCATCTCTGCCTCTTCCATGTGAATGATCAATCATCTCCACCTCCCATGTGAAACTTTTTTCATTGCGTACATCATTAAATTCACCTTTTTATTATTCACTTACATTCACTAATGCGGCAAATAATATGCAACCTTTTATGTGTGATAAAATACACATAAATACAAATTCATCCACGAAATAATTATGAGATTCTAGATCCTTTACAAATTGCGACATAGGGTAAGTGGAAACGTGGTCGAGTTTACAAACGTGGCCTTTGCAAGCCATGTAAATAGTGCGATCTATGCTTGGGTACATGATTTAACTTCTTTCAATGCTTGGTTAGGCTGTGGTACATGCTGGAGATGCTCCTTATACTTGAATTCCATGCTAAATGTGAAAAGATGTAGGGGAGAAGAGAGCTTGAGCTCTTGCAAGCACACACACACTCACAAAACCCTAAAAGAGAACACACAAGGTGAGAGGCTGAAAATTTTCTTCTTCTTCACACAACACTCAACACACCATATACAAAGATAAGAGTACACACTATATGAAAAGGTACTCAACCAAATACATACAAGGGTTCTCTATAGTGTGAACCGAACTAATGAGTTGGCGCTATAATTATGCCAGTCTCTAGAATGTCTCTCACACAGCTTGTCATCCCACTGGCTGCATATCACCCATGATCTCACCAACCATGCTAGCGGTGTAAGTGTGGGGCCTACCCCCCAAGCGGGTCATCAGTGTCCATTACCTCACTAGATGTGCTCGATATCTCAACACTCCCTCTCGAGCTCAACTCCATCTCATGTACACCAACCGAAGCCCTGAATCTGCGGAGCTTCTCCGTACCCAATGCTTTGGTGAAGATGTCAGTGACCTGATCCTGTGTGCTGACATAAATAAGGTCAACGTCTCCTCTTGCCAAAAGTTTCTCTCTGACAAAATGGTAGTGGACCTCTATATGCTTCGTGCGAGCATGAAAAACTGGGTTCCTGGCCAACTATATACTACTAATGTTATCAAGAAAATGACAACTTGTCTATCCACTGATAGACCCAAATCTGCAAGTAGCTTTCTCAATCAAGCTACCTCACATGCTACCATAGCAGCATCTTTGTACTTGGCCTCTGTATTGGATAGAGCAACCGTCGGCTGCTTCTTGCTACTCCAAGTCATCCAATGCATCCAATGCCTTTCTTGCCTTCAGGCAATTGCACTAAATCCCAAGTCTCATTTCCATATAGTGCATCCATCTCCTCATCCATAGCTTTCTCCCAACACACATTTTTAACAGCCTTATCAATGCATGTGGGCTCTACAACCTGCACAACTTTTGCCATGTATGCTCTACAACCTGCACAACTTTTGCCATGTATGCATAATGATGTGCCACATAACCATCATAGGTAAACCTCTGCACCGGATTCTTCACTCTCCCCCAGACCCAGATTTGCATTCATGTCTTCCATAGCCTTCTTTACACCAGGTGTTCTCATAGCTGGTATCCCAAGATCCTCATCAAGGCTCATCTCTGAGCCACTAGACTCTCCATCAACATGAGAATGCCTTGCATAAATGACAGGCATACTAAGGGGCTCAACGACTTTCTCTTTGCCTTTATGTGATGTATTAATCACATTTGCAGGATTGGTATTATGATGCAGCCTGCCACTCCATGGTCTATCAATTGGACCACTAGATGAGGACTCTCCTGGTCCACTCAAAGACTGTGATTGCAGACTTGCATTCTGTGCAACCACATTTCCACTCACATCAGCCCCAATAGCTTCTTTTTCAGCAGCATACCAGCTACTCATCTCATTAAAAAAAACATCCTTGCTTACCCTCAACTCATGTGTAGCAGGGTTATAACACCTGTATCCCTTTTGCTCAAGGGAATACCCAATAAAAACACATTTTTTAGCTTTTGGATCTGGCACATGCACATATGCAATGCATCCAAAGACTTTAGATGAGACAAATCAGGTTTTTTGCCAGAGTAAACCTCTCCTCTGGAGTTACATCATGTATGGCTGCAGCAGTTGGAGTCCTGTTCATGATGTAAACTGCTATAGAAAGAGCCTCAGCCCAATAGCTATGCGGCATATTCTTCTCTCCCATCAATGCTCGTGCAATCTCAGCAATGTGCCTGTTTTTCCACTCAGCAACTCCATTTTGCTACAGAGTGTATCTACATGTAAACTGTCTCTGAATACCATTCTTCTGTAAAAATTCAAAGAACTCATTGGAGAAGTACTCCCCCCCTTCATCTGACCTTAGGCACTTTACATGTTTCCTTGTTTACTTTTCAACCATAACTCTGAAATTTTGAAAATGAGTGAACACCTCACTCTTCTCCTTCATGAAGTATACCCACACTTTCCTTGTGTGGTCATCAATAAATGTCACATAATACCTACAGCCTCCCATAGACATGGTCTTCGTAGGACCCCATACATCTGAATGCACAACATCTAGTGCATTTCTGCTCACATTTCTGTCACGTGGAAATACATGCTTTGTTTGCTTTCCAAATTGGCATGCTTCACATATTTTCTACATACTTTCAACTTTAAACCTTGGCAGCCCTGTCACAATTCCTTTAGTCTGCATATACTACATTCTCTGCACATTCACATGTCCAATTCTTTTATGCCAAATGTATGTGTCTACAACAATTCCTGAACCATTTGCAAACATCGCAGCACTCACTTCAGGCATGTTTACATTCAAAGTAAACATTCTGTCCACTCTGTTGCCTTTTGCAACCAACTTGCACTTGTCTTTAAAATCTTCAACATAACAACCATCAGGGTTAAACCAAACCTGCAAACCCTGCTCAATCATTTGGCCAACTGAAACCAGATTCTTTGTTATGTTCGAAACATGAAGTACATCTGCAAGATACTTCACTTTGCCATCTTGCATAGACAATGGCACATCTCCAACATGGGCATTTGGATGAGCAGTGTCATCCCTTGTTTCCACAAAACCTAGTCTTTCAAGGTTTTTCATCTCCTTGAACCACTCCCCATGACTTGTCATGTGGTTCGAAGCACCTGAATCAACGTACCATACATCATCTTTATGTGTTGCTTCAACATTTTCAGACATGGCATTAACGACATGCTGCATAACAAACAACCTTTCATTATCCTCATTGTTTCTGTTGGAGGATGCATAGTTGTTTTGCTGCAATTTCTCATTTTGCATGTCAGCCTGCTTCTTATAACAATCTGCCTGCATATGTCTAGGCTTACCACAATAAAAGCATCCACGTGTATCATTATACTACCTTTACCAATTTCCATGACCTCTTTATTGGCCTCTTCCACCTGCGTGTTGTTGTTGTTGTGAATTCTGGGATTGTTGTTGTTGCTGCTGCTGGCCATAACTTGTTCGGCCACCTCCTTGGCTACGTCCATGGCCTCCTCTACCTTGTCCTCTTCTTGAACTTGTGTAGAATGCCTTTTGCTCTGAACTGTTTTTGTTTTGTGAAGACTGTTGGTCTTCACCCAAGCTCTTCTCTTCTATAATCAACATAGACACCAAATCTGTGAAATTGGAAATGTTTTCCCGAGTCTGAATAGACGTCTTGAACGCCTTGTATTGTGGCCCGAGACCACGTAGATAGACTTCCACCTTATCATCATCATCTACTGAAACACCAATAGATGCAAGGGATTCCACAATACCCTTGATCTGCATAGTCATTCATAGACATACTCTTTTTCTCCACAGTATGAAGTTCATTCTTCAACTGTATCTTTCGTGCCTTGGTATTCGTTTCATAGAGTTTTACCAAGATGTTCCACGCCTCCTTGGGGGACTTGGCATCCTGTATGTGCCCAATCATGGTGTTTTGTATACTGATAGAGAGCCAATACATAACTTTTCTGGCTCCTTGGTTCAATCCTTGAACTCTTTCACATCTGCAGTAGTCCCGGTATCTTCGGTGCCTCTTCATGCTCACCTTCTATGTAGTCCCATTAACCCTTTCCCATCAAGAAATTTGTCAACTTGAACCTCCAAGCATGGAAGTTGTTCTTGTCAAGCTTCTCAGCAACAATCTGGTTTATGCCATCATTTGACATCTTGCCAAACACACAAATTTACTAGAAACAGCACTTTGGTTTATCCTGCACAAACTGCTGTATAATGTCACAACCAGTGACATTTTAGTGTAGCGATACTGTACTACACTAAAATGTCACAACCACCAGTGACCTCAATGTGCATACATACACCCAATGGGCAACTGTTTGACCTCCTTGCAGTACACACAATGTCTGCATAACCAATCTGTCTTCCTGCAGTTCTTCTTAAAGCAGAGTTTTGCATAGAATTGATGACTTACCCGCAGTGCTCAAAATTGCATGCTTTCCAAAAAACGGAGGTCCTAACGCACCCGAAACGCGTTTTCGACCCAAATTAAGTCTGATAGGACAGTATAGTTACCCTATAGCTTTACTCCCGTGAAGAAAGCTCCTCAATTAGAGATCGTTTGCCAGTGCCTCCCGTAGAGCTCCCGACAAGGGTGTAGTCTTGCCAACACAAATAGGGAAGAGTAGATGAAGCTCTTACCCTCGTACCGCTTCCTGTGCTTCTCTTGCTTGCAACCCAGCCCTTAGCATGAACCAGGCTCTGATACCATGAAAAGACGCAGGGGAGAAGAGAGCTTGAGCTCTTGCAAGCACACACACACTCACAAAACCCTAAAAGAGGACACACAAGGTGAGAGGCTGAAAGTTTTCTTCTTCTTCACACAACACTCAACACACCATATACAAAGATAAGAGTACACACTATATGAAAAGGTACTCAGGGTTCTCTATAGAGCGAACCCAACTAAATGAGCTGGTGCTATAACTATGCTAGTCTCTAGAATGGCTGTTACACAGCCTGTCATCCAACTAGCCGCATATTACCCATGATCTCACCAACCATGCTAGTGGTGTAAGTGTGGGCCTATCCCCCAGGTGGGTCATCAGTGTCCACCGCCTCACTAGATGAGCTCGATATCTCAACAAAACGCTCACTTAATGCATGATCCAAAGCATGCGGAATGCTCCCATCATTGACTTGATTTGATTGAAGAAATAGAATTTGGAGGTTGGTGCAATCCCTTATGGATGCGGGCAAGTTGTCAGTGAGGTTATTGTTGTAAGCTAGGTCTAAAAATTGGAGGCTCTTGCCAGAGCCAGGATCTAAAGGAATGGGGACTAAAAGGGAGTTGTTTGCATTAGGAGCATTTAGGTAAGCCTTGGACCATAAAGGATAGCTTCTAGGACATAGGAGGGCTTGGGCAACGAGTGGGTTTCCCTACACATGCCCATTGGCTATCAGGCAGCATTACAATCTCCCCATGGGATGTCGGCATAGCAAATACTCTTGCTTCCATATAAACTAAACCCATTATTTCATTTAGAGCATCACCCCTCCATAGAGCATAGCTAGCAGAAGAATCATGGCTTACATCAACATTGGAGTAGATCATCATGGCACCGTGTGGACACATGGGCACTTATTTAAATATGTGTATGTGTGTGTGTGTGTGTGTGAGAGAGAGAGAGAGAGAGAGAGAGAGAGAGAGAGAGAGAGAGAGCATCACCCCTCCATAGAGCATAGCTAGCAGAAGAATCATGGCTTACATCAACATTGGAGTAGATCATCATGGCACCGTGTGGACACATGGGCACTTATTTAAATATGTGTGTGTGTGTGTGTGTGTGTGTGTGAGAGAGAGAGAGAGAGAGAGAGAGAGAGAGAGAGAAATCAGAGTGTGAGCAATAAGGTGCAAGTGCAACTTACTAGTCATAGTATATTATGTGGGAAAATCCATCAATGTTTAATTAGAGTAATTAATTTGCATAGGTTTATATTCAATGGCCAGACCCAAAACACTCATAAAGATTGGTAATGATATCCTGTTGGTCTATACATATGAAGAAAATATTGATGTTTACTGCATAGCTCTTCTCAGAAAACAATATGTTGCAGATCTTGTTCGAGGCACACTAGTGCGTGGCGGGGGAAACTCTAGTTGACGTGAATAAAGCGCAAATGAAGCTTTTAGAGACCATCATTGAGTGGAAACAAAATCATCTAATTGATTCAACTCAAGAAACAAGAGCTCGTGATGAGCTCGCTGATAGGATCAATAGAATGTTTAGGAACTATCAATTTAAACTACTCTTTTATAATATACTATTTCTATATTTTAATGGAACTATTGGCTTTATATCCCTGATAGTCACAATATTATGTTGTTGTTGCCGTTCTTGATGTTGTGAGATACATTATGTTATTGTTTTTGCCGTTGGTGGCATTTGGAGTTGTATTTGGGTATGTTATATTTTACTTACGAATGTGATGATGGTGATTGTCTTTTATCTTGCATATATGTACTAGTGGATTGTGAGTGTATGCTTATAGGTCTAGATAAAATCTCCTTCTGCGTGTGTATAGACATCCATGACAGACTCCGATAAGTGATGTCTCTTAAGAGAGTATTGAGTCGTCTAAGTTTGAGTAGAGAGAAGATATAGGAGGACACGGGAGAGTATTCTGTGTTGAGTGTTTAGGAGTTGGAGGCTACCCTCACTCGACTCTATTGCTCCTCGTGGCCCATAGTCCCTGGCAAGGACATGGGAGAGTATTTAGTGTTGAGCATTGACGAGTTGGAGGCTACTCTTGCGACCCATAGTCCCTAGCAAGGGCACTTCTAGATCTGTCGTCTTGTCATTGGAGGATCCAAAAAGCAGGAGGGTCAGGGTCACGAGCTAGAGCTGGCCGTGGAGCACTAGAGGATAAGGATCAGGAGGAGCAGGACGTGGTGCCACTCAGCCAGATGAGTATGTATAATTTCTATAATTGGTCTCTTTTCAGATATCATTTGTTTAAAAATGGCTATAATACTTATATTTGGTCAATTGTTGAAAGATCCCTGCCCAACGAATTCGGGGGTGCTAGCAGCGCAGAAGTAGCACTTCTTGTGTAGGGCAGGGCCTCTCACTTGGGGCCTCGCCACCACGGATATCCGGACAAGAGACTAATCCCTCGGTTCTTCCAAAACCGAACCCAGAAAATCTTCCCTCACTCAAAAAGCACGGGTGATTTCTCTAGGATATTTTTACTCTAACGTAGTGAAGGTCATCACTAACCAAACTGATCCGACCGAACTTGTAAGTCACTTGGTCAGATCAAGGAAGAAGCTTTCACTTGGATCATAGAGACCAACGCTTTTTTCCTCATCTAGAGGCACAGCCGTTGATTCTTTTCCATAGAATAATTACTATTTGGGATTTAACTTCATCTATCGTACCATAACAGAATTGAGTCTCATTTTAGGGATCCATCAGTCTAGCCTAACCCCATCCAGTCCCATGGGTTAGCCAACCACTGTAGTGATGGGATCCAATTAAGAATTTGGTTAGGTTTTGTCTCGGGTACCAGGGAAAAGAGTTCTCAGGCCCCCTAATCGACGCTTCATGCAAACTTCAAGTGCAAACTTCAAGATAGTCACACCACTTACACACCCAATATGAAATTACCTGTTTCACAGATTCAGCTGACTTTAAAACAATCTTTTAATGAAACCATAGTATCACTGATCATAATCCTCCAAAATATCCGGTTGAATTCTAATTTCCAATAATTCCTTCATCGATGTACCTATGGCATCATTGGCAACCAGAACGCTCACCACCTGTCCACTCAGGGGCCTTTTCGATAGTTCCTAGCTCATAGTACCCAACAATATATTCACTTATAAAAATCCAGATGAACTCTCCATTGAAGAGAAGTAAGATCAACCAACAGATCCGTATAAAAGAGCCATGGACTCATCCGTTGTTGAGGACCAGCAAGGTCAATCAACCAAATCCATGCCCGAATTCAGAAAACAACTCTTACTCCTTGTTCCAATATCTTCCTCGACGCACACATGGGTATCTTCAGTGACCCAGAGCGTGAGCACCATAGCCTGAGCACCATATGGTGAGCACCATATGGTCAGCACCCTCTAAGATCCTTCGCAAGTCACCTAGCGCTTCACTCATAGGTCGCTTCCTTGGTCCCTCATCCACCGTACCGGAAGTTTACCATTTAAATCGAACCGAGGATGGTCAACAAGACCTCGACCGACCTTGCTATGTGAGACGTCCTCCGTTGACTCTCCATCAGCTGTTGTAACTTTATCACTTAGGTCTCCACACGACCTCATTCATAAGACGATCAAAATGCTTCCCCAGCATTCTTGACATAAAACAATCATTTAAAAACAGGTCATAAATACAGTTTCTATAGCAAACTCTCATCTTTTCACATTGTTCCACATCAATCCACATTACTTAATCCAAGTTCAATCATATGTATTCCCATCGTCCTTCATCCATTCTCATCCAATCACATCATTTTCCATCTCATCACATCTTTCCACATTTATGCTCATCACATCTCATCCACATTAGGACCTCAATGGAAGGCTTCTTGGCCCCTTTTATTTGGCAGTTTAAGGGAGTCAAACCTTTTCTCTTAAGAAGAAACGTTTTCTAATTAGAAGCTTCAAAACGGCTACTTTATTCAAATTTGAATTTTGGAGGAAAAATGGAATTTAAAATCTAACGGATAAAACCATATCATGTAACATATCTATGGAAAGCTCTTGATGCGTAGATCACGGATCTGTAATCTCCGCTCAAATCGGAGCTTGTATGTAGAAGTTATGGAGGTCCGAAAATTGTAAAATTGCCTCCCTCCCTTTTTGGGAGAAAAAGTGCAGCCTTTGACCACTCTTACACCTCTCTTAAAAACCCAACATTTCAGTCCACATGGCAACCCCCCATTTGGCTATTCCTTAATCACCTTGATTAGACTTGGGCAAATTAAAGGGCCCAAGAAGACCCCATTCACTTCCTAATGCTTGCATTTACCCATATCCACACCTCATCACATCACATTCATTCACATCTCATCCATTCATATCTACCCTGATCCACATCACATCACATCACATCCATTTCACCTCACATCTCATTCATTCACATCTATCCGGATTCACATCACATCACATCCATTCACATCACATCTCATCCATTCACATCTATCCTGATTCACATCACATCTCATTCATTCACATTCATCCCGATTCATATCACATCACATCACATCCATTTCACATCACATCTCATTCATTCACATCTATCCGATTCACATCACATCCACCAGTTCACATCACATCTCATTCATTCACATCTATCCGATTCACATCACATCTCATCTCATCCATTCTCATCACATATCATCCATTCATATCTATCCTGATTCACATCACATCACATCACATCTCATCCATTCACATCTATCCCGATTCACATCACATCTATTTCACATCACATCTCATTCATTCACATCTATCCCGATTCACATCACATCACATCACATCCATTTCACATCACATCTCATTCATTCACATCCATCCCGATTCACATCACATCACATCACATCACATCCATTCACATCACATATCACATCACATCCATTCACATCACATCACATCACATCACATCCATTCACATCACATATCATCCATTCACATCTATCCCAATTTATATCATATCACATCACATCCATTTCACATCGCATCTCACCCATTCACACTTATCCCGACTCACATCACATCATATTCATTCACATTCATCACATTCATTGTATCCCCATTCCATCACATATATTCTATCCACATTACATCACGTCCACATCTATCCACATCATATCTCGTTCATCCCATCCACATTACATCACATCCACATCATATCTCATTCATACACATCCCATCTCATTCATCCACATCCATCCAATCATTCACATGCACGACTAGCCACATCTTTCCATACATTCACATCTATCACTTCACATCTACATATATTCACTCACATCACATTTCATCCACATCTCTTTACATCACATCACATCTCATCCAAATCCAAATCACATTCACATCCACATCTCTTTACATTATATCACATCTCATCCACATCCACACCACATTCACATCCACATCCCTTTATATCACATCACATATCATCCACATCCACATCCCTTTATATTACATCACATCCTTTCACATCCACATCCACATTCATTTACATCACATTCTTTCACATACACATCCACAT
This sequence comes from Cibotium barometz, assembly GCF_041138505.1. NCBI lineage: Eukaryota > Viridiplantae > Streptophyta > Polypodiopsida > Cyatheales > Cibotiaceae > Cibotium > Cibotium barometz. The sequence goes on from NC_141060.1 coordinate 36,833,760, forward strand.
TTATTTGCATCACATTCTTTCACATACACATCCACATCCATTTACATCACATTCTTTCACATACACATCCACATTCATTTACTTCCCATTAACATTTACATCACATACACATCCACATCCCTTTACATTTACATCACATTCTTTCACATACACATCCACATCCATTTACTTCCCATCTCATCCTTTCACATATCCTCTCATCTCATTCTCATCTCATCATTCACATCCACATCCATTTACTTCACATCTCATCCACATTCATTTTCATCACACCACATCCATTTACTTCACATCATCCACATCCATTTACTTCACATCTCATCCACATCCATTTACTTCATATCCATCCACATTCATTTTCATCACACCACATCCTGTCGCATCCCATTTACAGCTTATCATATCCATTCACATCCTATCGCATCCCATTTACATCTTATCACATCCATTCACATCTTATTCTCACTTAGTAGCTTTTCCTACTTCGATACCGATAATGGGACTTTTTCTAAATTTTTGCCAATTGCTTGGCCTAGATAAAGGTTCTTTTTCTCAACGACTATTTCCATATTCTTACTCAATTTCTCAAATGAATTATATTAAATATTCCTCTTTTGAATAAAAGAATTCATGGGATTTACAAAAATCAATGCTACCCATATTTCCACTTTTGATAAATATTCATAAATTGAATTATACTAAAAATTTCTCTTTTTTCCATTTAATTTCTTGGATCATATCATGGGAATTCCTCTTTTTACATTTAATTACTTGAATTCTAAATGTCATGGAAATTCCTCTTTTATCATCAAAATAATATATATAAAATTTCTCTTTTCTTTAATAAAAATATCCATTAATTCAATATGCCAAGAATTTCACTTTTACTATTTAAATGATTGAATTTCAAATGTCATGGAAATTCCTCTTTTATCATTTAAACATTTCTCATGTATAAAATAATTTTATCTAAAATAAAATATCCATTAATTTTAATATGCTAAAAATTTTCACTTTTACTATTTAAATGATTGAATTCCAAATATCATGGGAATTTCTCTTTTATCATTTAAATATTTCTCATACATAAAATAAATTTATCTAAAGTTACTCTTTGAATTTTAATAAAAATATCCATTAATTCAATATGCTAAGAATTCCAGTTTTTCCATTTAAATGATTGAATTTCAAATGTCATGGGAATTCCTCTTTTATCATTTAAATATTTTTCATGCATAAAATAATTTTATCTAAAATTCCTCTTTAAATTTAAATAAAATATCCATTAATTTCAATATGCTAAGAATTCCACTCTTCCTATTTAAATGATTGAATTCCAAATGTCATGGGAATTCCTCTTTTATCATTTAAATAAAATTACCATAATTTTCTCTTTTCTTAATTATTTAATTATACATAAACCTTAAAATTAGTTTTCCATTGAATGTGATGAAAATCATTCTTTTAGCCTAGGATATTCAATCCTAGAATATGGTAGGAAGTCCTCTTTTCACGTTATGCATAAGAATGAATTATGCATCAATTTCTTAAAAAATTTACCATAGCTCCGCTACTATTACTCATAATTTTTAATATTTTTGAAAAGAATAAGCTTAGTAATACAATTATGATAGTATAATTATATTCTAAACTTAAATCCAATTTATGGATTTAAATTATAAGATTATCATAATTTTAGAAGCATAAAAGTATAAAAACCACTTTCTTAAACTCTAGCTTCTAGAGTTTGATTTGTGAATTGAGAATTTATTAATGAGAAGCATCATTTGAATAGAGAATTGGTCATAGGAATGACCATTCTTTTTCGGAGAGAGAGATAAACATAAAAAGCATGCTAATTAATCATAAATGTAAACTTTTCTTATTCATTCATTTTACAACTCTTAAGAAAAGCTTGATTTGCATTATAAACACATAATTTAGAAACTTCTCAAGCTTGAGAGGGGTTGAGAAGTGAAAACATTGAGAATAGTAGAGAAAATCCATAAAATTACACTTTAGCTCTTGTTTTTGCTTGCTTCTCTATCTTAGAAGAAGCCCCCATATGCAAAATTCTGTAAAGGTGTTTTGAGTCCGTGTACATATGGGATGCATGGTATGCAATAAAACTTTGCCCTGAATGCCCTGGCAAATGTACAGACTGAATGGCTTTGCAGTGAGTTAGTACATGCATTTTTCTTTGGAGCAGGTGCTTGAGACCTGAAGTTTTTATTGTATGAGCTTTCTATTTTTCAAGAGGGTGTTTTGGATGTGTGCAAATAAGAGGTGGAAGAGCATGAGGGTGTCAATGATAGGGTTTTGATGAACCTCTGGTGGAAATAGATGTACATATGCTGGTTATGTGGAGAGAGAGCCAATCTAGACTGTAAATGTTGAAATCTACAAGGGACGCCAGCTAAATATAATTTGCTCTTTGTGCTTGAGTCTGGATGTACTGTGCAGATTTGGAATGGCCATATGTCTCCACATCGCTGGGGGTCTGGGCATGATAGCCATGGTGATGAGACGTGGTATTTGTGTGGATTCCAAGGTTTAAAAAGATCTTGATGAAGGCCTTGATAGGCATTGAAGTATGGCATGGGAACCACCTTCAAAAAGTATATATACATATATATATATAATAAAAAAAACACCACCAAGTGGCGAGCAACAAAGGAACTAGCTGGCGCTTCCTTTGGCTGCCACCTTGTCCCCACCAATGCAACCTTCATGAAGGTTGGCGAAAGGTGAAGAGGGCGGTTGCCGCTTGGACAGAGGATTCTGGAAAAAAAAGAGCTAACAAGGAGGTTCTCTTGGTGGAGTGCAAGGCTGATCAGGAGAGGAAAAAAGCTGACAGTGAGCCAACGGGGAAAGAGAGAGAGACACGCCTTTTGAATGCATGGAGCCACCTTTGGAGCCAGGGGCACAGACGAGAGAGGGAGGCCGCCTTTGGAGCTAGGGGCGCAGACGAGAGAGGGAGGCCGCCTTTGGAGCCAGGGGCACAGACGAGAGAGGGAGGCCGCCTTGTAGGTGTGCTATGCGTGGCTGGTGATTCGACAGGCCAGAAGGAGCCGCGTGGGTGGTGCAAAGAGCTGTAGGGCTGGATGCACAGAGAAGGCTGGCTACAGGCATCGACCATGAGGCCTCTGGTGTGATCGTGAGAGAGCCAACGCTGTGAGGGGACATCAGTGGTGGCTGGTGATACTGCAGAGGCTGAGGCATTCGAGAGAAATAGCCGCCTTGTAGCTCTGAGTGTGGTACTGCTGATAGACGTCTGGTTTTGTGAAGAGGATGCACAGGGCGCAGCTGCTGGGTCAAAGGCAACAAGGCTAGCGACAACGTGAAGGTGGGCGACTGGAGACGCCGACGTGGAAGCCTTGGTGGTCGTGTGACTGGAGCAGCGGGACAGGCTGGTGACAGAAGGCATGCAGGGCGAGTGGCTGGTGTAGAGCAACTTACAAGGAACTATGAAGGTGCGCAGCCTGACTGGCATAAGGTGAGGCCACAAGTGGTCGGGTTTTTTTCTCTGGTGTGCGCAGGGTGGCTGGTAGGCCATCGTTGAAACCTAAGGGAAAGCAGGGTGGTAGACATACAAAGAGGAGTCGCCCTCTGGCAGAGACACAGAAGGGAGAGTGCAGAGCGGATAGAAAAGGTGGGTTTTTCAGGAAGAGCGAAGGGGGCTGGCGGGTAGTACAGTTGTAGAGAAAGGGGTGTGGTAGCCGCTTGTTTCGAGGCCTCTGGTGTGTGACCAAGAGAAAGCTTTGGGCAGCAGTGTGTGTGAGTTGTTTGCTGTGTTGCAAGGAAGAGTGGGTTGAAGCTTGTAAACTGATAAAAAGCTATGTGTGATGGATGACCCCTTGTAAATGGACTAATAGGGTTTTGTGTTGATGATATGTGAGTGGCCTAGCCTTGTTGACAGATAAAAGGTCTTGATAATGAGATGTGAGAGGCGTTTGAAGCTGTCTTTTCTTTGGTTTACGTGTGGGATAAGAGAGAGATGTGGTGAGACGTGTATGATATCGTCTCTGGTGCCCCCATTTTGTTGTTATATTCAAAGTTTGTGAGCCGGAAGGCTATAGAGGCCCTGTGTTTGTTTCCTTGTTTTCGCCTCACATCTTTTTGGCGCCCCCACTGAGGATAGCTCTGGTATTTTCTTCAGTTTACAAGGGTGTATACCCTAGGAGTTGAGGGTTTCAGGGAAGGTGTTTTTCTTGGGATTTGAGGTGAAGTTTGGGGGTTAAAATGATGTCTTATCCAGAGTTTTATGGTAGTCCTAATGAAGATGTGGCAGATTTCCTTGAAAGAATGGAGGTTGCGTGCATAAGCAACCACATCAATGAGTCAGTACAGGTGTTGCAGCTACTGAGCATTTGCTTGAAAGGGGATGCAAGGACCTGGTACAAAGCTTATGAGGAGTCATTGAGGGTTGCTGTTCCACATATTGATATGACTGAGAATGAATTAAAGATAGCACTTAGCAACAGGTTCAAGAAGGTAGAAGACCCCGACAAGGTTTGGCATGAGGTGCAAGCTCTGATACAGGGTGAGTTTGAATCAATTGATGATTATGTGAAGAAATTCTCTTTGCTGTGGGAGACTTTATGCAGGGCTTTAGGGGAAGACCAGGTACCTCCTGACATGATGAAGAAAAACAAGTTTGTATCCGGGCTTAAGAGGAGTATTCGCTGGAAGGTGGAATTAAAGAAGCCCAGGTCTTATGAGGATGCGGTGGAAATTGCCAAATCAAAGGATTGGAAGTTGCAACGGACGAATCAGCTGGGGATGATTCCAGTTGTAGCACAGTCAGAGATTCGTAGAGTGGAGGCTACACCCATGAATGCAGTGATTGAGAGGATGAAGCCCACTGCTGAAGCCCAGGCTATGTAGATGGTACCACAAGCTAGTCAAGGAGTACCTATGGTTCCTGTAGGTTTTGATGAGGGATTGCGATAGGATATGAAACAGATGGTTGATCTTATGAAGAATTTGAGCTTAAATTTAATGGGAAGTACAGGTGGTGGACGTGGTAGAGGTAGAGTTAATAATCAAGAAGGGGGAGATGGACAAGCAGGGTATGGACGTGGTCGTGGTAGGGGCCGTCGTTTCATACCTACATGCTGGAATTGTGGTGAGCTTGGTCATCTAAGTACAGATTGTGAGATAAGCCTCAGCGAATGGGTGGTGATATGTACCCACTACCTTCACAGTTACCTGGCAGGCCCCAGTGGAATCACAGCTGAGGAGAAGGGGAAGGCAAAGGTCATGAATGTTGTTACTCTGGAGAATGTTCAAGTGAGAGAAGAAGGGGATGTGATGCCCGGCGCACAACGGATGAAAGAGAAGGAAAGGGAGTAGCTCGACCCAGCCGTAAGAAGGGGAAGCAGCAGGAAGGAGAAGATGTGAAAGCCAAAAGGAAACGAAAGCCTCGTAGAAGGTTCCAGGTGTCAGACTTCCCACTCGGGGATGGGCAAACCAACTATAATCTGAAATCTGATATGGTGAATAGGAAGGCCAACATCACCTTTGGGCAGTTGGTGGAGATGGTGCCAAAATTGAGAAGGCAATGGAAGGGACTTGTGAATCCAATGGAAAAGGAGTCAGAGAAGAGGTCAGTCAAAGTACTATCTTAGAAGAGCTTCCAGATATTTGCCCTATTGTGGAGGTGTGGAGTAAAGGTAGGAACCTTGGTCAGGCCTATATAGATGGAGGAGCTCAAATCTGTGTGATTACCCAATCATGTGTGGAGCAGTCAGGCTTGAGGGTGTCTGGGGTTTCTGGTTTTTGAATCAGGATGGCTAATCATCAAAAGGTAAAATGTCTTGGTATGGTAAAGGAATTGGAAATTGAAGCTTTTAATGTCAAAGCTACTGTAGATTTTCATGTGATGCCTGCGGGTCTTGGTGCTTTTCCAATTATTCTTGGACGACCCTGGTTGCGACGAGTGGTGGGTGTAGTACAAGACTGGAGGTATGGGACCATTTCTTTGCATAATAAGCGGGGTAATAAAAAATCTTTTGAGATGCATAGTAGGAGATCTTTGAATGATGTGTGGGAGAGGCCACAGGATTCGAGTGAAGAGGAAACTACCACCAGTACTTCTAAATCAGAGATGGATTCATCGACTACTGCTTCTAGTGAAGAAGAGGTAGATGTGGCTTTCCTAGTATCAGAGCAACAAGGTAATGAAGATAAAGAAGTGCATGAAGTGGGTGCTGAGGGAGAAGATACCTTGGGGTCGTATGAAGTGATCGAGGAATTACTGCAGCCAAAGATAGAAGTGAAGAAGAAGCAGGAGCTGATTGAATGAATGCTGAGTCCGGATCTCTCGAGTGGAGAAAAGTCAGGTATGTTAATATGCTGTCTCATTTTCCAGAATTGTTCATCACCTCTTATAAGGAGATTCGAGGATTTAAAGGGCCAGATTTGAGGATTGAATTGAAAGAAGGTGTAAGAACAGTTAGGCAGAAGCTTCGCAGGATGGGACGAGAACAAATGCAGGCCCTGAGAGAGGAAGTTAATAAGCTGTTAAGTGCAGGTTTCATTACACAAGTGGACACAGCTGAGTGGGTAAGTCCTACAGTGGTGAGTCCAAAGAAAGATGGTAGGTGGTGTATATGTGTGGATTTCAAGCCTTTGAATGCTGCTACAAAGAAGGATTCTTACCCCCTACCTTTTTTGGATGAGATCTTGGATACTGTAGCTGGATATGAAAGGTACAGTGTTTGTGATGGGTTTTCAAGTTATTTTCAGTTAAAGATTGCAAAAGAAGATCAGCGCAAGACGAATTTCATTACACCTTGGGGGTGTTTCTGCTACAAAGTTCTTCCTTTTGGATTGACGAATGGGCCAGCTTACTATCAGAAAAGGGCAAATTGGGTATTATCTCCTTTTTTAAAAAACAAGTTTGTCAAGGATTTTATTGATGATTTTTGTATATACAGCTCCAGGCAAGAGCATTGTGATAGGCTGGCTACAGTTTTTCAGCGTTATGATGAGTGTGGTGGTCAATTAAATCCAAAAAAGTGTTTTTTGGCTCAACCGAGGGTGACGCTCTTGGGCCATGTTGTTTCAGAGAATGGTATTGATCCAGATCCTGATAAAGTCAAGTCTCTTCTTCTTCTTCCTACACCAAAGAATACAAGGCAACCGACTACTTTTGTGCAAAAGGTGAAGTATATGGCTCGATTCATCCCTCTATCTTCACAGTTGTTATATCCTTTGCAGCAAGCAGTAAAGCATGATCCTTTACATTGGTCCGAGGGGTGTGAGGTAGTTTTCCAAAAAGTGAAAGAGGTGATGGGAGCTATTCCTACAATGCAGGTGCCTAACTGGGAACAGGTATTTTATGTCAACCCCTCAGTAGGTGAAGATGCTATTGGAGCTATGTTGTTACAGAAGGGGAAAGAATCACATTATATGCAACCAGTCTACTGTGCTAGCAGAGTAAAACTTGCTAGAGAAAGGTTGTTATCTTAGAAGTGGAATTTGTTATGGTTAGTGTGATGTATGCATGTAGGCAGTTTCGCCATTACTTATTGCCTCACCCCTTTGTGTTTTTGACGAGCTACACTTTTTTACCTGAGTTGATAAATGGCACAAATTTATCTAAAGCTATGATGAAGTGGGTGATTGAGTTGCAGGAGTTTTCTTTCTCATTCTTGGTGGAAGAGAGTACCAGGGCTACCTTAGCTGATCTATTGACATATAAGGAGAATCCTCTTCTTATAAAGGAGGAGACCATCAAGAAGCCAGTTGAGGATGTGGCTGAGTTGGTGAATGCACACTTATTATATTTTGATGGTTCTTACAGGAAAAGCCATGATGCAGCCTCAGGAGGTTTGGTGCTTTATGATCCACAGGGTTGCCTTGTTTTTAAGAAGGGTGTTAAGGTGGATGCACATAGCAACAATGAAGTGGAGTATCTAACTTTGGAAGTTGGATTGCAAATATGTTTAAAGCATGGTATACATAGGATTCGCATTCGAGGAGATGCATTGCTTGTGGTAAAACAGGTGTTGGGAGTTTGGAAGTCAAAGAATATGTCACTCAAAGAGATGTGTTTCAAGATTAAAGGTTTGTTGAAGGAATTTGAAGCTTGGAGTCTTAAGCATGTGGATCGAGACCATAACGAGGAGGCTCATGAAGCACCCCAAGGAATGATTGGTGAAGTTTTTGTTCTTAAAGCTCATGCATCATTTTATTGTGGTAGGGAGAATTTACAGGATGTTGAGGAGTTTTTGTTAACAGGGATGATTACTAGTGGTATTGAAAAATAAAAAAAATATGGTTTCATCAGGAGAGTTGCAAGGTATGTGATGGTTGGTGATGCTTTGTATTTGAAGGGAATTGACTTGATAATGCGACGGGTACCTTGGAAGGAAGAAATCTACAAAATTCTTAAGGAAAACCATGAAGGAGCATGCGGTGGACATTTTGCCTCAAAGATTACTTTACATAAAGTTTTGCAAGAAGGTTATGTATGGTCAAGTGTACATAACGATGTTAATCATTGGTGCAGGTCATGCAAACAATGCCAAGCTCATAGTAGACGGATATTAAGGCCTGAAATGAGGAAGACAATTCTTGCTTATGATGTTTTTAAAAAATGGGGAATTGATGCTGTGGGACCGTTGCCTATTACCAGCCGAGGGAAGTGCTACATCTTGGCTGTAGTTGATTACCTTTCTAGATGGGCGGAAGCAAAGGCAGTGAAACAAATTACTGCTAAGGAAGTAGCAAAGTTTGTATATCAAGATATTTGTTGTAAGTTTGGTGTGCCATTGGAATTGCTTTCTGATCAAGGTCCAGGTTTCAGAGCAGAGCTTATGGACTATTTGTGTACAAAGATGAAGATCAATCGTCGTAGTTTTACCACACCTTACTATCCACAGTGTAATGGCTTGAATGAGCGTTTCAATGGTGAATTGATCAAGATTTTATCTAAGGTGACAGAGCGACAAGGCAAGAATTGGGATCTGGAGTTGCCTGCTGCCTTGTGGGCATACAGGACAGCAATTAAGACTGGTACTGGTTTCACTCCATTTCATCTTGTTTATGGGAAAGAAGCCTTATTGCCTATTGAGGTGGAGATACCAGCTGTTAAAATGTTGGAAAAGCTTTTGGAAGAACCTAAAGATGCCCTCAAAGAGCGGCTGTTACATTTACAAGAAGCACAGCTGAACATGGATAATGCTTTGAAGCATTATGAAGATATGCAGGCAAGGACGTTGGAGAAGATCAACAAGAAGATTAAAAGCAAAGGAATTATGAAGGATGACTTGGCATTACGTTATAATAGCAGGCTGGATAATTCCTTTCATAAGAAGTTTCAAGTTAAGTGGGAAGGACCTTTCTTGGTGATGCAAGGATTTGCAAATGGTACCTATCAATTGGCAGATTTAGATGGGACTTTGCATGCTTCCAGGGTAAATGGATATAGGCTGAAGAAGTATTATGCACGTTTGATGGTGATTGTACAGGATGCAGTATTTGAAGATGTGATTTCAAATGAAGGGCAGTTTTTGGATATGGATTTAGGTCTTGAAATGCTTTTTACTATTGATCATGAATGATTCAGCAGGCTGGGGGTTGGGCAAAGTATGTCAGGCAAAATTCTGTAAAGGTGTTTTGAGTTCGTGTACATATGGGATGCATGGTATGCAATAAAACTTTGCCTTGAATGCCCTGGCAAATGTACAGACTGAATGGCTTTGCAGTGAGTTAGTACATGCATTTTTCTTTGGAGCAGGTGCTTGAGACCTGAAGTTTTTATTGTATGAGCTTTCTATTTGTGAAGAGGGTGTTTTGGATGTGTGCAAATAAGAGGTGGAAGAGCATGAGGGTGTCAATGATAGGGTTTTGATGAGCCTCTGGTGGAAATAGATGTACATATGCTGGTTATGTGGAGAGAGAGCCAATCTGGACTGTAAATGTTGAAATCTACAAGGGACGCCAGCTAAATATAATTTGCTCTTTGTGCTTGAGTCTGGATGTACTGTGCAGATTTGGAATGGCCATATGTCTCCACATCGCTGGGGGTCTGGGCATGATAGCCATGGTGATGAGATGTGGTATTTGTGTGGATTCCGGGGTTTAAAAAGATCTTGATGAAGGCCTTGATAGGCATTGAAGTATGGCATGGGAACCACCTTCAAAAAGTATATATACATATATATATATAATAAAAAAAACACCACCAAGTGGCGAGCAACAAAGGAACCAGCTGGCGCTTCCTTTGGCTGCTACCTTGTCCACCAACGCAACCTTCATGAAGGTTGGCGAAAGGTGAAGAGGGCGGTTGCCGCTTGGACAGAGGATTCTGGAAAAAAAAGAGCTAACAAGGAGGTTCTCTTGGTGGAGTGCAAGGCTAATCAGGAGAGAAAAAAAGCTGACAGTGAGCCGACGGGGAAAGAGAGAGAGAGACACGCCTTTTGAATGCACGGAGCCGCCTTTGGAGCCAGGGGCATAGACGAGAGAGGGAGGCCGCCTTGTAGGTGTGCTATGCGTGGCTGGTGATTCGACAGGCCAGAAGGAGCCGCGTGGGTGGTGCGAAGAGCTACAGGGCTAGATGCGTAGAGAAGGCTGGCTACAGGCACCGACCATGAGGCCTCTGGTGTGATTGTGAGAGAGCCAACGCTGTGAGGGGACGTCAGTGGTGGCTGGTGATACTGCAGAGGCTGAGGCATTCGAGAGAAACAGCCGCCTTGTAGCTCTGAGTGGTACTGCTGATAGACGGCTGGTTTTGTGAAGAGGATGCGCAGGGCGCAGCTACTGGGTCAAAGGCAACAAGGCTAGCGACAACGTGAAGGTGGGCGACTGGAGACGCCGACGTGGAAGCCTTGGTGGTCGTGTGACTGGAGCAGCGGGATAGGCTGGTGACAGAAGGCATGCGAGGCGAGTGGCTGGCGCAGAGCAGCTTACAAGGAACTATGAAGGTGCGCAGCTGACTGGCGCAAGGTGAGGCCACAGGTGGTCCGGTTTTTTTTCTCTGGTGTGCGCAGGGTGGTTGGTAGGCCACCGTTGAAACCTAAGGGAAAGCAGGGTGGTAGACATACAAAGAGGAGTCGCCCTCTGGCAGAGACACAGAAGGGAGAGTGCAGAGCGGATAGAAAAGGCGGGTTCTTCAGGAAGAGCGAAGGGGGCTGGTGGGTAGTACAGTTGCAGAGAAAGGGGTGTGGTAGCCGCTTGTTTTGAGGCCTCTGGTGTGTGACCAAGAGAAAGCTTTGGGCAGCAGTGTGTGTGAGTTGTTTGCTGTGCAAGGAAGAGTGGGTTGAAGCTTGTAAATTGATAAAAAGCTATGTGTGATGGATGACCCCTTGTAAATGGACTAATAGGGTTTTGTGTTGATGATATGTGAGTGGCCTGGCCTTGTTGACAGATAAAAGGTCTTGATAATGAGATGTGTGAGCCGTTTGAAGCTGTCTTTTCTTTGGTTTACGTGTGGGATAAGAGAGAGACGTGGTGAGACGTGTATGATATCGTCTTTGGTGCCCCCATTTTGTTGTTATATTCAAAGTTTGTGAGCCGGAAGGCTATAGAGGCCCTGTGTTTGTTTCCTTGTTTCTGCCTCACACTAATCAATTGGTTATTGTGTTGAAAGGAAAGCTCCAAGGATGGTTGAAGAGAGACAGAGGCTCCACTCTCTCCAAAAGTAGAGGATTTTTAAGGGATAATAAAAAATATCATTATTTTAATGTAATACTGGCATGGTATAGTTCACATATTTTTTTACAAAAGACTAAGGATCTATTTATAGGTGAGGGAGGCCTCTAACCAAGTCCAACTATGTTCTAGAATTTTCCAAGTTCAGTTTGGCTGAATTTGGACAAGATTTGGACCTAGTTTGTCTCCCTTTTGATTTGGTTTGATCCAGGAGAGAGGAGAGATAAAAATATCACAATTTTATTGAACTAAAAACTCCACCACATGTGTGAAATAGGCGCCTCCTTGAACTCTCCCCCCTCCTTTCAAAAATATATCATTATACCAAAATATCTCATTTTTTAGTAATATCTCATAGTTTTTAACTAATAAACCTTGTACTTAGTCAACTCTTCATCTTATGTGGGCATTTACTCATTTTTGGGTATTTTCTTTTATTCATTGGATTTATCTCCTCCCCATAGTTGGATTAATCCTATTGGCCCATAGGAACCTTAATTGGACCATAATCCAAAAATTTCTGAAAATCTAGACCCTTAGGCTAAGGTCCTTTATACACATTTTCAATTAATTCCAATTGTACATTGGAAAGTTCTTTTTGAATTTCTATTTCAAAGAGAAGCATTTTAGACTTTAGGAGGAATTTTATATCCTAAAATATCTCAATTTTGGATTACCTCTCTCTAAACATTTTCTCTCTCCAAGCCAAAACATGGTAAAACAGGATCTTTCTTCTATTTCAGAGAGGGGAATAATTACAAGATCAGAAGGGGAGGTTCTTACTCCTTTACACCTCAAAATCTGGAGGGAGGAATCTTACAATTGTTTAGGACACATAGGAGAGGTATTCAAGGGACTGGTGTTGTCACTCGGGAGCCTCCGCCACACAGAGGGATCGTCGACGTAGGTATGAAGCATGTTTTGAATGTTATACTAGTTATTTCAATGTTTAATAACTATTTGTTTTAATTTCAACATCTAATAACTATTTGTTTTGATTTCCTTCTTATAGGAGTGACAAGTAGAGTGTCACAGATTCGCCCAAGTAGCCAGTCCCACCATTCTTAGTGCAACGATCTTGTATAGGGGACATGGGCATAAAGTGCTCCATTGACAAGCAGAGACACATAGTGGGCTGAGACAGAGGCAAGGTTTTCTATCGTCGGCTTCGAGACCTCATGGACCTCTATATACTTAAGCTCCACAAGCTATGGGGGTAAGAGATCTTTAATTAGAATATGAGATGGTTGTAAATTGTAATTGAACTGATTAATAAATATAGAGTTTTCATTTAAATGTAGGGACCAGGACGAGGTCAGCAAGAAGTTTGTCCTCGCATAGCTCAAGCAGGCAAGAGTTCGGGGTCGTCGGCGGCGGCTGGAGCCACAAAGGTGTTCTATAGAAGTGTGCAATTCTACTCAGGAACCACAGAGATAATTCACAGTAATAATACGCAACCTTGTTTGAAAGACTAAAGTAGATGTGTAGAAAAATAGAGAGAGAGCGAGATAGAGAGAGTGTGGGATTGCCCCACACTCAACCGATTGGCTCAGCAAGGCCCTGGGCCCTGGCCCTATCGACTGCGCCAAGGCCCCTAGGGCTAGCTGGCAGCTTCCCCAACCCATACAAGGAATGGTGGGCACAACTTGGGGCCTTGCTAGCCCCTTGGGGTGACTCTAAGCTTCCCCATTCCCACTGCAAAAACCTTAGGCTCTGTTGTGGGAGGTAGCCCTATGGGCTAGCCCCCTTTTCTACATGCAAACCTATATGCACTATAGAGGTCTGGCATCTAGTTGCAAACCAGATACACAGATCATCTGTGACATGTGGGATTGATTGTAGTAAAACAACCTTAGCCTTAACTAAACTGCATTTAGAAATATACTTAAGAGATAGAGAATGGTTTTAATGCAAATGCAGCTACATTAGATAGAGAATGGTTTTAATGCAAATGCAATGCAACTACATTAGATGATATGGTTACAACTGAGATATAATAAGATCCTTGATGATGATGATGCTGACTTTGACTGAATGCTGACATATGAATGCTGACTTTGACTGAATGCTGACATATGAATGCTGAACTATTGTACTCTTGAATGCTGAACGTTAAACTACACACCTTCCTAGGGTCTTGGGCTGAAGACTACCAAAACAATGGAGAACTACCTAGTATGAATGATATGCCTACGTTTTTATAGTGGAGATTGCTGCATTTTTTATCTGGATTATTATGGATTTATTAGATTTTATCCATCTTTTTTGTGTCTTGTTGCTCACCGACTACCCTTTCACTAGCCAACCCCAGTAGCCCCCTTGACTATATATAGCATTACCTCTTCATTCAGTCTTTTTTGTACAACTTCATAGACATATCCAGTACCACATCATCTATATGCTACTAGGTGCTGCCGATGCCTGCCGCCCTACATCAGCACATTTTCTTTGTTGACAGCATATCTGCACTATTTTCCTTCAGTAGCATACCTTCAAAGGACAACAGCCCACTCTTTGCTACATATCGTCAACGTTTTTATCCTCAGCTTATGGGACAATAGCCCTCTCTGCTACACTTAACACGTCAGCATTTTTATCCTTAGCTTATGGGACAACAACCCTCTTTGCTACATAGAGCATATCAGCTTTTTTATCTTCAGCTCTCATGGGACAATAGCCCACTCTCTGCTAACAGCTTATTATCATTTTTCTTCTACCACTCAAGTATTGCACCACCCTTGTACCACCACCACTCGGGATGGTAGCCCTCTCTACTCTTCATCACCATTTAGGTATAGCAGCACCCTTGCCCCCACCAAAGTCTACACCATCATCGACATCAGCATCACTTCACCTTTTGCTACCCACTACCACATTAGAGTGCCTTTGCCTCACATCAACACATGCGTGCTTCAGCTCTTTGATGTCATCTTTGCTTCTGCACTGGTCTTCTTCTACTCAGAGTTACCTCATATCAGGGGGCTCTTGTACATATGTTCACTCACCATTATATACAGACTCACTCACCTATTTCATGCTGTGTTGTTTTGCTCTGATCTCCTATACATCTTGTACTTTCATCCTTTTTACCTCACAATTCTAGGTATTGTTCCTATTGTACTAGCCCTTGTGCTTATTGTACCTACTTGTGCTTGTTGCTACGGTACCTGAATGGTAATGAAGAGTAGAGAGGGATAGCATCCCGAGTGGTGCAAGCTCTGGCGAGACAAGGGTGCTGCAATACCTGAGTAAGGTGAGAAGCAGAGAGGGTTGTTGTCCCGCGTGGTGTGAGATGGTGAATGGGTTTTCATTTTCTCTTGCCATTATTTGTCGTGCTATTCAATCCATTTTCACATACATTCTAAATTGCAGATCATAAAAAGACTTAAATTCTCTCAGTCGTTTCGTAATCAAGACATATCGGGAGTCGCTTTCCACATAACACCTCTTCTGATAATTTACTTGATTCTTCTATAGTCCAAACAGGGGGAGCTTCCTCATCAACAAGCTGCAAGTACTCAGAGAGATAGTACATGCACTCATGATGCAACCATTCCTCTGCCCATAGATCCATCGGGCCTTGCCCCCTTTGATGCACAAAACCCTTCAATAATTCCATGAATCTTTCAACCCAAAACATCCATCGTGTGCTTACAACTCCATCAAGCTCGACCTCCTCAATGAGGTGGATAAGCACAATGTGGACTTGGATGTTAAAAAAAAGGACATAGGCAACTCTTTTTCCATCAAACATAGGAGCTTTATGAACTCCAACTTTTTTTGTGGATTCTCATGAGTCTATTTCCTTTGATGTGATTCACTTGGAAAATGATAAAACACCAATTGATAACTAACTTCAATTGCAAAGTAGAGTCCTAGACACATTTTTGAAGGAGTATTACCTTGCAAAGCGACCACAAACGGTATATGATATCTCAAATGCCCTTGGTTAAGCATCCATCAATTACAAGAGGCAAGATATGTTGCAAATAGTCCACCTTTGACGTAAGTATCCATACAAATTAATCATGTGTCTTTAATCCAGAAAGACTGTTATCATCCATAGTAAACATGTTTCGCTCATGCACCATAGCCAATAGGTGTACATATCGATCTCATCCCATCATTGATCGTGCTCATCTAGTCCTTTGTCAGTACCCATGGTGTGTGACAATAAGGCGTCTTGCCTGTTTTAGGACTTACTATAGGCCATAAAGATGGTTTATAGTTTTGTTCCTTCAAATCCTCCCTCGCAGCCTTTGTATCTTTGATATCCACAAGATGTTTCCAAAGTGAGTGTCCAACATTTTTTAAAATATGCATGGGGTCAAGAATATGTCACTTTCAATTATTTTCAATATTACAAACTATACCATATTGAAATCTCAGGTGTCATCGATTTTTTCCCTCTATCTTTGTGACAATCCTCGTCTTCCTCGTTGCTTTTTGTGAGCTCTGCATCTAGATCTATAATAGGTCCAATTGTCCATTAAATTCTATCCCAGTCCATAGGAGTAATTCGTATAGGGAGTGCTCCACTCTCAATCCTTCTATTAAAATGTCTTACCAATTCTTTTGATCACAATATGTGTCCTTTCAGCAGAAATATTCTATATCAGAGATATATATTCTTGTTCAGATTCTTGCTATATTTTGATCCTGGACAGTATCCACATGGTGGACATGCCTTGTAACCCTTTGTTGATAGACCTAGGAACAATCGAAGTCTTAGTGCAATTGTTATTTCTCATCACTTCAAATCCAAACAAAGTAACTACAATCATGTACCTCAAGATGTACCTCAAGAATAACTGTAGGTAGGATAGTCATGAATAGTCCATGTTAGAATGCTGCGAGTCTCAAAGCTTCGTTTGCCTGTAGGCTTGGACATGCAAGCACTTTTATCCCTTTCCAAAGTTGTAGATCTTTGATGTGAGTGGTTCTAGGTACACACTGATGACTTTGACTTGTCGTTACCTACATTGAAGTGTTGTATCGAGTTAGAGTTTTCAAGAATTATAAACATATCAGGTGGATACAATTTTAGACCATTTTGCTTGTGCATGTATCTGGAATTAGTAAACTTAATATTAGATGCTCCTTCTTTATGGACATGAATGGTGGTAGGTTGTAATCAGCTCCACCGGCCAAGTTGACCACTTACTTGATCTATGAAAAAATGGATTGATTCCATTGAGACCAACACCAAGTTTTAAGTGACAAGGTTCTTGACAAAATTCTAGCCATGTTCTATTAATGTGCTTGAAAGATTCACAGTCAAATGGAATGCAATTTAAGTGACAAGGTTCTTGACTAAATTCTATCCATGTTCTATTAATGTGCTTGAAAGATTCACAGTCAAATGGAATGCATAGGATCCCATATGTGCTCACATTCTTTGCCGTCCCCCCAATCCATAAGCTTTGACAACTTTGGGCTCCGAAATAGGTACTCTATTCATGGGGATAATGGAAAATGTCTTAGAATCTTATGTGAGGAATAAGTGTTGCTCCCTCCTTAAAACATGAAGCACCGCATTTAGGATAGAGAATGGAGTTTTGATTCTCTCCTCGATACAAAATGCAATCAAATTGATGCATGCACATCATTTTCATTTTTAGGTCCAAGACTTGTCTCATCATCTTTCGTGCCTCGTTCCTTGTTTTTGGGATGGTGTTATCGGGCGGTAGAATCTTACTAGAAAGTACTTTGACAACAACAATAGTTTATTAGGAAAATAACCATAACCTATCACTTAGCATCCATGTATTATTGTATATGATCCACGTATGAAACTAATACATTGCTCTAGGAGTAGCGAGCTTGGAAGGTCATAGATAATCTCGTCATAGAAGAATCCTCATATATCTTTGTGAGTGATTCTTCTCAAAGATATTTCTCATGAGTATCACTATCATTTGCATTACCCTAAAACCAATCATTAAGAAATCTAGTCATGTTGTCAGCATCATGCTCTGCATTGTTAGGTTACTCCATTTGACATGCGTATTTCTCTCAACCGTTGAAAAGTACTAGCCTTCCTATGCTCTAAGAATCCTCATACACTCTATTGACAATCAAGAGTGACCTTGACGATATAAGGGCACATCCTCTGCAATATCATAGTTTGGAACCTGTGATCCAATATGAATTAGACAATTATGATTGAATAATTCATAATAAGATAAGTGACAACAACAAAGCACGAGTAAACACATTTGCAAAGCCTCATAAAATTAAATTGTGACATCATGTACACATGCTATTTTAAATATACTCAAAGTAATAGGACTTTTGGTGCCACAAGATATAATAAGTGAAAAATATAAATATACTAGTAGAATGTCATAGATTGACGCCCATTACAAAAGACATGTGCACGAAAAATGCTATAAATACATCTATTCTCTATGTGGAGATGGCGGCCGCCTACGCCAACCATAATTCACTAGCAACTCCTCACTAGCACACAACGATCTAATAGCATTGACTACAATGTATCTCGGTACATCTCTACTCATGTGCATTGGCTCATGATCAATGTCACACTCCACAAAAGTACAATTAGTTCTAGTTCTTTCATTCCTCCCTCTGCTACCGCCGTTGATTAGCCCTGACATATTTCCTTGAGTGTAAGGTCTGTGCCATCGATATACAATCTCTATGATTCGTTTAAAGGTAATGCCTCTTCCAGTGAGAGAGGTAGCATTAGCACATAGTCCATATGTGGTCATACTCTTGATGTAGTGAGCAAGCTGATGCCATGGAGCCCATGAATAGATAGGTCCACAAAATGTCATAAGAGTGACCTCAGAGTGAACTGGGACATGTAAAACATGTGCAGTAAAACGACCTCGACCCCAAATGACAATCAAGGATGGAGCGATCACATTGCGAGCACCCTTGAACCTGTGTAAGATCCCCCCCAGCTTTTGAGATGTACAAGTGTAAGAACCTTCCCTTCAGTCTCTTGTAATCATCCCCCCTCAGAAATGGAAAAAGATCTTGTTTTACCCTGTTTTCGCCTTGAGAGAGAAAATGTCTAGAGAGAGTTAATTCAAAATTGAGATATTTTAGATACAAAAATTCTTCGATATCTAAAATGAATTCCCCTAAAACAGAAGTTCAAAATGAGCTTTTCAATGTGCATTAGAAATTAATTGAATATGTGTATAAGAGACCTTAGCCTAAGGGTCCACATTTTCAAAAAAATTTGGATTAAGGTCCAAATAATGTTCCAAAGGGCCAAAGGGATGAATCCAAGTGTTGGGATGAAAAAAATGCAAAGAATAAAAGAAATACTCCAAAAATGAGTAAATGCTCACATAATCTGAAGAGTTGACTAAGCACAGGGTTTATTAGTTAAAAATTAAGGTATATTTAGCTTGATTATGAGTAAGACAAATCATATTTATAACTCATTCTAAATTTAAAGAGGGTTATGCTAACATTTTTAGAAATGAGGAATGGTTATTTTAGAATAATCAAGAGATTTATTCATAATTATGCTTATAATTATGATCATAATTATGCTATGTATGCATAATTTTTTTTCTCTAAAAGAAGAATTCCTATCATATTTTCATTTCAAATTTTCATTTCAAATAGATAATTGAATATTCTCAGTAATTACACCGAAGCTATGGTAAAATTTTTCAAAAAAAAGATAAATCTTATTTTATGCATAATTTTAATAAAGCAAAAAAGACGAATTCCTATCATATTCTAGGCATAGATATTTTTATGCTAAAAGTGGAGTTTTGAGCATTATTCAATAGTCAAAAAAATAAATAAGGTTATGCACAAATTTTATAGAATCATTCAATTTATGAGAATTATAAAAATGATTCATTTAGATAAATGGATTAGTGTTATGCTAAAAGAGGAAATATGGGTATAATCGATTTTGTAAATCCCATGAATCTTTTATTCAAAAATAAGAATATTGAGCGTATTTTATTTTGAGAAATTTGAGAAAGAATGTGAATGGATGTAGGAATGATGTAAATAGATGTGAATGGATGAATGAATGATGTAAATAGATGTGAATGGATGTGAATGGATGAAGGAATGATGTGAATGGATGTAGGATGATGTGAATGGATGTGATATGATGTGAGTGGATGTGAATGGATATAGGAATGATGTGAATGGATGTGAATTGATGTAGGAATGATGTGAATGGATGTGATTGGATGTGAATGGATATAGGAATGATGAGAATGGATGTAAATGGATGTGATATGATGTGATATGGATGTGAATAGATGTGAATGGATGTGAATGGATGTGATATGATGTGAATGGATGTAGGATGATGTGAATGGATGTGATATGATGTGACTGGATGTGTGAATGGATGTAGGAATAATGTGAATGGATGTGTTTGGAGATGTAGGAATGGTGTGAATGGATGTGAGTTGATATAGGAATGATGTGATTGGATGTGACTTAATGTAGAAGATGTGGGATAATGAGAAATGATGTGGAATAATAAGAAATGACGTCTAATACTGAGAAATGACATGGAATGGGACAATGAGAAATGATATGGAATGACGAGAGATGATGAGGAATAATGTGAAAGGATGTGGATGATGAGAAAAGATGGGAATTCTGTTTGGAACTGTGTTTGTAGATGAAACCTGTTTTTTTAAAGATTGTTTTATGTCAAGAATGCTGGGGAAGCATTTTGACCATCTTGTGAATGAGGTCGTGCGGACCTAAGTGAAAAAGTTACAACAGCTGACGAAGAGTCAATGAAAGAAGTCTCGCCTCGGTTCGATTAAAATGGCGAGCTTCCGGTACAGTGGATGAGGGACCAAGGAAGCGGCCTATGAGTGAAGCGCTAGGTGACCTGCAAAGGAGCCTAGAGGGTGCTTACCATACGGTGCTTGGGCTTTGGGTCGCCGAAGATACCCATGCGTGCGTCGGGGAAGAAAATTAGTTGGAGCTGTTTTCTGAACAGAGGCATGGATCAAGTTGATTGACCTTGCGAGTTCATGGCTCTTTTACATGGATCTTGTTGGTTGATCTTGCTGATCCCCAACTAAGAGTCCATATGGTTTTTATGTGATTAAACTCCTAGGTACTATGAGCTAGGAACTATTGAAAAGGCCCCTGAGTGAACTGGTGGTGAGCGTTCTGGTTGTGCCGACGATGATGCCATAGGTACACTGAGGAAGGAATGACTGAAATTGGATTTTATGGTTGGAAAGTGGAAAAGATGGAAATTGGATTTGGATATTTTGGAGGATTATGATCAGTAATACTGTGGTTTCATTTCAAGTTTGCTTTAAAGACAACTAAATCTGTAAAAGGTAATTTCATATTGGGTGCGTAAGTGGTGTGTCTAAATTGAATTTCGCATGAGTGCCCGGCTAGGGGGCCTGGGAACTCTTTTCCCCCCTGGTACCTAGGACAAAACATAACCAAATTTTCATAATGGATCCTATCAATACAATGGTTGGGCGATTGGCTAACCCATGGGATTGGATGGGGTTAGGCAGGACTGATGGATCCTTATAATTAAAATTCAATTTTGTCCAAGTTACAATAGTTGAAGTAAATCACGGATAATCCTTGTTCTATGGAAAAGAATCAACAGCTATGCCTCTTGAGACGGGGAAAAAAGCGTTGGTCTCTATGATCCAAGTGCAAGTTCCTTCCTTAATCTGGCCATGTGACCTATGGGTTCGGAATGAAAAAGGGTAAAGTAAGGCTCTTGACCACGTTAGAATAAAATTCTCCAGGAGGAATCGCCTATGCTTTTTGGGCGAGGGAAGTTTTTTCTGGGTTCATTCGGTTTTGGGAGAACCGAGGGATTGGTCTCTTGTCCGGACATCCGTGGGCGAGGCCCTAAGTGGGAAACCCTGCCTTGCGCATGAGGTTGCTACTTCCACTGCTAGCTTCCTAGATTCCGGTGCGTGGAGGGGGTAGGGGTCTCACAAGTTGAAAACCTCTCCATCCGTTTTGCTGGAAGTGATGCACCCAACCAACCACCATAATGTCTGCGATTATATATGTCTTTATGAGAGGTAGTAGGCGACTGGGTAAGGAATGATTGCCAGACGTCTTGGATTGAGATGCAGAAATGTAAATTGCTTACCGATGTTATAATTTGCCATGTTGAATTTATCTTTGCTCACTTGTGTGCTTGACCTTCGAGAGAGAGTGTTTTTTAATGTGTACTCAATCCAATTGGAGTCGCGAGAGAGTTCTAATTTAATGTGTGAGCTCAATCCAATTTGAGTCAAGAGAGGGAGAGAGAGAGAGAGAGAAAATGAGTTCTTTGATTTTTTATGTATGTGTGTGAGAGAGAGAAGTATTGTAGTGAGAGAGACAGAGAGATAGAGAGAACCATCATTCCAAAGCACATACATGCTAGAGAGACAAATAGAACTAGGAATTTTTAATCGTTTAAAATATCCATTGAAGCGTTGATTATGCGATGACCGTCATCGTTTAAGTGACGCTTTGGAGATACGTGTCTTTTAAGTGACATCCAACACTAGGCATCGCTTATGCGATGCATTTGCTATTGCCTTAAGCAATGTTCTTTTGTCACTTATGCGATGTCGTCTGGGCATCGCTAGTGGGGTCGCATAAGCGACACACCATAGTGACACCCATAGTGACACGAACAAGCATCGCTCGGGCGGGTTGTGTTGTAGTGGTATGATTGAAGAAAGCTTTCCAAGAAGCATACTCACAACTCAATTTCACCTTCTAGTACATTTGGCAGATGAGGTGGCTATATGTGGCATTGATCATAGCTTGTGGATGTTCTTTCTTGAACGCTTCATGAAAACCTTAAAGGGATTTGTAAGGCAAAGGACAAGGCGAGAAGGAAGCATGGAACAAGGATGGTTGGTGCAAGAATCTCTTATATACATCTACGAATATTTGAAACAAATTGATCCATATATGCCTAGATTCATGCATAATGATGAGGATGAACGAATGGTGTCACATGTGCCACATGGAAAAGGATGAATTTAAAAGATGGATGAGTCCATGTGCAAAAAGGTTATTACATTTTGTCCTCTTAACACTTTTGTGATGGAAAAGTGGATTGAGAAATATGAAGATGCAAGGAAGATAAGGATAGAGGAGAAAAGAGCATTTACGAGATCAACACAAAGGCACATGGCATACCCACCCAACCTAAAGGCTCTTCCAAAGGATTGCAATATTGAATGGCTTAGAGATTCCCTAGAGCAAGCCGAAAGGACGGGAGAGGAGATTACAAGAGAAGAATGGGAGTATGCAAGGGGATGTGACTACCATGTAAGTAAAGAAGTTTTAATATTTACTCACATATATTGTATTTTGCTAAGATATATAATGTTGAATACTAAAATTCTTACATATAAGCTATATTTAAGATTTTTGAGTGGGTTGCAGTATAAAATGCATATTGCAATGTGGTTAGAAGGTCAACATTTTTGCACTCAACATGTGGACTCCAAGAGAACCACATATGATTTGTAGTGTAATGGCAAGTTTTGACCAAGATAGTAGAGCTAGTAGAAGAGATAATAATATTATAGCGAAGAAACTTGAATATTGTGGAATAATTTAAGACATCTTGGAGATTGGATTTAGAGCTTTCAAAGTGTTCATCTTTGATGTTAAGTGGTTCAAAGTGTTATATAGAGGTACTCAAGCAACCGTCAAGAAGCATCCAAGCGGATTTTTTGCAATTGGCTGAACTAAATTATGGCAAGATTCAAGAGACACGTACGTTCTATCACAACATTGTGAACATGCTTACACTTGATTTTAAATTTTGAAGAATCTATAGATAAAAGGAAGGCATTGCTTGTAAATATTTTGTGGTTCTACTTTTTAGGTTATGTTTCATCCAAACCAAAGAGATCCTAATTGGTGGTTATGTAATACAAGTTGCTCTTCGATCTAAACGTATATTTCAAGATCAAGATATTGAAGAAGAAATGCACGGTGGACATTCAATGGAAGATGCAACTAACAATCAATATGACCACCATGAAAACCATGATGATAATACCTCTACATCTTCTTCAAGTAGTGGAAGAGGACTTTGTATTAATATATGAGCTATTGAAATAATGGATTTAGAGATAGACCACTTGGCATGCATGGATTTATTGCAAGATGGATTTGATGATGGTACTAATTAAATATATATCATTATAATATATGTATACATTGATCGATTTGTAATGATTTGGTGATTTTGTTGTTTTATTTCAAAAAGATTTGGATTTGTGTCAAGATTTTTGGACTTTCATTTATTTTTAGTTTTTATTTCCACTCTAGTTAAACATTCAGTTTTTCTTTACAGCACCGCTAAGCGGCGTTTATACACTAGAAGTTTATAGCAGCATTTTTACAGTGCCGCTTAGCGGTGCTTATACTAGTGTTTATTTAGCATTGATCAATGGTGCTAATAATGACACTTATAGTAAGGTAACGTAAAACACTACAGGTAAAGTGTCATAAAATGCTACTAATGCTTGCTTCTCTTGTAGTGAATCATTTCTCAATGATAATTCTTGTTCTAGAGGTCCAAGGCTAGTTCAATCATAATAATGGACATGGTCATTTAGCTACATGTGACTAATAGAAATAATCATTTCAACCATTATTACGATCCTTGTTTTAAATATTTAAGATACATGGTTTTTTTAATTTTGTTGGATTATTTAAGCCACACTATGACTCTTACTAGTGTTCTTTGAATGAATGCTTCCAAATTGTTGCTCAAAGCAAGTACCTTAATATAAGAAGGAAACATCACTTTTACAAGGCATTTACATAGATTTTCCAAAGGAATCATGTCAGCTTTGTCTCACACTAGACATTCTCACATAGGAACTGATAATTATTTGGAATTATGATCTTGGTGCATAAGAAATGATGATCTTGGTGCACAAGAAATGATGATCTTCTATCTATTGATTTAGTTTTATAGATAGTCTATCCTTATTTAATAAATTGAATTGATGTTGATAGATTGGAAAAACTCCTCTATTTTCTTGTTCCATGCATGCACCGAATGTGATGGAGAACTAAAGTAGAAGAGAAAAAACAATAAGGATAATCTTCACAAGGTTGGTTTTGACAATCATATAAAATAATTTTATATTACTTCTCAAATATTTTTACTTATGTTTTACCATAGTAAGGGGTATAGGAAAATAATATCATTTATACAAATACATGCTTTTTTAACTACTTAAAAAACACCAAAACATTTTATTTAGGTTGACTTATATTTTAACTTAATATGGGGCTATGAAATGAATATAGCTTACATTGATATTTTCTTTTTTATTATGAATTCAAACTCAGGTCCTCATAGTTTCTATGGACGATAAGGAAATTGAGGTGTGCTCACACATTGATGGGTGCTTAAATTTAAATGTGCTCACACATTGATGGGTGTTGAAATTGTGTCAATATTGCATTGATTAGGTGGTTGAGAGATTGTCAATGACGAATTGAGCTAGTTGTAAAAAACATACTTATGCTATAAATTTTTTAAAAAGTTTACTTGTTTTTTCAATTTTGACTTCATCATGGTGATAAGAAAGTGCGTATATTTCTTGAAAATGAGTTTTCGGAACACTGCTCATGTGTAGAAAAAACTATGTGTCATTTCTAAGGTAGACATGTGATCTAGAGTCTTTGGAAGTATCAAAATATATTTTAAAATTATGCGAAGAGAGATCTACTCTCCTAATCCCTCCACTCTTTGGAAAAGAAAACTTACCTCTCAAGAAGGGAGATCTACTCTCCTAATCCCTCCACTCTTTGGAAAAGAAAACTTACCTCTCAAGAAGACATAAATAAGACCATACATATTTTTTATTTGTGATGTTGAAAATTCCCATGGATTCAAAATTGAGAGAAACATATTAAAAGAGTAATTTATTGCATTTTCATGTGATGAGTACCAACATTCCTCTTTTTTCACAAAGGAATATACTATAACTTGTGGATATTCTTTTCATTGGAAATATCATCACCTTCACTTTTTATAGTAATGTTCTCTTTCTCTATCTCTTTACACCAAGTCTACGTGTTTGCTCATCCTCTATTATTGTAATTTTTTGCTTTTTGGTCTTGTATACATTCTCTACTATTTCATCTGTATTATACGCATACCTCAAATCATCAACTTCATTCTCAATACTTTTGCATGTGTTCATTAACTAATCTAGTCTTGGATGTGAAGCATCAAAAAATTGCTTACTAATAAAAATATCATAGATATCTTTCGTTGTTGTGTTAGATGGATATACCATTTTCCTTCATAGAGCATCAACTTTCTAGACCTCCATTCCTCTTCCTTTGATATGGCATTATCCAATTAGAAGATAGGTAGTACTTTCTTGTCTTGATCATTTTATGAGTTATTATGTAAAAATTTCCTAAAGAATGTTTTGAATAGAACTTCCAAAACATCAATGCTCTATCAAAATGTTTGTTAGAGTGAGATAAAATTTGTTCTTGAGATCATCCACACCAGTGACCATCCATAAGCGAGGTGAGGCTTACGTCCACCTCACTAAAGGTGACCGTCCGCCCATAGAGGTATAAATGAGCACCAGCATGCCATCCAACATGACCTATGTTCTTGTTCTTGAAGATTACGTGGTCGAGACATCAATGGACAAAGGGACGATGGCATGCAGAGTGAAAAGATGTAGGGGAGAAGAGAGCTTGAGCACTTGCAAGCACACACACACTCACACAAACCCTGAAGAGAACACAAGGTGAGAGGCTAAAAATTCTTCTAATCTTCACACAACAAAAAAGGTCTACAAAGAAGATAAAGTTACTAACATACATAATAGAGTATATACAAGTGTTCCATAATGTGAACACGCTAAGTGGAGTGGGTAGGTGTGGACTAGTCGGTGTAGTAGTCCCAGCTGTAGAATCTCTAGTGAAGATATGTTGGTGCCAGCTACCAAACCTACTAGTGATGTAAATGTGGAACGGTCATGCACGCGCCTCGTGAGTGTCAGCTCATGTTGAGCTTGACATGTCAACACTCCCCTTAAATCTCAACTCCAGCTCATGAACTCCAAGTATATCTCAAAATTTACGGAGCTTCTCAGCTCCCAAGACCTTCGTGAAGATGTCAGCGGCTTGATCTTGTGTGCTGACGTAGGCCAAGTCGATATTTTCTCTCCCGGAAAAGTGGTAATGTACCTCAATGTATTTTGTCCCCCGCATGGAAAACTGGGTTCCTGGCCAATTGTATATTGCTAAGATTTTCACAATATATGACAACCTTTCTCTCCACATGTAACCCCAAATGAGCACGTAGCTTGCATAACCAAGCTACATCACACGCTGGGACCACAGCTCCTCTATATACTATGCCTCTTTACTCGATAAGGCAACTGTGCGATTCTTCTTGCTGCTCCATGTCACAGTAGCACTCCCCATGAAAACATAAATCCACTGGTAGATCTCTTATCTGAAATGATTCCGGCCCAATCTGCATTTGTGTACCCATATAGCTCCAATGGTACACCAGCTGCATAAAACAATGCATAATCGATAGTGGCCCTCAAATACCAAAGTGTGCGTTGCACACTGTCAAGATGTGGTTTGCACGGAACCTGAATAAACTGGCTCTCTAAGCCAACAGTGCAACTCAAATCTGGCCTGCTAATCGTGACATAGATCAGACTCCCCACAATCTTCTTGTACATAGTGGGATCCTCCAACACATGACCTGCATCTGCACTAAGCTTGCCATTTTGATCTAATGGCACTGAGATTGACTTACAATCAGCCATCCCATACTTGGACATGCCCAATACATATTGTCTTTGTGACACCCAAATACCACATTTGGTGTGCGAATGACCTCAATTCCCAAAAAGTAGCGTAGATCTCCCAAATCCTTCATCTCAAACTTCCTTTTGAGAAAAATTTTTACATGCTCAATATCATCTAAGTTGTCATCACCACACCAATAATAAGATCATCTACATATATAGTGATGATCACAATACCCTTATCACTCATGCGCACATACAAAGAGTGATCTGCATCATCTGCCATATAAAAACTAATAGTGACAAGAAAGAAATCCTATAGTAGGTGTTGTTCATAGTCGATGGATGCTTTTCCTCGAGAGATTTATGAAGACACTGAAAGGTTTTCTTCGTTAAAAAAGCTCACCTTGAGGGCAGTATGGCAATGGGATAGCTTGTTCAAGAATCTTTTGTATACATAACAAAATTTCTTAGTACGTCAGACCCCTATATGCCACGATTGTGAACACAAGAAGAGGACAATCGGCTCGTTGGGGAAGAGCCTCAAGGACAAGGTCTTCAGAGAATAATGGATATGGCATTGTTGAGAGAAGATTAATAAATTTTGCATCCTCAACTCAAGTGCTATGGAGAAATGGATCTAGAGGTATAACTTAGCAAAGAGGGAAAGAGACCAAGATCGTTTGAATTTTAGAAAGTGTCGAACAACTAGAACATTTCCATACCCAGATTCATTTGCTTAACTTCCAGAATTTCCTTCTAGTAGATGGCTTCAACAAACCATACAATAAGAAAAACAGAGTGGCGAAGTTATAAGCGATGAGGAGGAGGAGCTTGCATATGGTTGTGATTACCATGTAAGTGAGTTTTTATATGTACACAAGAAATCGTAAGACATTGTCTTATATATAAGTTTTTGTTCTTGATACAATTTCATGATCTTCTTTTGCTTTGCAGTATCGCAAATTTGGTGCACTGTGGTCACGCGGTCGCCACTTTCGAGTGGAGGGAATAGATAAGAAGAGAACAATATTTGATTGTGGTGGCAAAGAAAATTTCATGCAAGACGGTCGTTCAAGTGCAAGTGATCTAAGTAGTGAAGTTGGCATGCTTGATTACTGTGGAACGATATATGACATTATTAGGGTTGGGTTCAAAATTTTTTCTATGTTCATTTTTGATGTGAGGTGTTTCAAGGTAGTGACTCAAGGACCACAAACAACCATGCACAGAGATAAGAGCAGATTTGTTCAAGTAGACTCCACAAAGATATGGACAAACCAAAGGGACACATTTGTGCTATTAGAGCATTGTGAGCAGGTCGTCTTCAAGGTAGACCCAAGAGACCATAGGTGGTTGTTTGTAATCCAAATTGATCCATGCAGTAAACAAATATTTGAAGATATGGAGATTTTAGATGAAGTAGAGGTTGAGGAACCCACTCAAGAAGCACAAGAAACATATATTGATCCAGTTGAACATCTAGAAGAAGGATCAAATGAAGGTATTGTAATTCAATAATTACTAGCACTTGAACCAGAAGCAAACACAATAACCAATCTAGAATTCAAAGAAGAAATAGAAGAACAATTTCAACACAACCACCTCTAATGCTTGAAATAGAAGAGGACGATACGGACGCTACACCTATTGATGAAGATGCAGATGGAGATATATTTCTTGAAATAGATGTATTCGGAGCCATGGATCTAGCTGAGGATGAGAGAGTCGATGAAATGAGCTATAATATCTTATTTCAATTTTATTTACCAAGAAATACTTGGTTTTTGTCAATGTTTTTTTTTGCATACTTAATTTTTTTAAGAAGTCCAAAAAAAATTAAAAAAAAAGATTTCAACACCCTTATCGCTGCTTATTCCGACCTTTATTTCGATGCTGTTTTCGACGATCATTTCGACATGTATATCGACAGCACGAAAACCGTCGATACCAGGCGTCGGAAATGGGTCATCCTATAGTAGTAGTGGTTGGATTGGTTGATTATAGAGAACGTTGGAGGGACTGGACTGTTGTTGGCGAGGTCTACACGCCTTGATGAAAACCACCAAATGTGCTTGCACGAAAAGGCAAACGACGAAGCAGACAACCAATGCATACACAAAAATAACTAATCAAATTCTACATTGATAGAAGTTATTAATAGGTTGAGCCTAGTTTTATCTAATCTTACTAATTATTTTCACTCATTGTGTGCCCCTACTATTTTATTAAATAAACGATTTTACATCCCATAAGACAAAATGCCTATTCAGATTAGACTAGAGAATATAAAACGCATCTTGTGTCATTAGATAGATAAAAATTAGGCCTAAGATTATTTGACCGTTACGTTACGCATGATCGCAATTTGGGCGTGACACAGTTTTTCTGCTGATGTTGTGGTGGATATCGGAACAGACATTCCGATAATGAACAGTCAGAATTCTTGAAGCCAATTAGTGTTTCTATTGAACAACATCATTCATGATTATCTGCTATAATCATTGATTAATGTATAGCCTATAAACATGAATTTATGGGGATCCTTTCGGGGCTATAAGCTTTGATCAAAACAGGAAGACAATTTGCACGCAGTTTTTAGCCCTGAATTGATGAGAAAACCAGCGGGCAGGCCATACGTTGATGATTTGAATGAGAGAAGCTAGCAATGAGAAGCTTTTCTGAGACACCCTTGAGATGTCAGACCTGCTATTTGTTAGGAGAGATGCTAATGGAGACCTTCGTTATTGTATCCCCCAAGGTTATGAATGGGCCATACATGCATCGACACCCATGCATGACGCTCCCCACAAGCATTCTTCCAGTCACAGACACCATGGCCATCTTGCCATCAAAGATCATCAGGAGAAGTTAGAGAAAAAATGGTCTCTGGGTCCTTGGCAGCACCTTAAACTGCAACCCTCTACCAGTAGGCACCTTCTTTACAAGTTTCAAAACAGTGGAAATGCCCCCTTCTGCAGCATGATCTTGAATGCATGCTCCTTCTCTGGAAAGCCCAGGATCAGAACTCACATTATCCCATCAGATAAACACAGAGAGCATAACATCAAGGCAAAGGCAAAGATGAGGGCGCGGCATTTGTCGGTGTTGCCAGTCTTGGGGCTGTCTAAGCATGGTGAGTGGGTTCCACAATCATCAGCAAGAAGAACCCATGCAAGACTTGGGACGAAATGCATGGGAGGATGGTCCAAGAGATTATCCTTGGGTAGCATGCAAAGAAGAGAGGCAGATGGCAAGGATTGTGACCACCAGCACACTGATCTCAATAAAGCCGAGATGAACTCTTCATCATTGCTTCTGCACAAGCTCCACACTGCAGAGGAGGAGTTGAAGCAGGCACAGACAGCGCTTCGGAAAGCGTTGGCGCATTTGGGATGTGGTAGACATAGCTTAGACATCACATATCATCATGCCAAAGGTTTACATGGGGCTGGATTTCAAGATGGGAAGGGAACTCAAGAACATGACCATCATGAATCATATGATTGCAAGGACAGAGGCCGCTTTTCAGTTCGTTCGAGCTGCACAAGGTAACCCTGCGATCCGAAAAGCTCATGCATATACATCTATATGAGGTTTGCAGTGGGCAGGATGTGTCCATATGATGTACATAGATGAAGAATTAATGGTCATGGAGTATGGAATTGATGCACATGTATACAAAACATTTATAACAAATGATTTTTCTGCTGTTTGTCTTGTTTTTACAGGATTAAGAGGAGAACCCACCTGGGTACTTAAGCTTGTTATATACAAGCTTGCAAGCATGTTGTATTGTGAAACCAGTTATCAGTTATGAAAGCCTATTTACTTTAGAAAATTGCATAACCCTCCTTTAAAACCTTAACTTTACAATAAGCCTTGCATGATTCTTCGTGTTTGGCTTTAGGAATGGGCTTTAGTTAAGAAATCATTCCACATTTGATTTGTTGAAACATGCACAAGATGAATCTGCTCATTTTCAATGAGATCTTTACATGTTTGGTCTTTTCATGGTGCTTCCCAGTCTTTGCACCTTTGTCTTGTAAACCCCTTCTAGTTTTTCATGAAGCATTCAAGAAAGAACATCCATCCACTATGAGCAACACCACATATAGCCACCTAATAAGGTGCAATTGCTTGTGAGTATGCTTCTTTGAAAGTTTTCTTTAATTTTATGACACTGCCTCAACTTGAGCTTCTCAATGGAATCTTTCAATTAATCTCCTTTGATACTATCCACCTATTCAATAAGGGAGAAATAATAAACAAAAAGTAAATAGGAAATTAAAAAACTATATGTTGTAAGAGTGTCAACCTATAGCGTTAACATCTCACCTTGCCACTCTTTGTAGATGGCAGTCCAAACTCCTTGGTCTCCACACCCACTAATTGATATTGGAATTATGAATTGTATTCAAATTATGAAAACCGATTTAATAGAAGGGAGTTGTAGGTTACAACATTAATACGAAAGCACTAAACAACATATATGATTATATACATACTTGTATCATCTTGTGCCAATCATGTGGTTTAAGACCATATGATTGACCCTAAGTGTCCTTCTTCTTTGGGATTCTAAACATACCCTTTAATGAGTGCATTATAATGGTTGGTGTATGAAAAGAGGCTATTTGATTCTTGACAACCTCCATGGTGTTTTTGGTAGAACCACCTTGTCATTGACTACCTTTGGCCATGTGCTTTCCATGCGTTCAATGTTCTTTAGGTTATCTCAAATTGCCTTTGGTTTCATTTCTACCAATTAAATTGTCCCAAATCATTGATCCCATGTTATTAAAAATGTGTCTGTGTTGTGGGTAGTAAGACCTACCAAAATGATAATATATAAATAATAGATATTTAAGGAAATACATAGCTAACACACATTAGAGTTATTTCAGGGAGTTGTGCATGAAGAGCCTTATTTGAGTTAGTGGTACACTTGAGCACTCTATGTAGCCTGGAAAATCATGCATTGTTCATATTAAGATACACTTGACTACCATCGCATTGCGACATGAAATCATACGGGAAACATAATGCAACCCTATGCCTCTCCATTATTTCTAGAACTCATCAATTAAAGGCTCATGTTATACATTCATATTGTTTGTTTTTACCAGGCACAAGAAGTGCAAGCATCACATGACTCTTCTTAGTGGCCCATCAATGGAGTATTCCAAGAAGTGCAAGCATCACATGACTCTTCTTAGTGGCCCATCAATGGAGGAATACTGTAATTCACAATGAAAATGGGCCATGTGGATCATGATGTAGATCTTAATCCAAATGGGTTTACTCTCCATCCATAATAAATTGAAAAATAATGCTTAATCAAATAACTCATAACCAAGAAAACTATACATAAGTATTCACAATGACCAAGAGCCCACCCAAGCTTTGATACCATGCTAAACAATCCTAAAATGGGATTGATCATGGTGATAGACATAGATTAAGTAACATAATTAAGGTGAATTAAACCACACTAAGAACTCTATAAGAGAGAGAGAGAGAGATTGCACACTCAAGACTCAATTCTATTGTACATATCACAAATGAACCATACAATGATATAGGCCTTCTAACCTTATCCCACTTTACATGCTATCATCCATGTGGCAACTCCTTTTCCACCCTTTTGGTCAACACTCACATACCATTCAATATTACATGTGGCATTCTTATCTTGCTACAATATCTTGCACCTCTAGGGTGCTTTTTCACATACACACAACACTGCGATTACATCTCTCAACACCAAGAACTCAAGAAGAGAAATGCCGAGCTTGAAGATCAATGAGTTCTTGATTCGGTAAGAATTACAAACCTGAAAAAAAATTACTTCTTTGAGAGAATTGAGAGATGTTAGAAGGGTGGATCAATATGAAGAGGATATTCAAAGGCTCTAAACTCACCATGTTGAATATGAAGAATTGATGGAAAATAAGGAAAATCTTTTGGAAACACAGGTCAGAGAATTGAAGAAATCAATTAATGTACTTGAGCAGGAGCTAGAACAATGTTCCACCTACATACTACATGCAGTGGAAACTCTAAGGTCCAAATCGTTACCTATCTTGGAAAACTGGCTTGTTGTGCAACATGTAGTGGCCCATTTCAGCAAGGAAGTTTGGCCATTGGCTCTTAACAACCATCTCCAAGTGCTCTAGAAGGTTTTCAATAACATCTGCACTGTGCTCGAATGTAGAGATATTCCGTAGTCAACAGAGGATCTCCTTCAGCCTTACTCGTTCACAAAGAAGAGGTACCTTTACCTGACTATATTGTCAAAGTAGCCATCCAGATGATGCTAAACACAGTGCAAAAAATCTTGACTCAAGATACACAAAACAACAAACAAAAATTTTAAATTATTTACATTCTATATTTCATTCTTATAGTCAAGTTCATCCTCTAGCTCATGTTATAAACATAGATTTTAGACAACCATTAGTAGATAGATTTGGATTGGGTTTTCAAGGTAATTTGTATAATGAAGAACTTAAAGAATTTAAATGTATTTTTACTTATTAAATAATCCTAGTCATCAAGTGGATTCAACTTTTGTATGCAGGGTGGATGACCCACTGGGTGTTCGTTTTAGAAATAACTTGCCAACACTAACTTTATAACCTTAACTTAGCGATAGCTTAGGAATGGGATTCCAACAGTCATAGGTGTGTTGCCATATACATAGGCAGTGATGTGTGTGAACACACTTAGGACCGCCGGGGCACTTTTTCCCTCTTTAGGAGGTTTTTTCCCCCGGCTTGTATATACGCCCATCCTTCTAGGGCTAACTTATCTTTTGTACATTGACACAATCTAATACACTTTGTGTTGTGTGCATTCTTGCTTCTTCTTCTCCAAGCTTTGTGTGCTTTTCTGCAACCCTAATTCCAACAATTGGTATCAGAGCAGGCATCGGCTCCCAAGGCTACGCCACCAGCACCCTCCGACTCACATTCTCCGATTGAGGTGAGTTTTCACGAGCGATTACAGGTCCCTATACTGTGCAAATGGACCCGTACGGCTTTGCGTTCTCAGAATTTACATCTGAGGTCGTTTCGCGCTCCGTTTTTGCATTTCAAGTTCTGCACAGGTGTTTTCGTCATTTTCTGCAGAAATTTTGACACTGCAGTTTTCTGCAAAACAGGCATACGCATTCTATTGTGGACCGTGCTATATAGCACAAGTTGTTTTCTGTTCAGTCTTTGCTTCATTACAGGTAGCTTTTGCATCAGTTTCAGTCAGTGGCCATGGCTGATAACAGCAATGATGTATTTTGCATGTTGTCTGCTGAAGACAAACTGGATGGAGACAGCAACTACCCACTTTGGGCATACATGATGCAGCATGTTTTGGTTGCAAAAGGAGTGTGGAACATTGTGCAGGGCATGGATGTACGTCCAAGTTCTGTGGATGTAGGATCTGTTGAGGATGTTGCAGGTTCTAGCAGCTCTACTGTTGCTGTTGTTTTACCCACCGCTGAACAAGCTCATTGGGATGGTAAAGATGCACAGGCTCATGCCTTGATTGCACTTTCTGTCAAACGTAACATCACTCCACATATTCGTTCAGCTAAAACAGCAAAACAGGCTTGGGATATTCTAGCTGGTTTGTATGCAGGTCGTAAAAACGAGGCAAAAATCGCTTACCTGCGTAAAGAGCTAGAATTGAAGATTATGTAAGAAGATGATGACATGAATGTTTTTCTTGCTGAGATTAAAGATCTCAAAGAACAGTTGATTTCTACAGGTGAGATTATTCCTGATCATTCTCTTGTGCAAACTGTTCTTGATGCTTTACCTGAGACATATCAGACTTTTGCTTCCACGTGGAGACTTCTTAATGAGGATAGACCTGATGCTGTCAAGTATGATACTTTAGTCAACAAGCTCTTGCAAGAAGCGCAGTCCAGGCAAAACAGGGCCCGGCAGCGTGCAGTTGATCAAGCATTTATTGCTGCCCAGCAGCAGAGAAGAAGTGGTAAGGCAGCCCCTTCCACTGTTTCTTCTCCTATTAGTAGGTCTGCAACTTCTTCTCCTTCCACAGGTAGCAACAATAAGTCTGAGAAGGCTCTTGATAAAGGCAAGAAAAAGACCAGGTGCAACTATCGTAAGGCAAATGATCATGTCATTAAGAATTGCCCTAAGCTAAAGGCTAAAGAGGCAAAGAAGAAAGAGTCAAATGCAGCCACAATAGCGAATGCTTCTACAAATGCAGATTCTGTAAATGTTGTGCAGGATATAGAATGGGCGTTTAGCGTGTATTGCCAGTATGACCCATCTGTACATGATGCATGTTTGGCAGTTTCTGTTGACTCTCATGTATGGTATGTTGACATTGGTGCTACAAAGCACATTACCTCGCATCGTGATATGTTCACTTCTCTTGAGGCTGTTCCTAATGGGAATACTGTCACATGTGCCAATAATGCTTCTTACCCAGTGAAGGGCGTTGGCAAAATTATGCTTACTGCTGCAAATGGCAGTGCTTTCACACTTTCAGATGCTTTGTATGTGCCAGGGATAAAGAAGAATCTATTGTCTGTCTCTGCGCTTGCTAGACTTGGATTTGTAGTCAAATTTGTGGATGACAGATGTACTGTTCATGATTTGACTTCTGGTGATATGATTATTACATCTAGCACCTTGTTTCGTGGGCTGTATAGGTTCAATTCTTATGACAAGTGTGTGGAAGATTCAGCAAATGCAGTTTCTGATGAAAAGGCAGTTTCAGATGCAAAACTATGGCATGCTCGTTTTGGTCATCTGAACTTTGCTAGTTTGCTGCGTTTGCAGAAATTTGATATGGTTGCTTCATTGCCCCCTCTTGAGGCACCATTGAAACATGTTTGTGAAGGCTGTATTTTGGGCAAAATGCAGCGTTCTGCGTTTCCAAAGGATGGTTCTGTGCGGGCCACTCGCAAATTGCAACTTGTACATAGTGATGTATGTGGGCCTATGCAAACTCCGTCATTTGGTAAACACTTGTACTTCGTGACTTTCATTGATGATTACTCAAGGCATGCATGGGTATATCCATTGAAGGCAAAGTGCGAAGTGTTTTTGTGCTTCAAACAGTTTTTGCTTATGGTTGAAAATGTATCCAATTGTAATGTGGGCACCCTCCGTTCTGATCGAGGGGGGGAATACATGTCTAAAGAGTTTGATGCATTTCTGGCTAGTCGTGGGATAAAACACCAATGTACAGTGCCGTATACCCCTCAGCAAAATGGTGTTGCTGAGAGGAAAAACAGGTCATTTATGGAGATGGCACGATGTATGGTCAAGAGCCAAGCTTTGCCACATGCGTTTTGGCTTGAGGCTATCATGTGTGCTGCATATGTACTCAACATGTGTCCTACTAAGCAGTCTATTACTCCA
This sequence comes from Cibotium barometz, assembly GCF_041138505.1. Taxonomy (NCBI): domain Eukaryota; kingdom Viridiplantae; phylum Streptophyta; class Polypodiopsida; order Cyatheales; family Cibotiaceae; genus Cibotium; species Cibotium barometz. The sequence continues at coordinate 36,870,604 of NC_141060.1, forward strand.
TACGAAGCTTGGCATGGCAGCAGGAAGCCTTCTATTGGTCACTTACGTATCTTTGGTTGCTTGGCCTATGCTTTAGTGCCTGTGCAACAACGCAGAAAATTGGATGACAAGGCTGTCAAATGCATTTTTGTTGGTTACAGTGCTGAGAGCAAGGGTTACAGATTGTATCATCCGTAGTCAAAGCGTATCTTGATTAGTCGAGATGTTTTTGTGGAAGATGCTGTGCAGCCTTTGTTATCATGTACCAAAGAGACAGGTGTGAGCTCACGGGATATATTTGATACATTGTTGCCTCTGTTTACAGGTGGGAATTCAAATGTAAGTCCTAATGAGGCAAATATTCAGCCTATGCAGATTTCAAACGACATCATAGATCAGCCTATTTCTGATGCAGATTTACAGGATGTAATTCATGAGGATAGGGCTGAAAATGAGCAGGCTAGAGGTATGCCTAAATGGCTGGTGCAAACCTTGCGTGATAGTAAGATTGATGCACCTACGACTAGTCGTACTCGTTCAGGTTTTCAGCATGCCTCTTATACATCAGATTGTTATGCTTTGGCTGTGTCTAGTATGTGTGAAGAGGAAGAACCTCTTTCATTTGATGAGGCACAAAAATCAGAAAATTGGTTGGCTGCAATGCAAAGTGAATATGATGCTATAATGAAGAATGGTACATGGTCTTTGTGTGATTTGCCTATTGGGTTTTTAAGTTGAAACGAAAGCCAGATGGCAGTGTTGATCGCTATAAGGCTAGGCTTGTTGCAAAGGGTTATGCTCAAGAAAAGGGCATTGATTTTGATGAGACCTTTGCTCCCACTTGTCGTATGACTACCATTCGTAGCATTTGTGCATTGGCAGCTCATAATGGTTGGAATGTACATCAGCTGGACATAAAGATTGCGTTCTTGAATGGAGATTTGCATGAGGAGGTGTATGTATCGCAGCCTCCTGGTTTTGTTCAAAGAGGGCAGGAAAACAAAGTGTGCAGGTTGAAAAAGGCTTTATATGGCTTAAAGCAAGCTCCACGAGCTTGGTATGAAAAGATACATGCATATTTGACTGCACATGGGTTTCAGAATAGTCCAACAGAAAGCACTTTGTACGTTAAACGTGTGGATGGTGTTGACATGCTGCTCACAGGACCAAATGAGAGTCATATTGCTGATTTTAAGGCTGATTTGGATGCCTCTTTTGAGATGTCAGATATGGGACATTTGCATCATTATTTGGGGATACAATTTAAGCAGTGTGATGGAGGTATTGCTTTGTGTCAGACAAAGTATATTGAGACATTGTTGCGGAGATTTGGCCTTGCAGACTGCAAGCCTATTGCTACTCCAATGGAGACAGGTTTGAAGTTGAGTCTTCATGATGCTGGAGATCGCTTTGATGTCACACTCTGTCAGATAGCTGTTGGTTGCCTCATCTATGTATGCATTACGAGGCCGGACATTTAGTTTGCAGTCTCACAGGTGAGCAGGTTTATGCATAGCCCAGGGTCTCAGCATTGGAAGGCAGTTAAACGCATCTTTCGCTACTTGAGTGGCACCATACATCTTGGGTTGTTTTATCCCAAGGGGGGATCGTTGCCACCAGATTTACATGTTTTTTCGGACTCAGATTGGGCTGGTTGCTCTGACACAAGAGTGTCCACAAGTGGTTTTTGTTTCATACTCAGTAGCTCATGCATATCTTGGTTGAGCAAGAAGCAACCTACTATGGCCACTTCTAGTTGTGAAGCTGAGTACAGGGCAGCTTTCACAGCTACGGTTGAGTGTGTGTGGCTCAGACGGCTTATGGTTGATTTGGGTGTTGGACAGGAGTCTGCCACCTCTATCTACATTGACAGTCAGAGCGCATTGGCAGTTGCAAGAAACCTAGTTTTTCATGCTCGCACAAAGCACATTGAGGTGCATTATCACTATGTCAGGGAGAGACTCTCAGCAGGAGAGATCAGCTTGGCCTATGTACCAACATAGGACAACCTCGCCGATCTTTTCACAAAGGCGCTTCCTCGTGAGAAGTTCGAAGCTTTCCGCAAAGCTCCCCTTTGTGGATTGATCTACTTCGGGCATGGCACTCCCCTATACATGAGTGCCAGCTCTCGTTCACACCATCACTCCCTCCCAGGGGGGATTTGTTGCCATATACATAGGCAGTGATGTGTGTGAACACACTTAGGACCTCCGGGGCACTTTTTCTCTCTTTAGGAGGTTTTTTCCCCCGGCTTGTATATACGCCCATCCTTCTAGGGCTAACTTATCTTTTGTACATTGACACAATCTAATACACTTTGTGTTGTGTGCATTCTTGCTTCTTCTTCTCCAAGCTTTGTGTGCTTTTCTGCAACCCTAATTCCAACAAGGTGTTGTTCTAATTCTCAAAGCTGATAACTATCTATACCTGTTTTTACAAGCTCTCATTGTAATTGTGTATGAATGGATAAATGGATAATCAAGACGAAGAAGAACTTTGATTCTATTTTTTGCTTTTTGCATTGTCTATGCAATGTCATATTTGCCTACAGTCTGTATTAAACAACTATTCATTGTTTAATTTGGCGATAATGTTTACTATTAAATCTTTTATTGCTATGTTGGTTTATTTGCCAACTCTTGTAAGAGCTCAATCTCTCTCTCCTCTTTTCACTTATCTTTTGTAGACCTCTTTTGAGAACAAGTAGAAAAAGATTTGAGCTTTCCATCTATGTGTGTGTCTTCCATTGTTGTATGAGTGTATGTGTACTTATTGAAAGAGCTCAACCTCTCTCTCCTTTCTTAATCTTTTCATGATATCAGAGCATGGTTCACGCTAAAAGGAGTTAAGTAGAAAGAAAAGGAAGCTACAAAGGCAAAGGAGGCGGTACATGGGTAAGAGCATCATCATCTCTTCCCCTTCTTGTTTTGGTATAACACCCCTTGGGTAGCTTTGGGAGCTACATGTCTCTGATTGAGGAGCTATCTTCACAATAGTAGATAGGAGGGTACTTTTTTTGCATAATACTTTGTACTAAAATTTTATGGCTAAATTTACGTTTCGGGTGTATTTCAACCTTCATTTGGCCATTGCAAGGTGTTTTCGGGCAGTTTTAAGAAGTTATGGTTTGAAACTATCTCTATTTGAACTCTACTTTTATTGCAATACAACAATGATTTTTTGTGTACAGATAGTTATTTCACATGTATTGCTAATTGTGGGTGGATGTACGTAGACTCTGGTCACGTGTTGTGAGACAGACAAATTGTGTAGAAGTACAACTATAGGAGTGCAGATACATTGCTGTGTTGCAAGTTACATAAAAAAAATGTCTATTTGTAGATTTTTGGATATTGAAAGCAAAGATGTCTGACAACATCAATCGAATTGTCAGTGAGAAGCTCGACAAGAATGAATTCCATGCATGGAAGTTTAGAATGACCATTTTTTGATGGAAAATACTTTTGGGACTACGTTTAGGGAGATGATGAAGAGCCTCTAGAATTGTCCGAAGAGAACACTACTCCAGCAGAGATAAAGGTGTTTAAAGACTCTAACCAGGGTGTAAGGAAAGTTATGTATTGGATTTCAATCAACGTGAAAGGCGCTATGATATCTAGGCATATACAAGATGCCAACAGCTTAGCACTTGCATGGCAAAACGTGGTGAAGATGTTTAAATCCCTTGGGTCTATCAATGTACCAGTGGGGGAAGATGATTATTTGGTGAGTGTATGTTTGAATGGGCTTGGCAAAGAGTACAAGCGATTCAAGACCTCCATTGCAATTAGAGAGAATATTTCTAACTTTTGGGACTTGGTGTCTATACTGATCATACAAGAAAAGTCTCTAGGTGAGGACCCTTATTCATAAAGCAAGAACACATAAAAACAATCCTTCTAGGTAGAGACAAAGGTAGAGGTCATGGTCGAGGCCGAGGTGGTGGCCGATAAGGAAGCCAAAATTTTGGACAACAATAGTCCAATGATTTGCAGCATTAGCAATCATTCACATTTGGAAGAGCCTAATCTAGAGGCAGGGGGAGACAAAGAGACTGAGGTGGTTGGCAAAAAAATCAGAGTGCAAATAACATAGAGTGCTATTATTATGGAAAACTAGGGCACATAGAAAAGGATTGCTATAAAAAGCAGAATGACATTAAAAGTGGAAAGTTATAGAAGCAAGGGAACTATGCATCATCTAGTAAATAGGGTGGTGATGATAAAAGTGAGCAAGGTGGTGATGACATAAGTGAGCAACTGTTTGTGATGCAACACATGTTCACTTCTACAAAAACATGAGATGGGTTAGGATCTCAAGATACATGGTACATGGATTCTGGTGCCTCTAACCAAATGACAAGTCATAGAGAGTGGTTTATAGAAATGCAAAAAATGAAAAAGCTAGGTTATGTAGAAACATGTGATGATACTGTGCATCTCATTGCGTATGTTGGTAAAGTGCCATTGTCTATGCACCATGGAAAAATGAAGTACTTGACAGATGTACTTCATGTTCTAAATATTACAAAGAACTTGGTTTATGTTGGATAGATTGATTGAGCAAGGTCTGCAAGCGAGGTTTAATCCTCAAGGATGTTTTGTAGAAGAATTTAAAAATCAGTGTCGTTTGGCTGCAAAGGGTAACAAAAATGGCAAGGTGTTTACTTTGGATGTGAACGTGCTTGAGCTAAAGGCAGCCATGTTTACGCATGGAACAAGTTTCATTGCATATATTGATATACGACACAGGCGCATTGGTCATGTGAATATACAATGAACTCTATGTAAGTCCAAAATATTATTGCAAGTTTGCCAAAGTTTAAGGTTGATGTTATGGATAAAGTATATGAAGCATGCTAGCTTGATAAGTAGGACAAACATGCTTTCCCATAGGAAAAGCATGTCAGTGCAAGGCCATTCAATGTTATACATTCAGATATATGGGGACCGGCCCCAAGACTACAACAATTTGCAAGTTGCAGGTATTATGTTACATTCGTTGATAACCACACTAGGAAAGTGTGGGTTTACTTCATGGGCGAAAAGTGAGGTGGTTTCCCACTTTCAGAGATTTAAAGCCTTGGTGTTGAGAAGGAAAAAGGTATGCAAATAAAATGCTTGAGATTAGATGGTGGGAGGAAATATTTCTCCAATGAGCTCAATGATTTCTTAAGAAAGAAGGGAATCAAGAGATAGTAACAAAATGGTGTTGTAGAAAGAAAAAATAGGCACATTATAGAAGTGGCACATGGCTTGATTGGCTGAAAAGAATATGACACATTACTTTTTGGTTGAAGCAGTAGAAGCTAATGTGTACATTATGAATGGGACACCCATTGTAGTTGTTCATGGTATGATTCATGAATAGAAGTTTATAGGCATAAGACATGATGTGTCTCACTTGAAAGTGTTTGGGTGTATTGCACGTGTGCATGTTCATGAATGAAGTAAGAACAAAGTTGGATCCAAAGATAGAGAAATGAATCTTTATTGGTTATTCTATGGAGAAAAAAGGCTATATATGTTATAACCCTACCACTCGTGAGATGCGAGTAATCAGAGATGTCTTTGACGAGGTATGCACCAGCAGCGGTGGCGGTGATGGTGAAGGCAATAGAAGATGCAAATGTATGAAGTGTTGATGTTGCACCATATTCAAAGCACTAATCACAAGTGCTCACGATCAAGCAGGTTGAGGATAGATGTAGGCACACGTGTATCATGCAAAGAGAAGGAAAAGCTAGATCAACCTTTTGAGCCTAATCTATCAGCATAGTGACCACTCATATGTGGATGGTGACTCTAGAGGCTCTGAGAGTAGAGCCTTGATGAGGAGCTTGGCATTCCTTCTATGGTTACTCCTGGTATAAGGAGAAGCATAACTATTTTGAGGACACCTCGCACAGTGATCCAGGTGTACTTAGGTCTAGGAGGGTTAGGTACCTTGTTGATAAGTTAAGATATGAAGGATATATATCCCATCATTATGCATACATGGTTAAAGCAATATAGGAGTTGGATCCCACTTATTTTGAGCAGGCACTTGGAAATAAGAAATGGGAAGATGACATGAATGAGGAGATAGCAGCATTGCATAAAAATGTAACATGGGAGTAGAGCCTTTGCCTAAGGAAAATAAGGTAATTGGATGTAAGTGGGTGTATAAATTCAAGCGTAATGCTGATGGTTCAATGGGCAAGTAATGAGGAGATGGCAGCATTGGATGAAAATGCAACATGGGAGTAGTGCCTTTACCTAAGAAAAAGAAGGAAATTGGTTGCAAGTGGCATGGGTGTATAAATTCAAGCATAACGCTGATGGTTCAATGAGCAGGTATAAGGCAAGATTGGTTGCCAAGGGATATGTGCAGAATTATGGCATTGACTATGAGGAGAAATTCAGCCCAATTTACAAGAATGGCAACCGTGAGAGTTGTCATTGTTATGGTTGCAAACAAAGGGTTGGTCTTTACATCCAATGGATATAAAGAATGCCTTATTGCATGGTGATTTGCAAGAAGAAGTATACATGATGCAAACACCAGGTTATGAGAGTGATGCACACCTAGATTTTGTGTGCAGGTTACACAAAGCTAGCTTGTATGGCTTGAAGAAGGCACCCACAACATGGTCAAACAAGATCGGGGAGTATCTTGTTACCATTGGATTTCAGATATCCGATGCAAATTTTTTACTTTATGTGAAAAAGATAAATAGAGGAATCATACTATTAGTCATCTATGTGAATGACTTGATTATCATTGGTGATAGTGGGGCTAATGTATATGATGTTAGGAGGCTTTGGATGACATAGAAGTTTGAGATGAAGGATTTGTGTGAGCTATAGTATTTCTTGGGCATAGAGGGATCACCTTATGGCGTTTTGTTATTTTGTAGAGGCAGTATAACTTGGACATGTTGTCCAAGTGTGGTGTGATAAGATGTAAGCCTATTTCAGTGCCATTGGAGCATAACATAAAGCTTTCCCATAGATATAGGTGAGCTTTTAGAGGACCCCACTATGTACAGGTGCATAGCAGGTAGCTTGATCTACATGACCATTACTAGGACAGACTTGAGGTATGCTATTGCTCAATTTATGCAGGCCCCTAAGAAGCCCCACTTGGATGTGGCTAGACGGATTCTGAGGTACATAAATTCCACAGTTGATTATGGACTTTTCTATGACGCTGGTATAGAGATACAACTACATGGGTACACATATGCTAATTGGGATGGTAGTTTTGCAATAGATAAGAGATCTACTAATGGTTTTATATTCTCATTTGGGAGTGCTACTTTGAGTTGGAGAAGTAAGAAACAGCCACAACAATTGCCTAGTCAACTATAGAGGTAGAGTATAGGGGTGCTCCTATGGTAGCTTGTGAGGTTGCTTGGTTTCAGAAGCTAATGGGTGATATGGGAAAGCCCGTGGATAGGGAATTTGTCATTTATTGTGATAACATGAGTAGCATACAACTGGACAGTAACCTAATATACCATGCTAGAAACAAAGCACATTGAGGCGAACTATCACTTTGTGAGGGAGAAGGTTCTAGCATAGGTGATGTAGATCTCGTGCATGTCAGCACAGGGGATCAGGTGCCTGACATCTTCACAAAGGCATTGGGCACACAGAATCTCCACAGGTTTGGGAGAGTACTTGGATTGCAGTGTGTGGAGTTGAGCTCCAGGGGGGAGTGTTGAGATATCGAGCTCAACTAGTGCTATGGTGGACATTGATGACCCGCTTGGATGATAGCTTTCGCACTTATACCACTATCATGGTTCATGAGATTATGGTTGATATGATGCCCCAGTGGATGATAGGCTATGTGACAGTAGCCACTTTGGAATACTAAAGTTATGGCATAGTCATAACGCCAACTTATATAGTCGAGTTCACACTATGGACCGACCATTTTTATGTTATTGTGTGAGAGTACTTTCTCTTTATGTATGTAATATTTTAGATATGTGGTTGTAGAGAAGAGAATAAGTTAGAATAAAATTCATCCATCCACCTTTTTATCTTGTGTCTTTCACTCTTTTGTGTGTGTGTGTGTGTGTGTTCTTGCAAGGAACTCAAGCTCTCCCTCTCCCCCGCAGTCTCTTTAGAATCCGTAATCGATCAGAACCCCAATCATGCAGAACACTTGTCCTCTAAAGTGAGGGATGACCACTGATTAGTGAGTAAGCTACCAATGAGTAGTGAGTAAGATCCTTTGGCTGGAGGAAGCCGTATCACCATAAAGTCTAGGAGAAACAAAATCCCCTAGATAACGACAATAACATTTTCCACAAGGGCAATGGAGGGCAATGGAGTGTGAATTCTAGCATGAGGTTTAACCCAAATCCCCCGTCAAATTGTTGCCTTAGAAAGTGGGGTACCATAAATCTCCACAGAGAGTTTGGGGCTTTGGTAGAGCTAGTAAGGGATGGACTAGTGTGGCTGATATCAATGCAACCCGGCAACACCCGTAGAGCAAGAAGTGGGAACCTGCTAGAGTGCCCACCAATATGATGTGTAGGCATATCATGGAGCTACTCTAGCAATGTATTGAGAACCCGGCAACACCCGTAGAGCAAGAAGTGGGAACCTGCTAGAGTGCCCACCAATATGATGTGTAGGCATATCATGGAGCTACTCTAGCAATGTATTGAGACACTGTCAAATTCTCGGGCTAAGCAGAAGAATATCAAGGAGGTTTACTGATACTGTATTGGCCTTCAGGGTAGCCTCCAAGGAAAAAGCTGGAAGCAATGGTTTGGGATGTGGAATGGAAGGAATAGGTTGTTGGTCAGACACATAAGGTAGATTATGGAGATCTTGGAAAGCTTACAAGAAGGATTGATCGAGCTGAAGCATATTAGGCAAGGTTGGGGGCTGTCGAGGCAGAATGAGGAGGTTGCTGATGGAGCTGACATAACCCTTTGAGGTAGTAGCATTAATCTTTGTCATTATGTCCTCCCTTCTTACAAAAGTTGTACCTCCTCTTGGGTAATTCTTGGATGGTGTTTCTAAGAGACTGACATAGAGCGCACCATAGGCCCTTCTTGGCCTCTTTCTGACTCTTTAATTCTTGAATCTCCCTCTTGAGCTAAAGCATGGTACTTTCCTCGCTCACAGGTTTTTGGCTCACCTTGAGATCCTCCAACTCTCGCTTCAACTAAGCCACTAATTTATAGGATTAACGCACTATTGGATGGACATAGTTGACATCACTCTCAAATATAAGTCTCACATTCTCAAGTTGAGAAGTGAGCTTGTGAAATTCCAATAGTGTGGTTGTTGTGGGCCAACTCTCTTGGATCTTCTGTTGGGTAGATCCAGGTAAGGCTTGTGTCACCCATTGTTGACACACCATGAAGTCATGAGGGTAAGTTGGAAGATGGGCCACCAGCATTGTGACTCGTGTCATTAGTTGTGACACTCTCTCCCCTAGCAACAATTGCATCTTCCCCAGCTCTTGGAGGATGAGGTCATCCTCTTGTTGCTAGGTTGGATGGTGCCAAGGAAAGTGTCCTTCAAAGTGGTCTAGTGAGAAAAGTGATCAGCTAGAAATCGACTAAACCAGAGTCTTATAGAGTGGACGGAGAGAGTACCAAGAAGGCATCATCCCGTTCAAGGACTCGGGTCCTGCAAATGAAGATAAACTGTTCGGATGTGGTCCTCCACATCCTAAGTGGATGCTCCTTTGAATGTGGGAAGCTTAACGTTGACCCGACCCAACATTATGGGAAGGGGTTCTACAAGGAAGAATGATTGGAGCACGAGGGTTGGATTTTCCTCTAACATTATTGTTGCCGAGGGTGAGGTTACCAAGATTGGATGCCATAGGAATAGGTGGAAGAGAATCCCTAGGTGGTATGTAGTTGACCTTGTTCTGACTATGGCTACATATGGAGAGGGAACTCTTAGATGGGATGACACGACTAGTAGGGAGCGCATATTTGACATACAGAGATGGCACAAAAAATGAGGGTGAGCTAAGCATATATAGAAAACAGAGAATACGGTTGAGCTAATGAGAGCTCCAAGTTTTAAGAGTCCCACACCGGGTGTGCCAAATTTGTGTACTTGTAGTAGGGTTGGTTGCTTGGCGGCACAGTAAGTCATGGGCTCTCTCTATGGAACAGTATGTACGGAATCCTCACTCCTCACACGACAAATACAAAAGATAGAAAGAAGGAAACACAATTCAAGAGACAAGATTGTAAAGAGGAGTAAGACACTTGCATTGCTATGAGAATACTGATCACCAATACAAGCCGTCTCACTGTACTACACACAACAGTGGTTACAGTGAAGAGAGAGGGATGATGCACAACTCAGTGGAATACACGTGACTGTAGAACAAGCTATAAGGTGGGACAATGGATGTTCAAGAACAACATTTAAGATGATAAACTAGAGACAAGCATGCACAAGAGTCGACCCATGCACAGGCTCAGTCTTGTGCTCCTATAGGCCTGCGGTGGAGTGGGTGGCATATACTATATTTGGAGATGCCCTTGGCATGGCATACCTCGGGTGTTAGTGCAACATCACGCAACATCTACTATATTTGGAAGATGCCGTTAGAGTGGCACTGTGGTGACGCTATAGTGTCAGTGTGATGGGCAGTGTTGCCTTCAATTCTGATACTACACCATAGCTTTGGATGGTTCTACTAAGTTGGCCCATTGTGGGCACCCTTGGTGGCTACATCCTCTAAAGAATCCTCTCTAGACTTTGTTTTCCCTTTCTTCAAATTGCAACTCTTCCCTAAACTGCGCTACAATTTTTGAATAGCTTTCACCAACCCATCAAATCTGCTCACTATAAGATCCACAGATGCCACTATGGGTTTGAACTTCATATGTAGGCCCCAGACCAAACATTCCCCCATGAGGGTATCAGTTGGCTAATCGATAAGATCAACTTGACTCCGCAGAGTTCAGAGTTTAGCCGCAACATAATATTCTCCAGGAAAGATCTTCTATTTCAAACACCATAATTTCTCTAAGGCTTGTGAACTTCCAAAACGAATGCAGAAAGGCATCATGCAAGGCTGCATAAGTTGGAAATGCGTTGGGGCCATACTGTGCATGCCAATGTTTTGCTCGCCTATCAAATGTGCCACTGAATGTGTTGCAGTTTTTGAACCGTAGTAATGGTGAGTGGCATGCCATTGGCCAACCAAGTGTTTTCAAAATTTGCCAGATTTGTATGTGGATCTTCCTTCTTCTTACCATGAAACTTTTTATACTTAAGAGACATGCGTTGGGCCATGACTAAAAGCTGTGGAGGCAAGGTTGCGTAGGTAAGGCTAAGTGGACTTGAAAAGTTTCGCAGCCCTGCTAGAACTAGGGTCATGGTAGGACATGTGGGGAAAGAAATTTTGCACCTACTCTGGCAAGCAACAATTTAGTAATCAGAGCTGCACGGGAGGTTACTATATTAGTGGAACATTGAAGTTGTCCATGAGTGAACGCAGACATTGTCTTTGTTGACCTTGACATTAGCACCATTATCTTCCTCCATAATAGAAAAATCATCGTCATCAACTTCCTCCCTTTGATAATCCAGTGCAACTTATTGATGACACTCTAGACGAGCATCATAATTCCATTCCCAGTCCCCATTCAGTGGATAATCCAATGGTTGGTGAGTGGCTAATAACAGTCATTTCCATACTTGACTTCCAACAAAAGGCGATTTTCCACATCGGATTGAGCATTGACTGAAAACACAACCAGATAACCCCTGAGGAGTTCTAAAACATGATTGATATTAAAAAATCGAAGGCATTATAAAAGTCCTAATAAGGATGAAGCTCGAGGGTTCACTAAAAATATGTAAGTATAGCATGCGAGTTCAAATGAAGGGGTTTTTCAATTCAAAAATTTAAGGTAAATTTACATAAATACATTTACAAAAGGGGTTTTTTAATTTGATTTCGAAAAAAATCCGTAAGTATATAAAGAAAAAGGGGTTAGGGATGAAGACCCCATGAAATGTGGTCACTTTGATGCGGTCAACCAAATACCTCAAACACATGAGAAAAATAGTAGTGTATAGACTAGAGGAAACCTCTTCACCAAAGAGAAAAAACATCAACTTGCAAAACGCAACGATGAGTTCCATCTTGGTCTATATGAAAACAAAGGCGAATGGAAGGAGGAATTAACAAACAACAAAATATCCACCACTTAATTGGCAAGGGTAGAGAATCCACCCATGCCAACTCCATGCACCAAATACATCATGATTAGATGATAAAACCAAAGCATGGGTAGGGAATTGATCACAACAAGATCACCAAAAGTGTTGGCAAATAAACCAATAAAGTAATCAAAGATTAAACAGTAAACATTATGGTGGCAAAATAAAATAAAGATCATCTGTTTCATAAATATTGCAAAGGCGAATACGACATTGCACAGACAATGCAAAAAATAAAAAATAAACTTAAAGCTCTTCTTCTTCTTGATTATCCATTCATACATGATTGCAATGGGTTCTTGGTAGGTTTATATCTATTGGCTTTGAGAATTAGAATGACACCTATGATGATTGTTGGAATCCCATTCCCAAACTACCCCTAAGATAAGGTTATAAAGTTATTAGGCCGGGTTATTTCCTAAGCTAACAATAAGCACACATACACTCACACAATAATGGAGAAGACACACGTAGATGGAAGGCTACCATGTTCTTCTCCATGCTCTCAAAAAGAGGTCTACAAAAGATTGGGTGAGGAGAGAGATCTTGACCTCTTGCAAGAACACGTACACTCACTCAAATAACAATGGAGAAGACACACACATAGATAGAAGGCTTAAATCTTCTTCTACTTTTATGAAATCATAGTATCACTGATCATAATCCTCCAAAATATCCGATTGAATTCTCATTTCCAATCATTCCTTCATCAGTGTACCTATGGCATCATTAGTAACCAGAACACTCACCACTTGTCCGCTCAGGGCCTTTTCGATAGTTCCTAGCTCTCATAGTATCGGCAATATATTCACTTATAAAAATCTAGATGGAATTTCCATTGAAGATCAGCAAGATCAACCAACGGATCCATATAAAAGAGCCACTGACTCATCCATGTTGAGGACAAGCAAGGTCAATCAACCAGATCCATGCCCGAATTCAGAAAACAACACTTTCTCCTTGTTCCAATATCTTCCTCGATGCACGTGTGGGTATCTTTGGTGACCCAGAGCCCGAGCACCATATGGTCAGCACCCTCTAAGATCCTTTGTAGGTCACCTAGCGCTTCACTCATAGGCCGCTTCCTTGGTCCCTCATCCACTGTACTGGAAGCTCACCATTTAAATTGAACGGAGGCTGGTCAAGACCTCGGTCGACCTTACTACGCGAGACGTCCTCCATTGACTCTCCATCAGCTACTGCAACTTTATCAGTTAGGTCTCCATGACCTCATTAATGCACAAGACGGTAAAAATGCTTCTCCAGCATTATTAACATAAAATAATCATTTAAAAATAGGTCATAAATACAATTTCTATTACGAACTCTCGTCTTTCCACATTGTTCCACATCAATCCACATTAGTTAATCCACATCCAATTCATATGTATTCCCATTCTCATCCAATCACATCATTTTCCATCTCATCACATCTTTCCTCATTTAACCTCATCACATCTCATCCACTCGCATCTACCCATATCCACATCACATTCATTCACATCTCATCCACTCGCATCTACCCATATCCACATCACATTCATTCACATCTCATCCATTCATATCTACCCCAATCCACATCACATCACATCCATTTCACCTCACATCTCATTCATTATCGCGATTCACATTACATCACATCTCATCCATTCACATCACATCTCATTCATTCACATCTATCCCGTTTCACACCACATCACATCACATTCATTCACATCACACATCATCTGTTTACATCTATCCCAATTTACATCACATCTCATCATATCCATTTCACATCACATCTCATTCATTCACATCCCGATTTACATCACATCACATCTCATACATTCACATCCCATATCATTCATTCACATCCCGACTCACATGACATCGCATCTCATTCATTCACATCCCGATTCACATCACATTACATCTCATCCATTCACATCCCATATCATTCATTCACGTCTATCACATTCATTTACATCACATCCATCACATCACATTCATTCATATCCATCACATTCATTCTCATTACCATCCCATCACATACATTCACATCCACATCATATCTCATTCATACACATCCATCCAATCATTTACATGTACGATTACCCACATCTATTCATACATTCACATCTATCACTTCACATCCACATATATTCACATCACATCACATTTCTTTACATCACATCATATCTCATCCACATTCACATCACATTCACATCCACATCCCTTTTCATCACATTCACATCTCATCCATATCCACATCACATTCACATACACTTCCCTTTACATCACATCACATCTTATCCACATCTACATTCACATCCATTTACATCATTCACATCAACTTACATCACATCACATCTTATCCACATCCACATTCACAGCCATTTACATCACATCATATCCTTTCACATCCACATCTACATTTACATCCATTTACATCACGTCACATCCTTTCACATCCACATCCACATCCATTTACATCACATTCTTTCAGATACATATCCACATCCATTTACATCACATTCTTTCACATACACATCCACATCCATTTACATCACATTCTTTCACATACACATCCACATCCATTTACATCTCATTCTTTCACATACACATCCACATCCATTTACATCATATTCTTTCACATATACATCCACATCCATTTACTTCCCATCTCATCCTTTCACATATCCTCTCATCTCATTCTCATCCACATCCATTTACTTCACATCTCATCCACATTCATTTTCATCACACCACATCCTATCACATCTCATTCAAATCTTATCACATCCTATTTTCATCTTATCACATCCTATCGCATCCCATTTATATCTTATCGCATCCCATTTACATCTTATCACATCCATTCACATCTTATCACATCCCATTTACATCCTATCACATCTTATCACATCCCATTTACATCCTATCACATCCATTCACATGCTATTCCGATTTAGTAGCTTTTTCTAATTTGATACGGATAATGGGACTTTTTCTAAATTTTTACCAATCGCTTGGCCTAGATAAAGGTTCTTTTTTTCGACGACTATCTCCTTATTCCTTCTCAATTCCTCAATTGAATTATATTCAATATTCCTTTTTTGAATAAAAGAATTCATGGGATTTACAAAAATCAATTCTACCCATGTTTTCACTTTGATAAATAATCAAAAATTGAATTATACTAAAAATTTCTCTTCTTCCCATTTAATTTCTTGGATCTTAAATACCATGGGAGTTCCTCTTTTTGCATTTAATTATTTGCATTCCAATGTCATGGGAATTCCTCTTTTATCATCAAATATTTCTCATAAAATAAATTCCTTTAAAATAAAATATCCATTGATTCAATATGCTAGGAATTTCTCTTTTCTCATTTAAATGATTGAATTCCAATTGTCATAGGAATTTTCCTTTTATCATTTAAAGAATTCTCATGCATAAAATAAATTTTTCTAAAATTCATCTTTGAATTTAAATAAAATATCCATTAATTCCAATATGCTAGAAAATTCTCTTTTCTCATTTAAATGATTGAATTCCAAATGTCATAGAAAATCCTCTTTTATTATTTAAATAATTCTCATGCATAAAATAAAATTTCCTAAAATTTATCTTTGAATCTAAATAAAATATCCATTAATTCCAATATGCTAGGAAATTCTCTTTCCTCATTTAAATTATTGAATTCCAAATGTCATAGGAATTCCTCTTTTATCATTTAAATAATTCTCATGCATAAAATAAATTTTCCTAAAATTTATCTTTGAATTTCAATAAAATATCCATTATTTTCAATATTCTAGAAATTCTCTTTTTCCATTTAAATGAATGAATTCAAAATGTCATAGGAATTTATCTTTTATTATTTAAATAATCCTCATAACTTTCTCTTTTCTTAAATTTTTAACTACACATAAACCTAAAAATTAGTTTTCCATTGAATGTGACAAAAACCATTCTTTTAGCCTAGGATATTCAATCCTAGAATATGGTAGGAAGTTTTCTTTTTATATTATGAATAAGAATTAATTATGTATCAATTTTCTTAATTTTTTTGCCATAGCTCTGCTGCTATTACTGGCAATTTTTAATTTTTATGAAAAGAATAAGACATAGTAATGTAATTATGATAGTATAACTATCTTTTAGCCTGTATAAACATAAAAGCATTCTAATTTAAGCATAAATGTAAACTTTATGTGATTAATCACTGAAATTCATTAGAGAGCTTCATTTGCATTGGGAGAACCATTCAATTGAATACTTGTCAAGTAGCTTGAGAGGGGTTGAGAAGTGACAAACATTTAGAAGATTAAGGAAAAGACCATAAAATCACACTTTACTTCTTGTTTTGCTTGATTCTTTAATCATTGGCCCCCAACCAATCAATATGATAGAAGATATCATTATTTTAGTATAATACTGGCATGGTATAGTTCACAGATTTTTTTACAAAGGACCAAGGATCTATTTAGAAGTGAGGGAGGCCTCTAACCAAGTCCAACTAAGTTCTAAAATTTTCCAGGTTCTGTTTAGCTGAATTTGGACAAGATTTAGACCTAGTTTGGCTCCCTTTTGATTTGGTTTGATCCAAGAAAGAGGAGCGATCAAAATATCACACTTTTTTTGAGTTAAAAACTACACCACATGCGTGAAATAGGTGCCTCCTTGAAGTGCCCCCTTCTCCTTACCAAGGTGTCAAAAATGTATCATTATACCCAAAATATCTCTTTTTTTAGTAATATCTCATAGTGTTTTACTAAAATAAACCTTGTACTCAGTCAACTCTTCATCTTATGTGGGCATTTACTCATTTTTGGGTATTTTCTTTTATTCATTGGATTTATCTCCTCCCCACACTTGGATTGATCCTATTGGCCTCCCATAGGAACCTTAATTGGACCATAATCTAAAAATTTGTGAAAATCTAGACCCTTAGGTTAAGGTCCTTTATACATATTTTCAATTAATTCCAATTGCACATTGGAAAGTTCTTTTTGAATTTTTGTTTGAGGGGAAACCATTTTCTAGACACTAGGAGGATTTTTATATCCAAAAATATCTCAATTTTGGACTACCTACCTCTAGACATTTTCTCTCTCCAGGCCAAAAAGGATAAAACAGGATCTTTCTTTAATTTCCTCCAGGCCAAAAAGGATAAAACAGGATCTTTCTTTAATTTCAGAGAGGGAAATAATTACAAGATCAGGAGGGGAGCTTTTTTACACCTGTACACCTCAAAAATCCAGATGGAATCTCTGTTGAAGATCAGCAAGTTCAACCAACAGATCCATATAAAAGAGCCATGCACTCATCCGTTGAGGACCCGCAAGGTCAGTCAACCAAATCCATGCCCGAATTCAAAAAACAACTCTTACTCCTTGTTCTAATATCTTCCTCGATGCACGTGTGGGTATCTTCGGCGGTGATGTAGAGCCCGAGCACCGTATGGTCAACACTCTCTAGGATCCTTTTTGTAGGTCACCTAGCGCTTCACTCATAGGCCGCTTCCTTGGTCCCTCATCCATTATATTGGAAGCTCACCATTTAAATCGAACCGAGGCTGGTCAAGACCTCGGTCGACCTTGCTACATGAGATGTCCTCCGCTGACTCTCCCGTCAGCTGTTGTAACTTTATCAGTTAGGTCTCCACGACCTCATTCACAAGACGATCAAAATGCTTCTCTAGCATTATTGACGTAAAACAGTTCAATAATGAGGTGTACAGGTGTAAGAACCTCCCCTCCTGATCTTGTAATTATTCCCCTCTTTGAAATAAAAGAAATATCATGTTTTAACCTGGAGAGAGAAAATGTCTAGAGAGAGGTAGTCCAAAATTGAGATATTTTTGGATATAAAAATCCTCCTAGTGTCTAAAATGGTTTTCCTTAAAATAGAATAATGAGGTGTACAGGTGTAAGAACCTCCCCTCCTGATCTTGTAATTATTCTCCTCTTTGAAATAAAAGAAATATCATGTTTTAACCTGGAGAGAGAAAATGTCTAGAGGAAGGTAGTCCAAAATTGAGATATTTTTGGATATAAAAATCCTCCTAGTGTCTAAAATGGTTTCCCCTAAAACAGAAATTCAAAAAGAACTTTCCAATGTGCAATTGGAATTTATTGAAAATATGTATAAAGGACCTTAGCCTAAAGGTCTAGATTTTCACAAATTTTTGGATTATGGTCCAATTAAGGTTCCTATGGGCCAATAGGATGAATCCAAGTGTGGGGAGGAGATAAATCCAATGAATAAAAGAAAATACCCAAAAATGAGTAAATGCCCACATAAGATGAAGAGTTGACTGAGTACAAAGTTTATTAGTAAAAAACTATGAGATATTACTAAAAAAATGAGATATTTTGGATTTAATGATACATTTTTGACACCTTGGTAAGGAGAAGGAGGCACTTCAAGGAGACGCCTATTTCACGCATGTGGTGGAGTTTTTAACTCAAAAAAAGTGTGATATTTTTATCGCTCCTCTCTCATGGATCAAACTAAATCAAAAGGGAGCTAAACTAGGTCCAAATCTTGTCCAAATTCAGCCAAACTGAACTTGGAAAATTCTAGAACCTAGTTGGACTTGGTTAGAGGCCTCCCTCACCTATAAATGATCCTTGGTCCTTTGTAAAAAAATCTGTGAACTACATGCCAGTATTATACTAAAATAATGATATCTTCTATTATCCTGTAAAAATCCTCTACCACAATTTGGAGAGATTGGACCTTCTCTCTCTCTTCAACCTTCGTTGGAGCCTTCCTCAACATACTAACAAATTGATTGCTTGGGGACCTCTCCAATGATTAAATAATCAAGCAAAACAAGAGGTAAAGTGTTATTTTATGGTCTTTTCCTTAATCTTCTAAATGTTTTTCACTTCTCAACCCATCTCAAGCTTGAGAAGTATTCAATTGAATGGTTCTCCAATGCAAATGAAGCTCTCTAATGAATTTTAGTGATTAATGACATAAAGTTTACATTTATGCTTAAATTAGAATGCTTTTATGTTTATCTCTTTCTCCCCCGAAGAATGGTCATTCATATGACCAATTCTCTATTCCATTAGTGCTTGTCATGGAGAAATTCTCAATTCACAAATCAAACTCTAGGCTTGTGAAGCTAGAGGTTTAAGAAAATGGTTTTTATACTTATATGCTTGAAAATTATGGTAATATTATGAGATAAATCCATAAATTGGATTAAGGCTAAAAGATAGTTTTACTATCATAATTACATTACTATGTCTTATTATTTTTATAAAAATTAAAAATTTCCAATAATAGCAACGGAGCTATGGCAAAAATTTTAAGAAAATTGATACATAATTCATTCTTATGCATAGCATAAAAAGAGGACTTCCTACCATATTCTAGGATTGAATATCCTAGGCTAAAAGAATGGTTTTTGTCACATTCAATGGAAAACTAATTATTAAGTTTATGTGCAATTAAAAATTTAAGAAAAGAGAAAGTTATGAGAATTATTTAAATAATAAAAGAGGAATTCCTATGACATTTGGAATTCATTCATTTAAATGGGGAAAGAGAATTTCCTAGCATATTGGAATTAATGGATATTTTATTTAAATTCAAAGATGAATTTTAGAAAAATATAATTTATGCATAAGAATTATTTAAATGATAAAAGAGGAATTCCTATGACATTTGGAATTCAATCATTTAAATGGGAAAAGAGAATTTCCTAGCATATTGGAATTAATGGATATTTTATTCAAATTCAAAGTTGAATTTTAGAAAAATTTATTTTATGCATGAGAACTATTTAAATGATAAAAGAGGAATTCCTATGACACTTGGAATTCAATCATTTAAATGGGGAAAGAGAATTTCCTAGCATATTGGAATTAATGGATATTTTATTTAAATTTAAAGATAAAATTTAGGAAAATTTATTTTATGCATGAGAACTATTTAAATGATAAAAGAGGAATTCCTATGACATTTTGAATTCAATCATTTAAATGAGAAAAGAGAAATTCCTAGCGTATTGAGTCAATGGATAATTTATTTTAGAGAAATTTATTTTATGAGAAATATTTGATGATAAAAGAGGAATTCCCATGACATTGGAATGCAAATAATTAAACTCAAAAGTGGAATTCCCATGGTATTTGAGATCCAAGAAATTAAATGGGAAGAAGAGAAATTTTTAGTATAATTAAATTTATGATTATTTATCAAAAGTGAAAATATGGGTAGAATTGATTTTTTTAAATCCCATGAATTCTTTTATTCAAAAAAGGAATATTGAATATAATTCAATTGAGGAATTGAGAGGGAATAAGGAGATAGTCGTTGAAAAAAAGAACCTTTATCTAGGCCAAGCAATTGGCAGAAATTGAGAAAAAGTTCCATTATCGGTATCAAATTACAAAAAGCTACTAAATGGGAATAGCATGTGAATGGATGTGATAAGATGTAAATGGGATGTGATAGGATGTGAATGGATGTGATAAGATGTAAATGGGATGCGATAAGATGTGAATGGATGTGATAAGATGTAAATGGGATGCGATAGGATGTGATAAGATGAAAATAGGATGTGATAAGATGTGAATGCGATGTGATAGGATGTGGTGTGATGAAAATGAATGGGGATGAGATGTGAAGTAAATGGATGTGGATGTGAATGATGAGACGAGAATGAGATGAGAGGATATGTAAAAGGATGAGATGGGAAGTAAATGGATGTGGATGTGTATGTGAAAGAATATGATGTAAATGGATGTGGATGTGTATGTGAAAGAATGTGATGTAAATGGATGTGGATATGTATGTGAAAGAATGTGATATCAATGGATGTGGATGTGGATGTGAAAGGATGTGATGTGATGTAAATGGATGTGAATGTGGATGTGGATGTGAAAAAATGTGATGTGATGTAAATGGATGTGAATGTGGATGTGGATAAGATGTGATGTGATGTAAAGGGACGTAGATGTGAATGTGATGTGGATATGAATGAGATGTGATGTGATGAAAAGGGATGTGGGTGGATATGAATGAGATGTGATGTGATGTAAAGGGAAGTAGATGTGAATGTGATGTGGAGGGAAGTAGATGTGAATGTGATGTGGATATGAATGAGATGTGATGTGATGAAAAGGGATGTGGATGTGGATGTGATGTGAATGTGGATGAGATGTGATGTGATGTAAAGAGATGTGATGTGATGTGAATATATGTGGATGTGAAGTGATAGATGTGAATGTATGAATAGATGTGGGTAATCGTACATATGAATGATTGGATGCATGTGTATGAATGAGATATGATGTGGATGTGATGTAATGTGGATAGAATTTATGTGATGGGATGGTAATGAGAATGAATGTGATGGATATGAATGAATGTGATGTGATGGATGTGATGTAAATGAATGTGATGGATGTGAATGAATGATATGGAATGTGAATGGATGAGATGTAATGTGATGGATTTGAATGAATGATATGGGATGTGAATGGATGAGATGTAATGTGATGTGAATCAGGATGTGAATGAATGAGATGCGATGTCATGTGAATCGGGATGTGAATGAATGATATGGGATGTGAATGGATGAGATGTGAATGAATAAGATGTGATGTGAAATGGATGTGATGTAAATTGGGATAGATGTGAATGGATGATGTGTGATGTGAATGAATGTGAGTGATGTGATGTGAAACGGGATAGATGTGAATGAATGAGATGTGATGTGAATCGGGATAGATGTGAATGAATGAGATGTGAGGTGAAATGGATGTGAAGTGATGTGGATCGGGGTAGATATGAATGGATGAGATGTGAATGAATGTGATGTGGATATGGGTAGATGCGAGTGGATGAGATGTGATGAGATGGAAAATGATGTGATGAGGATAAATGAGGAAAGATGTGATGAGATGGAAAATGATGTGATTGGATGAGAATGGGAATACATATGAATTGGATGTGGATTGATGTGGAACAATGTGGAAAGACGAGATTTCGTTATAGAAACTGTATTTATGACCTATTTTTAAATGATTGTTAATAATGTTGGAGAAGTATTTTGACCGTCTTGTGAGTGAGGTCGTGGAGCTTAACTGATAAAGTTGCAACAGCTGATGGAGAGACAACGGAGGAGGACGTCTCATGTAGCAAAGTCAATCGAGGTCTTGACCAGCCTCAGTTCGATTTAAATGGTGAGCTTCCGGTACGGTGGATGAGGGACCAAGGAAGCAGCCTATGAGTGAAGCACTAGGTGACCTACAAAGGATCATATAGAAAGAGCCAGAGTTCCTAGAAAAGAGCTTCAAGGAAAAGGTCTTCCTTCATTTTTGGAGCTTCTGGTCTCTTGGTTGTTCTGATTGGGACCTTGATGTCTCTTTGGAGGCGGAAGGTTGGAAGAACTTCTCGGTGTCTAGAATCTTTTGAAGGATGAGAGAGCTGGCTTTGGCAAAGTCCTTTGCCATCCTCATTACTTTAGCCATTGAAACTGGCTTGGCATTATTTACTAGGGTATCCAAGGGTTTGTTCATTCCCCGAATAAACTTGGCCATCAGTTGTTCTTCATCCCCAGTGGTGGTGGTGAGTATTTGAGGAGGAGAGTGAATGCCTGGTGATACTCTTCAATAGTTCTTCTCCCCTGGGTTAACTCCAAGAATTCTTTCATCTTGGTTTCCAAAAAGCCGGGAGGACAGAATATCTTCCTTAGATAAGCCTTGAGATCAATCCATGTCTGGGTATTCTGATCTAGATGGTTGGTCTTGCAGTGGTTTCTCCATGCCATTTTTGCTATTTCTACTTTCTTCAGCCTTGCAAGAGCCATTTTACTCCTCTCGTTGTATCCGATGTCTCGTTATATCCGGTGACATCGAGGTATTCTTCCATTGCTTCGATCCACTTCTCCACAGCCTCACCCCTTCACCCTTGAAGGGACCTGGCTGAGTTCTGTGAGGGGCTTTGTGAACATCGGGGTCAAGCTCTTCCTCATCTGTGAGAGGATCCGACTGCTGCTGTCAGCCATGGTTCGTTCGTCTCATGATTCTGCCAGAAAATGATACATCATTAAATTTCTATTTGATTTTGTCATCGAGATCCTAAGACTTAAGAGGTTTGAAAATTATTACTTAAACAAGATAATCGATCTTATTGGAGATCTATGACATACGTCTGAGGGATAGATCTTATTTCTTCAACTCGTCATCTTTCACTTATATAACTGGAAATTTTCCACTTTCTTTATTTATATAAATGTTGCAATATATACATAGAGAGTATCCTAGCTCCAGAAAGTTAAAACCTCCGTGGGGAAACACATGAGACGGCGATACTGGGCTATAGACATGCAACGATACAATTGTTCCCTTACTGCTAATAAAGGTGTTACAATCTTTTTTCTCAGAATAAAATAGCTAAGAAGTCTATAAATATGGCAAGAAAGCCTAAAATCAGGAGGTGTGGGGTGATACAGGGTCACACCGTGAACCACCTTTAGCTTCAACAGGATCATGGCCAAAGAGATATTCTCCCTCTCAGCATCAGGCACTAGCTGCAAAGAGGCGTGGACATACTACCCTGTATACCACTTATGTTGATGTCTCTGTGCTGGGTCAGGAAAATATAATTCCTCAAAATGATTTACGAGTCTTGCTCTTCTCCTTCTCCTCCTTCGAGGAGATGTAGTAGAGGAGAGGATATGCTCAAAGGCGAAAGCAGTCATATCCTGAGATGGGGTGATATTCGGAATACCAGATAAACATGGAACATGCATCTATAAAATCCAATTCATTGATTAAAAGCCTTCATTAATGAAGCTTAAGGAATGAAAAAACAACATGTAAATTCTCTTTCTGAGTTATTATTATAAATCTCAGATAAAAATTATTTTTCCTTCTTAAGCCTTCAACAACGCTCTGATATACCAGCTGTGAGACCCTCACCCCCTCTGCAACGCTGGCAGCGGAAGTAGTAGCATCGTCCTCACGCGCGTAGGGTGGGGAATTCCCACTCAGGGCCTCGCCCCCGTCGCTGCAGATGTCTAGACAAGAGACTAGTCCGATGATTCCTCTGAAACCTAGCCTGAAAAAAACTTCCCTCGCCCGGAAGGCACGGGTGATTCCACCAGGAAAATCATCTAACGGGAGATTTATCTAATGGGTCAAGGCCTTAACTATCCAATTTGATCCGACCAAACCCGTAGGTCACATGGCCACATCAAGGAAGAGACTTGCACTTTGTTCATAGAAATCACTGCTCCCTGTGCGCTTTTGTCGCACAGGTCGTAGCTGGGGACTTGCCAGACACCGTATGCGAGCCACGAATGGCTGCAAGCATACAACCAGGGAAGGAAGCTCAAACAGAATGCCAAAGGGTGTGTCACTCACCGCTCAACCGCCGCCTTAAAGGATTCCCGCGTCGCAGCCGTGAAGGAGGAGCCGCCGTCGCCACTCTACCGCCTCTCCGCCGCCGTGCCGCTACACAGTGCTCGATCGCTCTCTCACTCACTCTCTCTCTCTCTCACAAACGCAGGAGAAGGAAACCAAAGAGATAAGGCAAGAGCACTCTTGTATTCACAACACATGAGAATAAGGATTTTAGGGTTACATTTGACTCTTATAGGTGACTTGGCCGTTCACACTTGGGCGCCCATACATGGCCGGCCGACCCTAACCCTTATCCTACTGATATCCAAGGTGCGCCTCTCATCGGCGATCACCCAATCCCTTCATCCTTAACATATGGTGCCGACAAGCCCGGCCCATGACTCAGAATATTTAAATTAATGACGTAAAATATAGTACGTCGCAATGTCCGCCATGGGTTAACATGCCCCCCTTTCTGATGTAGATTCCGTCCTCGGAAGCTATGGTATGGTAAGCTCGAGAGGGTTGTTGTGGTAGACCGTCTGCAAAACAGGGAAGTAGAGTGAATGTATGCTGGAATTCAAAAGATATAAAGTGATAAATTCAAGCATGTGAGACCACAATGGATGTTGCTATGAGAACTTAGTTTAAGGGTCACATGAGTGAGCTAGTGTAGCAAATTAATAGGAGTTTAAAATTATTGAAAGGAATTCAAGAGTTAGCAAGGTGTCAAAGGTTAATCAAGGTTTATAACTGGCCTAAGTCAAGGAAAATAACCAAGCTTAATAAATAAACAGATGACCACACTGTGTCTACTCTAAGAACAAGTTAATACCACGCGTCTAGGGACACAAGAAACATCAGAGTTACAGGAGCCTTTTGCCTCTTTTTTTTTTTTTAATGCACGTGACAATTTTTACACACAATGGCGACCTTCCTAAGGCAAGACTAACATCGATCCTGGTACCATGTTTAACACAAGGCGTTATCCAGGAATCTATTAGCTCACTTTAGGCAAGGCTACCCCCTACCAACCAAGGCATCGGTCTGGAGTAGAATACTCCTCGCCTACCAAGTATCAATAAGGCGATTGGCCAACATTAAAGCACATCATAGACTTGTATTGCCATTTATTGTAGGCTTTTTTTTTAGAAATCTATTTCTTTTGATCTTTGCTCCTGAATTATAATTTGTCTTGCATCCTTTCGACAAAGGGGTAATAGCTATGTCCTAGAGGTCAACACACACATGGCCAGGTGTCAAACATTAAGATGGTTTGACCCTAGACCTAAGACAATCGTATTCCAAGGTTAACTAAAGATATCATGCTGCCTAGGAATATTTCCAATAAAGTTAAGCTCATTAATGATTTACACTAGCATGCAAGCAACTTCAAAAACTAAGTAGTACATTGACAATTTCCATGTGGTCATGCCTTATAGTTTATGAATTAATTGAATAGTAAAAACGAAAGAGAGTGGGTATGGAAGAATTACACCTGTAATTGGAGATCTCCTTGATTTGACGAGACAGCTTGCAATTTGATGCAGATATATTTTGATGAACGTTGCGGCAGTCTCAGGACTTGAAAGCGAACCCACCTCAAACTTTTCAACCTGTTCAATCAACTAACAAGCACTATACCTCGAGAGGCACATCAGTGTGAAAATTTCAAGACTTGTTTAAGGAATCTAAACTAGAAAAAACTTGAAAACGCTAACCTACCTACCAGTCACCACACTACTACTGAGGATACGGTAAGAGGATGTTGTAGAGTCCTGGCTCTAGCCCTAAGGCTAAGCCTCTATCCGCATCATCCAAACAAATAAAGTCAACCTCAGTAGTGCCATGAGTTTCATTCGTCCATTCAACATTGTCAGATATTTCCTTTTCATTTTCCCATCCACATAAACTCATCAAAAATGTAACCATGCGAGGATAGTCATCTTGTGGAAAAGGAAAGTATTGGGCTATCGGGGATATGTCCTCTACGGAGTAGGGGTCAGTCATGGTCAATAGGCGAATTAGCCATTCTAATTCCTCAACATTTTCCTCTCTGGCTAGTATATCTATATGATCCCATTCAGTTTCAATTACAGGATAGCACATGTGGAATATCTGAGCAAGGTACAAATGATACCTCTCACCAAAGATAGGAGTGGATGAAGTGTATGATGATCGGGCATCTGCCATATCTGCAAACACAGATATAGCATCAGTAGGTTTATGACAGGACAATCTAGTTCTTGATTGTATATGGATATTTCTCTTGTTTTTGTGCTCTTGCTCTTTTTACTATTTTTGGTTTTTCTTTTCTTTGTTTGTTTGTTTTTTTTTAAAATGTATGAAGCTATATATATACATCCCTTTGAATTTGGCAATTACATGGTCAGGGGAGAAGGTTATAAGAAGGAAGCATTAGAATGTCGAGCGTGAGTACATGTTCCCCCTTTCCTTGGGTAGATCATATTATTTGCAATGATGTTGCAGCCTCTTGGAACCAATTTGTCCAGCGGGTCATAGGTTGTGATGTGGGCAGATAGCTTTTTATGACCCTTGTGGCCACATCCAATTGCAGAGATGGTAGTGTACGCTCCCATTGACGAATGGAGGAAATGGTTTCCGATGATACTATTACAAGGGGAGACGTAGACTCATCGGTTTTTTGTTGGGTGTTGGCAAGAGTAGGTGTAGAGCATGTAGAAACTTCTATATCAGCGTGTGCCTGGCATGAGGAGCTAGAAGCTTCATGTGGCTCCCCCCTTCCTGAGCTAGGTGGTAATGATCGATATCGTTTGGGAATCCAAACTAACTCTGGAAGAAGTGGTGTGGAGCACTCTGTTACCTTTCCCTTACCACGATCTTGAATTATCGTTGGGGTGGCAACAATTGGTTTGCAAGGTTTTACAGGTGATGTAGAGGGATTCAGCTTATGTTTAGGGACCCAAATCTGGTCATTCCCCTCGTAGTACCCTTGGGCTACTAATAATTTTTTAGGGATCCATCGCGATGTTACATTGCCCTTTCTCGGGTAGGTAGCTGCTTTCCTTTTACGAGGCTTCTTGGTGGCTGAACGAGATTGAGCAGGGGAAGTAGCTGTTAACGAAGCTTTGGGGACCCATTTGTATGTACTCTTTGGCATAGTAAGTGAAGCTTTAGGGACCACCTTGCCTGTTTCCACTCTTGGCATTGAAGCGTTAGAGGGGTGGCCAACAATCGAAGATGGTTTTGCCACTGGACTTTGTGATTTTTCGTTATCTAATATTTGAGTGGATGACTTAGGTGCGGGATTTTGAGCGGTCAGACCTAGTGTTGGTTCTTGCGTTGTGACTTCTCTGGTTGCCCAATCGATATTGCACTTGGTGGCCATCATTGGTGGCCATCATCCATTTGCGCCCTAAGATTACAGTCCCTTCCATGGTACCAGCAGGCATAACCAAAAAGCTTTGAATTATGGTTCCCTTGTCATAGGCAACCGGAGTGTGCAGAATTCCTGAGACAGGGGTTTTCTTCTTGTTGATTCCTTGAACTTGGATAGAACTCTTGGTTAAAGGTGGTTTTCCCAGTTGACACCACACGCCATATGATAGCAAATTGTGTTGAGCTCCTGTATCCAATAATGCATTATACAGCACCTCCCCGTAAGGACTCTGTAACTCAATTGGGTATCTTAGAGGTGGGTCAGATTCCAGTGCATCCTCCTCTGCTTCCTCGAAAAATACTTGCGTAATTCCCAAGTTGGCTTCTCGTTGTCTCCTAGCACGCTGTTGACGTTCTTTGGCTTCGACTCTCGCTTGTATCTTTTTAAGCTCAGATTGTTCCTTAGCTGCCTTCTTTTGATGGATTGCATGTAACTCCTCCTGGCTCAGGGGGTCATAGTATCGTTTGAATTTACTCCCATTAAGGAATCCAATGGTTTCAACTCCGTCGAGAGTCTCCACTCTGATGGTACCTTGCGGGGTAATTTCACATACTCTATATGGTCCCTTGCCAGCATATTTGAGCTTCTTCTTTTCGTTTCGCACTCCATACATTAGGACTTTATCCCCAACCTTGATGTCCTTGTCCTTTAGATGGCGATCAAACCATTTTTTCCTTCTATCCTTCTCCACAAGGGCATTGTATACAGCCAATTGTCTTTCTTCATTTAGTCGCTCAAGGATATACAGACGCTCTGCTAGGGGATTACCATCCCAACCCTCTTGAGTAGCAACACGAAGACTAGGAATGACAAATTCCCACGGCATGACTGCTTCTTGGCCATATACCATTTTGAATGGTGTGCAATTAATAGCCACTTTGTACGCAGTACGATAGGCCCATAAAGCTGTCGTAAGCTTTAGATCCCAATCCGTGCGATGAGCTTCAACTGTCTTTGTCAAAATAGAGATTAAAGTCTTGTTGGTACTCTCGGCTTGGCCATTCGCTTGCGGATAGTAAGGAGTAGATTTATGATGGGATATCATGAAATTTGTTGTGAGCTCCTTAATCACTTCATTTATAAAATGCGTACCATTGTCGCTCACAAGTTCAAAAGGACAACCGAAGCGTGTGATTATATTTTCAAAGAGGAACTTGGCTGTTGTCCTCGCATCTGCCTTACGTGTCGCTTTCGCTTCAGCCCATTTGGTCATATAGTCAGTGGCCACAATAATATAGCGAGATTGTGTGTTTCGGGCCGCTGGGCTAATTGGACCTACAAAGTCTAAACCCCACTTTTCAAATGGTTGGTTTACTTTGATTGGATGTAGGGGCATCTGATCTTTCCTCTAGGGTTTCTTATATCGTTGGCATTCATCGCAACCCTTCACAAAGAGTGATGCGTCTTGGAACATAGTGGGCCACCAATACCCTGATTGTAAGATCTTTCGCGCAGTTAAGTCTCCTGAGAAGTGACCACCGGCTACGCCCATATGTGCCTCTTGCAAAATGTATAGATACTCATCCTCTCGGGCACAACGCCTAAGAACGTCATCCTTTCCTCTTTTATAAAGAGTCCCTGCTATCAGGCAATAGGGTTCGCATTCTTTGATTAGCTTTCGAGCTAGATCTTTACGAAGCTCCTTGGGTGGAAAGCCATTAACCAAAAAGTTAACAATCTTCTCACTCCATTCAGGCATTGTCTCCACCATGAGCAGGGAAGTGTCCGGTAAGTCATCATCAACCCCCGTGGGAGCCTCACCATTAGGTATGCGAGACAAATGATCAGCCATAACATGTTTTTTGCCAGGTCTCACAACAACAGTGAAATCAAACTCAAGAAGAATCAATAGCCATCGTGTGATTCTTCCTGTGGAGCATGGTTTGTTTACCAGACACAACAATGCTTGATGATCCACATAGAAAACAAACTTGGTGGCAAGGAGGTAATAACGAAATTTCCTTACTGCATATATCATTGCCAACCCTTCTCGCTCCGTAGTGGTGTAGTTCATCTCAGCATCGTTCAACTGGTGACGACTGGCAAAGCTAATGGGGTAGTCTAGCTTGTGTTCTCCAGGTTTAGTCAACACACACCCAATAGCAAAGTTTGATGCATCAATATGCACATGGAAGAGTAAATCCCAGTTAGGCATTCTCAAGATTGGAGCACTCGCCAAGGCCTTCTTTAATAGCTCATAGGCACGGTCACATTCTTCGGTCCAAATAAACTCGATGAGAAGCTTATACAATGGTCGAGCTATCTCGGCGAAGAAGAGAATAAACCTTCGATAATAACCAACGTGGCCCATAAAGCGTTGGACTCCCTTGTAGTTGGTGGGTGGGGGTAATTCCAGAATGACCTTGATTTTCCTCTCGTCAGTGGAAATCCCATTTTTGGACACTATATGCCCTAAGATAACTCCGTGTTTAACCCAGAATTGGCATTTAAAAGGATTCAAGGAGATGCGATATAATCTACACCTTTCAAATATTTTTCGTAAACACATCAAGTGCTCATCCCAAGAGGAATGAACACAAAGATCGTCTAAGAAAGCTTCACAGAAGTCCCTTAGATATTCCTTAAAGGCCGTGTTTATCAATCGTTGGAATGTTGTAGGTGCATTGGTCAGGCCAAAAGCCATGACGCGAAAGGCAAACACTCCAAACTCCGTGATAAATGCTGTTTTAGCTTGGTCCTCGTCTGCAATTGTGATCTGATTGTAACCCGAGTACCCATCTAAAAAGCTATATGCCTCCTTGCCTGCCACTCTTTCAAGCACATGTTCAGAATATGGCAAGGGGTAATGATCCCTTCTGGTGGCTGCATTAACCTTTTTGAGATCAACGCACACTCTGAGTTTCCCATTCTTCTTTGGCACGATGACTATCGGAGAAACCCATTCTGAGTGCTCAATTGGGTATATGAATCCACATTTTACCAGCTTTTCAATTTCCTCTTGTACAATCTTTGCGTACTTAGGATTCATTGGGTAGGGACGTTGCTGGACTGGTTTAGCAGTGCTAATCATTGGAATCGTGTGTTGCACCACCGAAGGTGGAACACCCTTCATATCATGATATGTCCAAGAAAATATATCCTTGAATTCTTTAAGAAGCTTCGTAAGTGCAGCTTCTTCCGCCTTGGTGAGGTCTTGAGCAATAAAAACTGGTTTAGACTCCTCACCCGGATCTGCTAAGTCTATCTCCTTAACTACCGCAGGGCCATCATAGACACCGCTACTCCCATTGGTAGGCATTCGTTGGGCTTTTGTGTAGACTACTTTACGTTCCCCTGTGGTGAATGATTTGAAATGCTCGGGTGCGGGGTGTAAGTCTACGGGTTCTTGTTGTGCCCGGTTTTTTTCTTTTAATTCCGCCTCCTTTGTTGTTGAGCCAACTCTTGGTTTTGCCGCCTTCTTGCAGTACGACTTAGTTTTGGCTTCTCTTCGATTTCTAATTGGGCGACGTCATGAGGTTGCGGAATACACCACATGACACTTTGGAGGTATTGTCCCCAATTATCCGCTATCTTCCGATGAGCGTCAATGGCTCCTACATAACTAAGCCATTCTGCAGTGGATCTTTCCTTGTTTATTGCAGTGCGTACATTAGCTCGATAGCGTTGGCGCTTATGTCTCGTTTTCTTCTTACCAAGTTTTTGATTTTTGTTTCTATCAGATTCGGACTCACTTGGTCGATCTTCACTTTCGGATGAACTGCAGGAGGCCACTGTCCCAGGCCTTGAGCACCTTGCTTCCACATTTGTGTGAATATTTGATTCATTTTTCCCATCAGGCTCAGGGTCAGTTTCTTCTTGAGATTCATACTCAGAGTTGCATTGGTCAGAGTCTTTGCTACTTTCAGTGTCGGTGGAGTTTGCCACGTTCTCGCCATCAGGAGTCATGTGCATAACACCTATCATGTTTATTGGCACTAACGGTGGCATATCTTGCCCCTCAGGTGTTACCCAACTTGTGCCTCTATTTCCCCATGTGTCTATGGTTGCCGCTAGGTGTACCCAATCGACGTTATCCGACTCAGTCATACCCGGTAGGACATCCATGTAAGGAGAATCTTTCCCATCATCAGTCTCTTTTTTGCATGTATAGCAATACCTTAATGGGGCGGAATGAACAGTGGTATCCGATCGATTATCGATGATAACCTTGCTTCCTAAAGGATGTGCACGACCATTCTCAAGATCAACTCGAATGACAGAGTCCTGGAATTGTAGGTAGACATGGTTTTTCGACCAGTCATGTACCATTTGTGCTTCCCTCATGAAAGGACGTCCTAAGATCATTTGATATGACATAGGATGCTTGGAGAAATCCATTACAATGAAGGTATGTTTTACCTTGTATCCCAGGACCTTGATCTTAAGGTCCCTTAACATTCCAATAGGTTTAGCTATGGTTCTGTTTGCCATCTTAACCACTATGTTTGTGACTTCGAGGTGAGGCCTTCCCATAGATTCCCAACAGTTTTTAGTCACAATGCTCACTCCAGCACCACCATCAAGGATTCCCTTTAGAGTTAATCCCTTGGTAGTAATAGGGAGGGTGGCATTAGATTCGTCACCTTCAAAGTACTGTCCCAACTTGTTCACAGGTATTTCAACGACCGAATCTTCATCTAGGTTGGGTTGTAGATCCCAATGCTCCCCTTCATCTTGAAGTGTGTCGGGTCTATCCATATTTGCAAATTGTGGTAGCCCCGCCTTTAGTTCTCCATTGAGAAATGCCCGAAGAGCTAAGAATAGCTCAGGATCTCCATATAATTTGGATATGATCGTGGTTCTGATTTCAGAGGACATGAAATCCATTAGCTTAGACACATTCAACGGTACTTTTCGAGACATCGCCCCTTGACTAGGGACTGGTGAAGATGGAATCACTTCCTCTTCGATGGGGTCAGGCATTCCCTCACTAAACATTCTTTCCAGCAAGAAGGGTGTTTGCCCACTTCCGGATGTCCTATCCTCACTTTCTTCCCGAATGATACTAGGTATAGCTAACGGTTTATGGTTCCTGTGAGGCTGAACTTGCGTAGGAAACACTGTGTCTGGAATTTTGATTTTTCTCGGGTTTGACTCCAGTTCTCTTTGTGTTTCTTCTACCAAATCCCTTAAGTGTTGCACTTGTTCAATCTCCTCAACTGGGTTTGGGTAAGTTCCAATCTTTTTCTTGAGGGTTTTTGGCCCACGTGGCTTGTCTTGGGTAGTCTCAGTCAGTTTGGGTGGTCGAGAGGGCATTAACTGACTTGGTTGTGGGGCCGAGGAAGTTTCCTTCTGTTTCACCTTATTTTTGTACTCGCTTGATTCTCCTTCATTGAGCTCCCGAGTGGGCTCCTCCCTTAAGGTAGTGGCTTTGGTCCCCATGGTTTCTATTGAATCAGAATCATCTTCAGGATCATTCATATACACGGGGTCGTCTCCTGTCCCTATGTTGGTCTTTGAACTGGGCTTGGAGCTCGTGGCATTAAGCGATCTCTTTCGTCGTGTTTTCTTTTTCTTTGCCTGAGTGATTGATGCAGTATCCCTCTCTTCAAGAATGTAGTTTTGATTTTGAAGCATTGACCGTGTAACTACATTCGCGGGTACAACAGGTGTGGTTCCTCGTGCTTGGTTGGTGACCTCAACCAAATTCAATGGCGTAATCTTGGGTGCATTAGGATTATGTGGACATTGAGCGATCAAATGATCTATGCCACAACGATTACATGTAAGTACCGGCATTCCCGATGTGCTCCCTTGATTTGGTTGCATTTGAGTGGCGATCTTCTGTAGCCTATTAGGGCACTCCGCTACACGATGCGGTCCACCACACTCGTAGCATTGAAGAGGTGGTCTCCTTGCCATGGTATTAAGGTTTTGCCCCCTTGTGGCGAGAGCAGCCGCTTGATATACAGGCTTAACTTGCCCGAAATGATCCTCCATGTAGTACTGGGGAATCATTTCAAACGTATCAATCCCGTATGGAACAGTGGGGTCTATCTCCTCTTCATAATCCCCACATGCACTATGTGACTCACAACCCATCTGGTTTACAGGGGTAATCCTTGGATGTGGAGGTTGTGGTCCTAGCACTGGCGGTGGTAACGGCACAGACTGGACTACATTCGGATTCCTTGGAACTATGTGCTGTGACGGTTGCTCGATAGGTTGTGCAGGCATTAGCGCGGGTACTTGAGGTGTGTTTGACCAAGCTAGTGGTGCCTGGTTTGCCAACATTCGCTTAAGTGTTAGGCAATCTTTAGATTGATGGCCATACTTACCACATGCATTGCAATTTTCATTGAATTTGACTCTAAATGTGGGACATTCACTTGTGCTATGTGGTCCTAAGCACACCGAACACCATTGTTGCTCTCTCCTTGGGTACATATGGCTATTCTGAGGAGCTCGATTACCCCTAAAGTATTCTTGGAGAGCCTTAGTAAGGTCGGTCACAGACATTTCAGATATCTTGGGCTCCTTGGCAATAGGTTTTACCGTCATTGGCTCGTGCCCAGATACTTGCGAACTAACGGATTTTGTTTCTAAAGACACCTTTTTACCTGCAATCATCAAGTTGTCTTCTAACTGGATTGCATTGGCAGTGACTGCTTCCCACGTTGTAAGACCTCTAATGACTAGGCCATTGTAAATGTCCTCGTGGCGCAATCCTCGGATGAATCTATCGAGGAGTTG
Source organism: Cibotium barometz (assembly GCF_041138505.1). Taxonomy (NCBI): domain Eukaryota; kingdom Viridiplantae; phylum Streptophyta; class Polypodiopsida; order Cyatheales; family Cibotiaceae; genus Cibotium; species Cibotium barometz. The sequence continues at coordinate 36,905,262 of NC_141060.1, forward strand.
GTTGTTATTGAAGCGTTCATCGGGAGTGCAGCGAGAATTTAGATGCTTCAATCGACTTATAAAGTCTCTCACTGACTCCCCTTCCTCGCGTTCAGCTTTTTGGAGTTGAGATGCTACTCCCCAAAGCACACCCTCACGTATGTATTCTTTCAAGAACAATCTCTTGAGAGTGGGGTAGTGAGTGCGCTCTTCAACCCTTAAGGTTCGATACCAATCTCCAGCCTTCCCACTCAAGGTTAAGCCTAGGGCTTTACACTTATGCAGCTCATTGTGCTCTTCCAAGGAATCACACATGTGTTCAAAGACTTCAATGTGCTTCCTAACGTCCTCGTTACCACTGAAGTTTTGAGTGAGCTTAGCCACTTGTACTGCCTTGCTTCTAGGTTCTCTCTCAGGCATGCCCCGCATGTTTTCCGCAATGGATCGTCCGATCGTCTGAGCAAACGCTGCGAGATCACCTAGGTGAGCAGGCATAGATGGTGGAGGCACTTCTGGGATAGCGTGGCTGATAGGAGTTGGTGTTGGTCTGAGTAGGTTGGCAAATGACGTAGGATATGATATGTAGCTAGGCGTAGCTCCTCTTGGATAAGGGTTGTGATAAGGTAGTCTTGGAGCATACGCCATTGGCATACTAGGAGGCGTAGGAGCTACATGGGCATGAGTAGCAATAGGTACATAAGGCCGATAGGCACTACCATGCACTGTTGTAGGTACTGTTCCACTAGGTAGTGGTGTCGTACTAACTACAGTGGTAACAGGTGCACTTTCTGTCATGCTCATCATTGGGGTAGGCATTGTGGATTCCCTAATGGAAAGTTGAGCCAAGGTTGGAAAGGTAAAGTTACTGCTCGTGGGCTCAACCTGCATTGAGACTCCAGGTGAAACAACATATGAAGGGTCTATGGGACTCACCGAGGGAGTCTCCAATTGTGATAGGGTTGGTTGTTTGGCCTTGCCCGTATCCAAAAACCTCATAGGGCCAGTGGAAACTAGGTCCACTCCCCTATTTTGCCTCTCAATTTGGATAATTCTATGAATAACATCACATATCATTTGCTGTTGCTCCTCTAGATTAGTGGCGCTAGATGTGGATCGTAGGACTTCCAACCAACCTACATGGTATGTGTAACCCGTGTATAGGTCCGTTAGAGTCTCTGTGTGTAGATCATATTCCCAATTTTCATTGAGAAATATCCCATCTAGACTTGGTGTGCCAAACGGTTCTCTTGAAGTGGACGCAATGTCACTTCTTATGGATTGGCTTCTAGGGACCTCTACTTTAGGAAGAGTATCGGAAGGTGGTAGCTCAGTAGGGCCCTCATTAAACGAAGTGGGTAGAATATCCACATGGACACTCTTTGGGAGGGTAGGGTCTACATAAGATGTGAATGGCGAATCTACTACCCCTCCTTCCTCATTTACTTCGCTTGTCGCATGTTCAGAGCGTGTAGCTCTACTAAAGGTCTCTATTAGACGACTAAACATGCTAGATCCGGGTTGTGGGGCCCACACTGGCATGTTTTGGCTTGTCTCCTCAGGGTTCTTGGTAGGGTGCTCTTCCATGGCTTCTGAGTCAGAGGATGAGTCACTATCCACTATTCGTGGATCTTGGGTTGCACTCCCTTGGGTTACAGCCGAAGGCCAAGATGCCAACGTGGAGGGATGGTGTGAGCCTGCGTAGACTGAAACGCTTTCTAGTGGTTCAAGCTCTAGCACCCGACCAGAGTGTAGATGCATGTGACGTGGGTACCCTACGTGCGTTGGTAACTACCCTTGAAACTCACACAAGTGGTTTCTTAGGTGTTTTGCACCCCGTTTTTACTTGTTTTTGTGTTGTTTTTAACCCGTTTTTGACCCCCTTACCTACGATCGAACTTGGACTAGGGCGTGTGATAGCTCGAAACGAGCGTATCGTTCAAAGGGTCCTAGTGTGCTTTACAGCACCGTGTTCGCCTATCCAGAGCTCCTGTAGTCCTCAAAACAGTCCGTTTCCTTTGGGGGAAAGGGGCAAAAGCCTATTTGCTTGTGGAGGAAAGGGTGAGGGCTTTATCCCACATGCTCACTTTACTCCTTGGGGAGTGGGCTACATATAGGGCACAGCCGGGGCCGGGGTCGTGGGTCGTTTGGGGTTCTTTCTTTTCAAAATTTTTTTCTCCAATTAGAAAATCTTTCCTCTCCACATGTTTGGTTCTTTCTTTGAAAATAAAATTTAATTTTTTCTTTTTTATTTTTTTATAATTTTTTTATTTTTAATTTTCTGTTTTTTTTTGTGAGATAAGTTTTCTAGGGTTTCCTTAGGGTTCAGCCTTGGCCGCGGTGCAGTTCGCACACACAGGACAGATCTGCTGGGGATTCAAAAATCCCTCTCACACGCAGAAACCAGATAACAGAACGTACGCCCACACGCGGAGCGAAAATATAACAAAAGAAACAGGAATACAAAAGACAAATTGCAGAAACAGAGATTGAAAACCACAGAAACACCTCAACAGCAACACAGACGCCTTTCCTACAGTGTAGATTAAACTTCACGCAGCAGCAGCCGAGCTGCAAACTGGAGCTTGGTGTGCAGGGCAACTCCCCGGCAGCGACGCCAAAAATGTGCGCTTTTGTCGCACAGGTCGTAGCTGGGGACTTGCCAGACACCGTATGCGAGCCACGAATGGCTGCAAGCATACAACCAGGGAAGGAAGCTCAAACAGAATGCCAAAGGGTGTGTCACTCACCGCTCAACCGCCGCCTTGAAGGATTCCCGCGTCGCAGCCGTGAAGGAGGAGCCGCCGTCGCCACTCTACCGCCTCTCCGCCGCCGTCGTGCCGCTACACAGTGCTCGATCGCTCTCTCACTCACTCTCTCTCTCTCTCTCTCACAAACGCAGGAGAAGGAAACCAAAGAGATAAGGCAAGAGCACTCTTGTATTCACAACACATGAGAATAAGGATTTTAGGGTTACATTTGACTCTTATAGGTGACTTGGCCGTTCACACTTGGGCGCCCATACATGGCCGGCCGACCCTAACCCTTATCCTACTGATATCCAAGGTGCGCCTCTCATCGGCGATCACCCAATCCCTTCATCCTTAACATATGGTGCCGACAAGCCCGGCCCATGACTCAGAATATTTAAATTAATGACGTAAAATATAGTACGTCGCAATGTCCGCCATGGGTTAACACTCCCTCCCCCCTTAAGCGAGGCATAGCCGCGCTGATTCTTTCCCACAGAACAAGCATTTTCTAGGAACTTATTCTAACTAGCATAACTTGACGTATCTGACTGTATCGTAGGAATCCACTGATCCAATAGCCAACCACCCAACCACTGTATTGGTGGGATCCCTAATATAAAGATTTGATTATGTTTTGTCCCGGGTACCAGGGAAAAGAGTTCTCAGGCCCCCTAACTGGCGCCTCAAAGCAAAATTCAAGGTAGTCACACCACTTACACACCCAATATGAAATTGCCTTTTTCACAGATACGATTGTCTTTAAAGTAATCTTTTAATGAAACCATAGTATTACTGATCATAATACTCCAAAATATCTAGTCCATTGTTTTACAAAAATATCATCCGGACTCTCCATTGAAGACCAGCTAGTCAACCAACGTGATCCAATATCAAATTTTAGTTCACATAGATAATTTCTTTCCAGTCCATCCATATCTTCCTCAACATACGCATGGGTGTCCTAGCACCGAGCCCATGCATCACCTGCTTAGAACCCTCTAGGATCCTACTTAGGTTTCCTAGCACGTCACTCAAGGACCGCTTTTCGTCGGTCCTTGCCCATCGTATCAGAAAAGGACCATTTAAACCATACCGAGGCTGGTCAAGACCTCAACAGGATTTGCCCCACGAGCAACGTCCTTTAATGACTCCCCGCCCGCTGTTGCAATGAATCTCTCCTTACTTAAACATAAGCCAAATGCTTCCTCTAGCATTCTAGCGTAAAACAGTCCTTTTCAAAAACAAAGTTTCTATGCAAGTAAGAATTTTCCGGTTTTGAGTTTGATTAGGTATGGTAAATTTTACCCAAAAAATCTAATTTTTATGCATAATTTTAATAAATAAGAAAGAGGAATTCCTATCATATTCTAGGTTTAGATATTTTATACAAAAGGAATGATTTTTATCATATTTATGGAAAATATTTTTTTTTGTATTTATGCTTAATTATTTAATTAAGAGAAAAGAGGAATTCCCATGATATTCTAGATGCAAACATTTAAATGCTAAAAGATAAATTTTGGGCATATTCCAAATTATGGATATTTTTATTTATTTAAAAGAGGAATTTTGATTTTATTTTAAGTAAAAAAATGCATAAATTAATTTAGATGTAAAAGAGAAGTTTTCACCATGATTTCATGTAGGAAATTATGGGATATTAATGTTGAAGATCAATTTGATGAAAAGAATATTTTAAGATATTTTTATACGAATGAATCAATGTATGTAGATTCACAAATGGAGTATTAGAAAAAGAGTTATTTTTATAAAATCCCATTATTTTTTAATAGAACTATTTAAAATATATTGTGGTCAAAAAGAATGATTTTTTATAAAATTGGATCTTCCCTTACGCTTGGAAGTCACCGTATCAGTTAATTAGAAGAAAAATCCTTAGGAATTCAAGTTAGAAGTAAACCGAATAATTTCTTGTTAGACCACAACCATGAGAATGGCGGGGCCGCTGCAATTACTGAGAATATTCAATTTTCTATTTTAAAACAAATACTTGTAATGAAAATATGATAGGAACTCCTCTTTTAGACTAGAATTAAATTGTACATACATAGTATAATTATAACCATAATTATAAGCATAATTATGATTAATTCTATTGATTAAACTAAAATTACTATTTCTTATTTCTAAAAATGTTAGCATAACCCTCTTTCAATTTAGAATGAGTTGATATGATTTTTCTTACTCATAATCAAGCTAGAAATAATTAACCATCATTTTTACTACATTAAGAATCATGAAAATATCTAATCTCTTTCTCTAGCTTATCAAGCTTAGAATTTAGATTAAAATAAAGAGATTATCATTGAGAATCATCCTTCTACCAAGGAATTTGCCATAACAATGACTAATATTTCCAAAAGAGAGCTTTCCTTAAAGAAAATATTATAATTAAGCATAAAGATTAACATTAATCTAATTAGACATTATGAATCTTTGGAAAGCTTGAATTGAAGAAAAAACCATTGCTTTGAAAGATTTTCAGGCTTTAGAGGGGTTGAGAAGAAGAAAATCATTGAGAGAATTGAAAAAAAACCATTAAATTAGGTTTACCTTTGAGTATGGCTTGATTCTTTGGCTAGAAGTGAAGCCCCCAAGCAAGTAATTGGCCACCAAGAGGGGGGAGGGTAATCTCCAAGAGAGGATGGAGAATAGAGAAGCTCCAAAGCTCCCAAGAGAAGACGCAAATTAGAGAAATAATAGAAATATGCTAATCTAGAGATAATACTGCTCAAAGATGAAAATACAAAGGAATGAGGATCTATTTATAGGTGAGGGAGGCCACTAACCAAGTCCAACTTGGTTCTAGAGCCTTCTAGCTTCACCTAATTCGGACAAGCTTTAGATCAGTTTGGCTCCCTTTTTGATCCACATTGGAAAGTTTATTTTGAATTTCTATTTTAGGGAAATTCATCTTAGATATTAGGAGAAACTTTGTATCCAGAATTATCTCAATTCTAAATTACCTCTCTTCAAGACAAAACAAGGGAAAATAATATTTTCTTGCATTTTGAAATAGGGGATGGTTTAGGGGATTGAGGTGAGAGCTTATACATCATTCAGGGGCTGAGGAGAAATCTTACAAGTAAGTAATGCTTCAAGATCCTGATCACCTAAAATCATCGAGGTAGGACAAAGAGAACGAAATAAGGCTTTGGGTGAAGCCAAGCGAGATGCAAAGAAGGTGATGACTCGGATAGAAGATGATGAGAATGACAAGCCACTCCTATTCTCAATGTCGGACCATTTCAAAACCTACACCATTGATGAGTGCATAGTGGTCCAATTAAGTGCCAAAAGAGTGAAGCAATATGGCCAACCCACGTCTTATGATGGACTAGTGGAAGTCAAGGAGAGGTAGACATTGCAGAGCCATGAGAGGATACCAAACATGTCTACATTGCTGACGACTTAACTGTGGTGGATGAAGAAGAGGAGCTCATTGCTCTCCTAAAAGAGTTCAAGAATTGTTTTTCTTGAAAATACATGGAAATGAAGGGTCTACCACACCCAAGGTGGTTCAACACACTATCCCGATTATGGTAGGATCAAGACCATCCAGGCAAAAACCGTATCAGATGAACCCAAAATATGGAGTGATTGTAAAGGAGGAAATTGATAAGCTCATCATCCGTAAGGATTTCATCTATGATATTGAGCATATAGATTAGCTTTTACGAATTGTAAGATCCCTGTTCCCACCGAGCAACGGATTCAGGATACTGGCAGCGGAAGTAGCACTTCTCGCGCGGGACAAGGGTCCCACATTCGGGGCCTCACCCACGGATATCCAGATAAGAGACTAATCCGTCGATTGTTCCAAAACCGAACCCGGAAAAACTTCCTTTATCGGAAAGCACGGGCGATTCCACCAGGATAACTTTTTACTCTAACGTAGTCAAGATCATTTCTGATCGAGTTGATCCAATTACATCTATAAGATACTTGGTCAGATCAAGGAAGAAACTTGCACTTGGATCATCGGGATCAACGCTTTTTTCCCCATTCAAGAGGCACAGCCGTATCCATAGAACAGTTACTGTCCGGGATTTATTTTATCTATCGTAAAAACAAAAGTTTGAGTCTCGATTTACGGATCCATCAGTCCAGCCTAACCCCATCCGATCCCATGGGTTACAACCACTGTAGTGATGGGATCCAATTAATAATTTGGTTAGGTTTTGTCCCGGGTACCAAGGAAAAGAGTTCCAAGGCCCCCTAGCCGGATGTTCATGCAAAATAAAACTAGTCACACCACTCACACACCCAATATGAAATTGCCTTTTCACAGATTCAACCAGTTTAAAACAATCCTTTAATAAAACCATAGTATCACTGATCGCCATCTTCCAATTTATCCAGTTGATTCTTAATTTTTCCATCATTCCTTCATCAGAGTATCTATGGCATCATTGGCAACTAGGACGCTCACCACCTGTCCACTCAGGGGCCGTTTCCTAATCCCTAGCCCATAATACTCGGCAATATAATCACTTATCAAGATGGACTCTCGTTGAAGATCAGCAAGATCAACCAACAGATCCATATAAAGAGCCATGGACTCATCCATTGAAGACCAGCAAGGTCAATCAACCAGATCCATGCCCGATTTCAGAAAACAACTCCAACTCTGTTCCAATATCTTCCTCGACGCACGCGTGGGTATCCTAGGCGACCCAGAGCCCGAGCACCGTATGGTCAGCACCCTCTAGGATCCTTCGCAGGTGACCTAGCGCTTCACTCATAGGCCGCTTCCTTGGCCCCTCATCCACCGTACCGAAAGCTCACCATTTTAATCGCACCGAGGCTGGTCAAGACCTCGGCCGACCTTGCTACGCGAGACGTCCTTCATTGACTCTCCGTCATCAGCAGTTGCAACTTTTTCAGTTAGGTCTCCACGACCTTAATCACAAGATGGTCACAATGCTTTCCCAGCAATCTTGACATAAAACAGTCATTTACAAACAGCATTTACAAACAGTCACAAAATACAGTTTCTATATTAACTCTCATTTTTCCACATTATCCCTCATCAATCCACATTGCTTATTCCACATTCCAGTTATATGTGTACTCATCCCATCACATCATTTTCCATCTCATCACTTTAGATTCCTTCACATCACATATCATATATTCACATCCATACATATATCTACATCCACATCCACATTCACATCCATACATCCACATCTACATCCATACATCTATTTTCACATCCACATCTACATGCACATTCATGCATCCACATCCATACATCCACATCTACATGCACATTCACATCCATACATCCACATCTATATGCGTACATTCACATCTACATGCATACATCCACATCTCTATGCATACATCCACATCCACATTCACATTCACCTCCATACATCTACATCTACATGCATACATCCACCTCCACATTCACATCCACATCTATACATCTACATCTACATGCATACATCCACCTCTACATCCACATCTACATCTATACACCTACATCTACATGCATACATCCACATCTCCAATTACAGCTACATCTATACATCTACTTCTACATGCATCCATCCACCTCCACATCCACATCTACATCTATACACCTACATCTACATGCATCCATCCACCTCCACATCCACATCTACATGTATACATCCACATCTCCATTCACATCTACATCTATACATCTACTTCTACATGCATCCATCCACATCTCCATTTACATCCTCATCTACACATCTATTTCTACATCCTCATCTACACATCTATTTCTACATGCATACATCCACATCTCCATGCATACATCCACCTCCACATTCACACTCACATCCATACCTCTACATCTACATGCAAACATCCATATCTCCATGCATAATAATATTCTTTTAATTAATCTAGGATGATAGTTCCTAGAATATGGTAGGAAGTCCTCTTTTTATGCTTTGAATGAAATTATTTTATGCGTAATTTCTATAAAAATTTTGCCATAGCTCCGCTACTACTATGACTGATAAATCTCAATTTTTTTCTAAGGGATAAGGCTCGTTATTAAAGAAATAATTAGAATGGTCTCTAATTGGATCATCATCAATCCATAATGGTCTCTAATTGGATCATTAAGAAAATAATTAGAATGGTCTCTAATTGGATCATCAATCCATAATGGTCTCTAATGGGATCATTAAGAAAATAGTTAGAATGGTCTCTAATTGGATCATCAATCCATAATGGATTGAATCATCAATATACATATAAACTAAAAGCATAGAAAAAAGCCATTAATTTGGCCTCAAGCATAGCTTAATCTTGGATTAAGGAAAAGCCTTATGAAAAGCTTCATTTGGATTGAAGAGGGTCATGAGTATGACCATTTCTTAAGTGAGAAAGAGAGAAAAACCATTAGAATTAAATATAAATAGAATTTTATGTAATTAATTAATTAACTTCAATAGCATTTCAAAAACCATACCAATTAAGCTTCTCAAGCTTGAGAGGGGTTGAGAAGAGAGAATCATTGAGAAATTATAGAAAAGATCATAATTCACTATACTTATCTTATAATTTGCTTGATTCTTTGTTCACGGTAGAGGCCCCCAACCAATCAATTGGTTTAGTATGTTGATGGAGCCACCAATGGGGATTGAAGAAAGAGAGAAGTATCAAAAACTAGTGAATTATTAAAGAATTCACAGTTCTTGGCTTAGGTAGAGTAGAGTAACAATGCATAAGACATTATATTTTTTTCAACAAGGGGAGGCTTCTATTTATAGGAAAATTTGAGCTCCTAACCAAACAAATTGATTCTAGAATTTTCCAAGTCAGTTAGGTCACTTTTTGACCATTTTTAGGTCAGTTAAGCTAACTTTTTGGAACTAGACTTGAATGAGGAGAGAGGAGAGATGAAATATCTCAATTTTTATGAGTTTAAAACTCATTCAAGCATGTGAAATATGCACCTCCTTTAAAGAACTCTCCTTCCTTACATATGTGTCATAGTTTTTTTTTACTAATAAACCTTGTACATTTTCAACTCTTCATCTTATGTGAAATATGCACCTCCTTTAAAGAACTCCCCTTCCTTACATATGTGTTTTTTTTTAACTAATAAACCTTGTACATTTTCAACTCTTCATCTTATGTGAGCATTTACTCATTTTTGGATACCCAAAATATCTCATATTTTTAATATTGCTCATAGTTTTTTACTAATAAATCTTGTACATTTTCAACTCTTCATCTTATGTGAAATATGCACCTCCTTTAAAGAACTCCACTTCCTTACATATGTGTCATAGTTTTTTTTAACTAATAAACCTTATACATTTTCAACTCTTCATCTTATGTGAGCATTTACTCATTTTTGGATACCCAAAATATCTCATATTTTTAATATTGCTCATAGTTTTTTATTAATAAACCTTGTACATTTTCAACTCTTCACCTTATGTGAGCATTTACTCATTTTTGGGTATCTTCTTTTTACAAATTGGATTTATCTCCTCCCTACACATGTATTGATGCTATTGGCCCATAGGAACCTTAATTGGACCATAGTCTAAAGATTTCTGAAAATCTAGACCCTTAGACAGGTTCTTTATACCTATTTCCAATTAATTCCAATTGCACATTTGAAAATTCTTTTTGAATTTCTGTTTCAGGGAAATTCATCTTAATTTTATGAGATATTTTTCTATCCAAAAATATTCAAAATCTGAATATTCTCTTTCTAGAATATTTTCTCTCTCTAGGTTAAAACAGTTAGAAACAAGGTCTTTATATTTTTGAAGAGGGATTGATTACAGGGGAAGATACTAGACATCAAAAAGGGGGTTGGGAGAGGAATCTTACATGCTCTGATACCAACTGTAAGATCCCTGTTCCCACCGAGCAACGGATTCAGGATACTGGCAGCGGAAGTAGCACTTCTCGCGCGGGACAGGGGTCCCACATTCGGGGCCTCACCCACGGATATCCAGATAAGAGACTAATCCGTCGATTGTTCCAAAACCGAACCCGGAAAAACTTCCTTTACCAGAAAGCACGGGCGATTCCACCAGGATAACTTTTTACTCTAACGTAGTCAAGATCATTTCTGATCGAGTTGATCCAATTACATCTATAAGATACTTGGTCAGATCAAGGAAGAAACTTGCACTTGGATCATCGGGATCAACGCTTTTTTCCCCATTCAAGAGGCACAGTCGTTAATTCCTATCCATAGAACAGTTACTGTCCGGGATTTATTTTATCTATCGTAAAAACAAAAGTTTGAGTCTCGATTTACGGATCCATCAGTCCAGCCTAACCCCATCCGATCCCATGGGTTAGCCAACCGCCCAACCACTGTAGTGATGGGATCCAATTAATAATTTGGTTAGGTTTTGTCCCGGGTACCAAGGAAAAGAGTTCCATGGCCCCCTAGCCGGATGTTCATGCAAAATAAAACTAGTCACACCACTCACACACCCAATATGAAATTGCCTTTTCACAGATTCAACCAGTTTAAAACAATCCTTTAATAAAACCATAGTATCACTGATCGCCATCTTCCAATTTATCCAGTTGATTCTTAATTCTTCCATCATTCCTTCATCAGAGTATCTATGGCATCATTGGCAACTAGGACGCTCACCACCTGTCCACTCAGGGGCCGTTTCCTAATCCCTAGCCCATAATACTCGGCAATATAATCACTTATCAAGATGGACTCTCGTTGAAGATCAGCAAGATCAACCAACAGATCCATATAAAGAGCCATGGACTCATCCATTGAAGACCAGCAAGGTCAATCAACCAGATCCATGCCCGATTTCAGAAAACAACTCCAACTCTGTTCCAATATCTTCCTCGACGCACGCGTGGGTATCCTAGGCGACCCAGAGCCCGAGCACCGTATGGTCAGCACCCTCTAGGATCCTTCGCAGGTGACCTAGTGCTTCACTCATAGGCCGCTTCCTTGGCCCCTCATCCACCATACCGAAAGCTCACCATTTTAATCGCACCGAGGCTGGTCAAGACCTCGGCCGACCTTGCTACGCGAGACGTCCTTCATTGACTCTCCGTCAGCAGTTGTAACTTTTTCAGTTAGGTCTCCACGACCTTAATCACAAGATGGTCACAATGCTTTCCCAGCAATCTTGACATAAAACAGTCATTTACAAACAGCATTTACAAACAGTCACAAAATACAGTTTCTATATTAACTCTCATTTTTCCACATTATCCCTCATCAATCCACATTGCTTATTCCACATTCCAGTTATATGTGTACTCATCCCATCACATCATTTTCCATCTCATCACTTTAGATTCCTTCACATCACATATCATATATTCACATCCATACATATATCTACATCCACATCCACATTCACATCCATACATCCACATCTACATCCATACATCTATTTTCACATCCACATCTACATGCACATTCATGCATCCACATCCATACATCCACATCTACATGCACATTCACATCCATACATCCATATCTATATGCGTACATTCACATCTACATGCATACATCCACATCTCTATGCATACATCCACATCCACATTCACATTCACCTCCATACATCTACATCTACATGCATACATCCATCTCCACATTCACATCCACATCTATACATCTACATCTACATGTATACATCCACCTCTACATCCACATCTACATCTATACACCTACATCTACATGCATACATCCACATCTTCATTCACATCTACTTCTACATGCATCCATCCACCTCCACATCCACATCTACATCTATACACCTACATCTACATGCATCCATCCACCTCCACATCCACATCTACATCTATACATCTACATCTACATGTATACATCCACATCTCCATTCACATCTACATCTATACATCTACTTCTACATGCATCCATCCACATCTCCATTTACATGCTCATCTACACATCTATTTCTACATGCATACATCCACATCTCCATGCATACATCCACCTCCACATTCACACTCACATCCATACCTCTACATCTACATGCAAACATCCATATCTCCATGCATAATAATATTCTTTTAATTAATCTAGGATGATAGTTCCTAGAATATGGTAGGAAGTCCTCTTTTTATGCTTTGAATGAAATTATTTTATGCGTAATTTCTATAAAAATTTTGCCATAGCTCCGCTACTACTATGACTGATAAATCTCAATTTTTTTCTAAGGGATAAGGCTCATTATTAAAGAAATAATTAGAATGGTCTCTAATTGGATCATCATCAATCCATAATGGTCTCTATTTGGATCATTAAGAAAATAATTAGAATGGTCTCTAATTGGATCATCAATCCATAATGGTCTCTAATGGGATCATTAAGAAAATAATTAGAATGGTCTCTAATTGGATCATCAATCCATAATGGATTGAATCATCAATATACATATAAACTAAAAGCATAGAAAAAAGCCATTAATTTGGCCTCAAGCATAGCTTAATCTTGGATTAAGGAAAAGCCTTATGAAAAGCTTCATTTGGATTGAAGAGGGTCATGAGTATGACCATTTCTTAAGTGAGAAAGAGAGAAAAACCATTAGAATTAAATATAAATAGAATTTTATGTAATTAATTAATTAACTTCAATAGCATTTCAGAAACCATACCAATTAAGCTTCTCAAGCTTGAGAGGGGTTGAGAAGAGAGAATCATAATTCACTATACTTATCTTATAATTTGCTTGATTCTTTGTTCACGGTAGAGGCCCCCAACCAATCAATTGGTTTAGTATGTTGATGGAGCCACCAATGGGGATTGAAGAAAGAGAGAAGTATCAAAAACTAGTGAATTATTAAAGAATTCACAGTTCTTGGCTTAGGTAGAGTAGAGTAACAATGCATAAGACATTATATTTTTTTCAACAAGGGGAGGCTTCTATTTATAGGAAAATTTGAGCTCCTAACCAAACAAATTGATTTTAGAATTTTCCAAGTCAGTTAGGTCACTTTTTGACCATTTTTAGGTCAGTTAAGCTAACTTTTTGGAACTAGACTTGAATGAGGAGAGAGGAGAGATGAAATATCTCAATTTTTATGAGTTTAAAACTCATTCAAGCATGTGAAATATGCACCTCCTTTAAAGAACTCTCCTTCCTTACATATGTGTCATAGTTTTTTTTACTAATAAACCTTGTACATTTTCAACTCTTCATCTTATGTGAAATATGCACCTCCTTTAAAGAACTCCCCTTCCTTACATATGTGTTTTTTTTAAACTAATAAACCTTGTACATTTTCAACTCTTCATCTTATGTGAGCATTTACTCATTTTTGGATACCCAAAATATCTCATATTTTTAATATTGCTCATAGTTTTTTACTAATAAATCTTGTACATTTTCAACTCTTCATCTTATGTGAAATATGCACCTCCTTTAAAGAACTCCTCTTCCTTACATATGTGTCATAGTTTTTTTTTACTAATAAACCTTGTACATTTTCAACTCTTCATCTTATGTGAGCATTTACTCATTTTTGGATACCCAAAATATCTCATATTTTTAATATTGCTCATAGTTTTTTATTAATAAACCTTGTACATTTTCAACTCTTCACCTTATGTGAGCATTTACTCATTTTTGGGTATCTTCTTTTTACAAATTGGATTTATCTCCTCCCTACACATGTATTGATGCTATTGGCCCATAGGAACCTTAATTGGACCATAGTCTAAAGATTTCTGAAAATCTAGACCCTTAGACAGGTTCTTTATACCTATTTCCAATTAATTCCAATTGCACATTTGAAAATTCTTTTTGAGTTTCTGTTTCAGGGAAATTCATCTTAATTTTATGAGATATTTTTCTATCCAAAAATATTCAAAATCTGAATATTCTCTTTCTGGAATATTTTCTCTCTCTAGGTTAAAACAGTTAGAAACAAGGTCTTTATATTTTTGAAGAGGGATTGATTACAGGGGAAGATACTAGACATCAAAAAGGGGGTTGGGAGAGGAATCTTACATGCTCTGATACCAACTGTAAGATCCCTGTTCCCACCGAGCAACGGATTCAGGATACTGGCAGCGGAAGTAGCACTTCTCGCGCGGGACAGGGGTCCCACATTCGGGGCCTCACCCACGGATATCCGGATAAGAGACTAATCCGTCGATTGTTCCAAAACCGAACCCGGAAAAACTTCCTTTACCAGAAAGCACGGGCGATTCCACCAGGATAACTTTTTACTCTAACGTAGTCAAGATCATTTCTGATCGAGTTGATCCAATTACATCTATAAGATACTTGGTCAGATCAAGGAAGAAACTTGCACTTGGATCATCGGGATCAACGCTTTTTTTCCCATTCAAGAGGCACAGCCGTTAATTCCTATCCATAGAACAGTTACTGTCCGGGATTTATTTTATCTATCGTAAAAACAAAAGTTTGAGTCTCGATTTACGGATCCATCAGTCCAGCCTAACCCCATCCGATCCCATGGGTTAGCCAACCGCCCAACCACTGTAGTGATGGGATCCAATTAATAATTTGGTTAGGTTTTGTCCCGGGTACCAAGGAAAAGAGTTCCAAGGCCCCCTAGCCGGATGTTCATGCAAAATAAAACTAGTCACACCACTCACACACCCAATATGAAATTGCCTTTTCACAGATTCAACCAGTTTAAAACAATCCTTTAATAAAACCATAGTATCACTGATCACCATCTTCCAATTTATCCAGTTGATTCTTAATTTTTCCATCATTCCTTCATCAGAGTATCTATGGCATCATTGGCAACTAGGACGCTCACCACCTGTCCACTCAGGGGCCGTTTCCTAATCCCTAGCCCATAATACTCGGCACTATAATCACTTATCAAGATGGACTCTCGTTGAAGATCAGTAAGATCAACCAACAGATCCATATAAAGAGCCATGGACTCATCCATTGAAGACCAGCAAGGTCAATCAACCAGATCCATGCCCGATTTCAGAAAACAACTCCAACTCTGTTCCAATATCTTCCTCGACGCACGCGTGGGTATCCTAGGCGACCCAGAGCCCGAGCACCGTATGGTCAGCACCCTCTAGGATCCTTCGCAGGTGACCTAGCGCTTCACTCATAGGCCGCTTCCTTGGCCCCTCATCCACCGTACCGAAAGCTCACCATTTTAATCGCACCGAGGCTGGTCAAGACCTCGGCCGACCTTGCTACGCGAGACGTCCTTCATTGACTCTCCGTCTCAGCAGTTGCAACTTTTTCAGGTAGGTCTCCACGACCTTAATCACAAGATGGTCACAATGCTTTCCCAGCAATCTTGACATAAAACAGTCATTTACAAACAGCATTTACAAACAGTCACAAAATACAGTTTCTATATTAACTCTCATTTTTCCACATTATCCCTCATCAATCCACATTGCTTATTCCACATTCCAGTTATATGTGTACTCATCCCATCACATCATTTTCCATCTCATCACTTTAGATTCCTTCACATCACATATCATATATTCACATCCATACATATATCTACATCCACATCCACATTCACATCCATACATCCACATCTACATCCATACATCTATTTTCACATCCACATCTACATGCACATTCATGCATCCACATCCATACATCCACATCTACATGCACATTCACATCCATACATCCACATCTATATGCGTACATTCACATCTACATGCATACATCCACATCTCTATGCATACATCCACATCCACATTCACATTCACCTCCATACATCTACATCTACATGCATACATCCACCTCCACATTCACATCCACATCTATACATCTACATCTACATGCATACATCCACCTCTACATCCACATCTACATCTATACACCTACATCTACATGCATACATCCACATCTCCAATTACAGCTACATCTATACATCTACTTCTACATGCATCCATCCACCTCCACATCCACATCTACATCTATACACCTACATCTACATGCATCCATCCACCTCCACATCCACATCTACATGTATACATCCACATCTCCATTCACATCTACATCTATACATCTACTTCTACATGCATCCATCCACATCTCCATTTACATCCTCATCTACACATCTATTTCTACATCCTCATCTACACATCTATTTCTACATGCATACATCCACATCTCCATGCATACATCCACCTCCACATTCACACTCACATCCATACCTCTACATCTACATGCAAACATCCATATCTCCATGCATAATAATATTCTTTTAATTAATCTAGGATGATAGTTCCTAGAATATGGTAGGAAGTCCTCTTTTTATGCTTTGAATGAAATTATTTTATGCGTAATTTCTATAAAAATTTTGCCATAGCTCCGCTACTACTATGACTGATAAATCTTAATTTTTTTCTAAGGGATAAGGCTCGTTATTAAAGAAATAATTAGAATGGTCTCTAATTGGATCATCATCAATCCATAATGGTCTCTAATTGGATCATTAAGAAAATAATTAGAATGGTCTCTAATTGGATCATCAATCCATAATGGTCTCTAATGGGATCATTAAGAAAATAATTAGAATGGTCTCTAATTGGATCATCAATCCATAATGGATTGAATCATCAATATACATATAAACTAAAAGCATAGAAAAAAGCCATTAATTTGGCCTCAAGCATAGCTTAATCTTGGATTAAGGAAAAGCCTTATGAAAAGCTTCATTTGGATTGAAGAGGGTCATGAGTATGACCATTTCTTAAGTGAGAAAGAGAGAAAAACCATTAGAATTAAATATAAATAGAATTTTATGTAATTAATTAATTAACTTCAATAGCATTTCAAAAACCATACCAATTAAGCTTCTCAAGCTTGAGAGGGGTTGAGAAGAGAGAATCATTGAGAAATTATAGAAAAGATCATAATTCACTATACTTATCTTATAATTTGCTTGATTCTTTGTTCACGGTAGAGGCCCCCAACCAATCAATTGGTTTAGTATGTTGATGGAGCCACCAATGGGGATTGAAGAAAGAGAGAAGTATCAAAAACTAGTGAATTATTAAAGAATTCACAGTTCTTGGCTTAGGTAGAGTAGAGTAACAATGCATAAGACATTATATTTTTTTCAACAAGGGGAGGCTTCTATTTATAGGAAAATTTGAGCTCCTAACCAAACAAATTGATTCTAGAATTTTCCAAGTCAGTTAGGTCACTTTTTGACCATTTTTAGGTCAGTTAAGCTAACTTTTTGGAACTAGACTTGAATGAGGAGAGAGGAGAGATGAAATATCTCAATTTTTATGAGTTTAAAACTCATTCAAGCATGTGAAATATGCACCTCCTTTAAAGAACTCTCCTTCCTTACATATGTGTCATAGTTTTTTTTACTAATAAACCTTGTACATTTTCAACTCTTCATCTTATGTGAAATATGCACCTCCTTTAAAGAACTCCCCTTCCTTACATATGTGTTTTTTTTAAACTAATAAACCTTGTACATTTTCAACTCTTCATCTTATGTGAGCATTTACTCATTTTTGGATACCCAAAATATCTCATATTTTTAATATTGCTCATAGTTTTTTACTAATAAATCTTGTACATTTTCAACTCTTCATCTTATGTGAAATATGCACCTCCTTTAAAGAACTCCTCTTCCTTACATATGTGTCATAGTTTTTTTTTACTAATAAACCTTGTACATTTTCAACTCTTCATCTTATGTGAGCATTTACTCATTTTTGGATACCCAAAATATCTCATATTTTTAATATTGCTCATAGTTTTTTATTAATAAACCTTGTACATTTTCAACTCTTCACCTTATGTGAGCATTTACTCATTTTTGGGTATCTTCTTTTTACAAATTGGATTTATCTCCTCCCTACACATGTATTGATGCTATTGGCCCATAGGAACCTTAATTGGACCATAGTCTAAAGATTTCTGAAAATCTAGACCCTTAGACAGGTTCTTTATACCTATTTCCAATTAATTCCAATTGCACATTTGAAAATTCTTTTTGAGTTTCTGTTTCAGGGAAATTCATCTTAATTTTATGAGATATTTTTCTATCCAAAAATATTCAAAATCTGAATATTCTCTTTCTGGAATATTTTCTCTCTCTAGGTTAAAACAGTTAGAAACAAGGTCTTTATATTTTTGAAGAGGGATTGATCACAGGGGAAGATACTAGACATCAAAAAGGGGGTTGGGAGAGGAATCTTACATGCTCTGATACCAACTGTAAGATCCCTGTTCCCACCGAGCAACGGATTCAGGATACTGGCAGCGGAAGTAGCACTTCTCGCGCGGGACAGGGGTCCCACATTCGGGGCCTCACCCACGGATATCCGGATAAGAGACTAATCCGTCGATTGTTCCAAAACCGAACCCGGAAAAACTTCCTTTACGAGAAAGCACGGGCGATTCCACCAGGATAACTTTTTACTCTAACGTAGTCAAGATCATTTCTAATCGAGTTGATCCAATTACATCTATAAGATACTTGGTCAGATCAAGGAAGAAACTTGCACTTGGATCATCGGGATCAACGCTTTTTTTCCCATTCAAGAGGCACAGCCGTTAATTCCTATCCATAGAACAGTTACTGTCCGGGATTTATTTTATCTATCGTAAAAACAAAAGTTTGAGTCTCGATTTACGGATCCATCAGTCCAGCCTTACCCCATCCGATCCCATGGGTTAGCCAACCGCCCAACCACTGTAGTGATGGGATCCAATTAATAATTTGGTTAGGTTTTGTCCCGGGTACCAAGGAAAAGAGTTCCAAGGCCCCCTAGCCGGATGTTCATGCAAAATAAAACTAGTCACACCACTCACACACCCAATATGAAATTGCCTTTTCACAGATTCAACCAGTTTAAAACAATCCTTTAATAAAACCATAGTATCACTGATCACCATCTTCGAATTTATCCAGTTGATTCTTAATTTTTCCATCATTCCTTCATCAGAGTATCTATGGCATCATTGGCAACTAGGACGCTCACCACCTGTCCACTCAGGGGCCGTTTCCTAATCCCTAGCCCATAATACTCGGCACTATAATCACTTATCAAGATGGACTCTCGTTGAAGATCAGTAAGATCAACCAACAGATCCATATAAAGAGCCATGGACTCATCCATTGAAGACCAGCAAGGTCAATCAACCAGATCCATGCCCGATTTCAGAAAACAACTCCAACTCTGTTCCAATATCTTCCTCGACGCACGCGTGGGTATCCTAGGCGACCCAGAGCCCGAGCACCGTATGGTCAGCACCCTCTAGGATCCTTCTCGCAGGTGACCTAGCGCTTCACTCATAGGCCGCTTCCTTGGCCCCTCATCCACCGTACCGAAAGCTCACCATTTTAATCGCACCGAGGCTGGTCAAGACCTCGGCCGACCTTGCTACGCGAGACGTCCTTCATTGACTCTCCGTCTCAGCAGTTGCAACTTTTTCAGGTAGGTCTCCACGACCTTAATCACAAGATGGTCACAATGCTTTCCCAGCAATCTTGACATAAAACAGTCATTTACAAACAGCATTTACAAACAGTCACAAAATACAGTTTCTATATTAACTCTCATTTTTCCACATTATCCCTCATCAATCCACATTGCTTATTCCACATTCCAGTTATATGTGTACTCATCCCATCACATCATTTTCCATCTCATCACTTTAGATTCCTTCACATCACATATCATATATTCACATCCATACATATATCTACATCCACATCCACATTCACATCCATACATCCACATCTACATCCATACATCTATTTTCACATCCACATCTACATGCACATTCATGCATCCACATCCATACATCCACATCTACATGCACATTCACATCCATACATCCACATCTATATGCGTACATTCACATCTACATGCATACATCCACATCTCTATGCATACATCCACATCCACATTCACATTCACCTCCATACATCTACATCTACATGCATACATCCACCTCCACATTCACATCCACATCTATACATCTACATCTACATGCATACATCCACCTCTACATCCACATCTACATCTATACACCTACATCTACATGCATACATCCACATCTCCAATTACAGCTACATCTATACATCTACTTCTACATGCATCCATCCACCTCCACATCCACATCTACATCTATACACCTACATCTACATGCATCCATCCACCTCCACATCCACATCTACATGTATACATCCACATCTCCATTCACATCTACATCTATACATCTACTTCTACATGCATCCATCCACATCTCCATTTACATCCTCATCTACACATCTATTTCTACATCCTCATCTACACATCTATTTCTACATGCATACATCCACATCTCCATGCATACATCCACCTCCACATTCACACTCACATCCATACCTCTACATCTACATGCAAACATCCATATCTCCATGCATAATAATATTCTTTTAATTAATCTAGGATGATAGTTCCTAGAATATGGTAGGAAGTCCTCTTTTTATGCTTTGAATGAAATTATTTTATGCGTAATTTCTATAAAAATTTTGCCATAGCTCCGCTACTACTATGACTGATAAATCTCAATTTTTTTCTAAGGGATAAGGCTCGTTATTAAAGAAATAATTAGAATGGTCTCTAATTGGATCATCATCAATCCATAATGGTCTCTAATTGGATCATTAAGAAAATAATTAGAATGGTCTCTAATTGGATCATCAATCCATAATGGTCTCTAATGGGATCATTAAGAAAATAATTAGAATGGTCTCTAATTGGATCATCAATCCATAATGGATTGAATCATCAATATACATATAAACTAAAAGCATAGAAAAAAGCCATTAATTTGGCCTCAAGCATAGCTTAATCTTGGATTAAGGAAAAGCCTTATGAAAAGCTTCATTTGGATTGAAGAGGGTCATGAGTATGACCATTTCTTAAGTGAGAAAGAGAGAAAAACCATTAGAATTAAATATAAATAGAATTTTATGTAATTAATTAATTAACTTCAATAGCATTTCAAAAACCATACCAATTAAGCTTCTCAAGCTTGAGAGGGGTTGAGAAGAGAGAATCATTGAGAAATTATAGAAAAGATCATAATTCACTATACTTATCTTATAATTTGCTTGATTCTTTGTTCACGGTAGAGGCCCCCAACCAATCAATTGGTTTAGTATGTTGATGGAGCCACCAATGGGGATTGAAGAAAGAGAGAAGTATCAAAAACTAGTGAATTATTAAAGAATTCACAGTTCTTGGCTTAGGTAGAGTAGAGTAACAATGCATAAGACATTATATTTTTTTCAACAAGGGGAGGCTTCTATTTATAGGAAAATTTGAGCTCCTAACCAAACAAATTGATTCTAGAATTTTCCAAGTCAGTTAGGTCACTTTTTGACCATTTTTAGGTCAGTTAAGCTAACTTTTTGGAACTAGACTTGAATGAGGAGAGAGGAGAGATGAAATATCTCAATTTTTATGAGTTTAAAACTCATTCAAGCATGTGAAATATGCACCTCCTTTAAAGAACTCTCCTTCCTTACATATGTGTCATAGTTTTTTTTACTAATAAACCTTGTACATTTTCAACTCTTCATCTTATGTGAAATATGCACCTCCTTTAAAGAACTCCCCTTCCTTACATATGTGTTTTTTTTAAACTAATAAACCTTGTACATTTTCAACTCTTCATCTTATGTGAGCATTTACTCATTTTTGGATACCCAAAATATCTCATATTTTTAATATTGCTCATAGTTTTTTACTAATAAATCTTGTACATTTTCAACTCTTCATCTTATGTGAAATATGCACCTCCTTTAAAGAACTCCTCTTCCTTACATATGTGTCATAGTTTTTTTTTACTAATAAACCTTGTACATTTTCAACTCTTCATCTTATGTGAGCATTTACTCATTTTTGGATACCCAAAATATCTCATATTTTTAATATTGCTCATAGTTTTTTATTAATAAACCTTGTACATTTTCAACTCTTCACCTTATGTGAGCATTTACTCATTTTTGGGTATCTTCTTTTTACAAATTGGATTTATCTCCTCCCTACACATGTATTGATGCTATTGGCCCATAGGAACCTTAATTGGACCATAGTCTAAAGATTTCTGAAAATCTAGACCCTTAGACAGGTTCTTTATACCTATTTCCAATTAATTCCAATTGCACATTTGAAAATTCTTTTTGAGTTTCTGTTTCAGGGAAATTCATCTTAATTTTATGAGATATTTTTCTATCCAAAAATATTCAAAATCTGAATATTCTCTTTCTGGAATATTTTCTCTCTCTAGGTTAAAACAGTTAGAAACAAGGTCTTTATATTTTTGAAGAGGGATTGATCACAGGGGAAGATACTAGACATCAAAAAGGGGGTTGGGAGAGGAATCTTACATGCTCTGATACCAACTGTAAGATCCCTGTTCCCACCGAGCAACGGATTCAGGATACTGGCAGCGGAAGTAGCACTTCTCGCGCGGGACAGGGGTCCCACATTCGGGGCCTCACCCACGGATATCCGGATAAGAGACTAATCTGTCGATTGTTCCAAAACCGAACCCGGAAAAACTTCCTTTACGAGAAAGCACGGGCGATTCCACCAGGATAACTTTTTACTCTAACGTAGTCAAGATCATTTCTAATCGAGTTGATCCAATTACATCTATAAGATACTTGGTCAGATCAAGGAAGAAACTTGCACTTGGATCATCGGGATCAACGCTTTTTTTCCCATTCAAGAGGCACAGCCGTTAATTCCTATCCATAGAACAGTTACTGTCCGGGATTTATTTTATCTATCGTAAAAACAAAAGTTTGAGTCTCGATTTACGGATCCATCAGTCCAGCCTTACCCCATCCGATCCCATGGGTTAGCCAACCGCCCAACCACTGTAGTGATGGGATCCAATTAATAATTTGGTTAGGTTTTGTCCCGGGTACCAAGGAAAAGAGTTCCAAGGCCCCCTAGCCGGATGTTCATGCAAAATAAAACTAGTCACACCACTCACACACCCAATATGAAATTGCCTTTTCACAGATTCAACCAGTTTAAAACAATCCTTTAATAAAACCATAGTATCACTGATCACCATCTTCGAATTTATCCAGTTGATTCTTAATTTTTCCATCATTCCTTCATCAGAGTATCTATGGCATCATTGGCAACTAGGACGCTCACCACCTGTCCACTCAGGGGCCGTTTCCTAATCCCTAGCCCATAATACTCGGCACTATAATCACTTATCAAGATGGACTCTCGTTGAAGATCAGTAAGATCAACCAACAGATCCATATAAAGAGCCATGGACTCATCCATTGAAGACCAGCAAGGTCAATCAACCAGATCCATGCCCGATTTCAGAAAACAACTCCAACTCTGTTCCAATATCTTCCTCGACGCACGCGTGGGTATCCTAGGCGACCCAGAGCCCGAGCACCGTATGGTCAGCACCCTCTAGGATCCTTCTCGCAGGTGACCTAGCGCTTCACTCATAGGCCGCTTCCTTGGCCCCTCATCCACCGTACCGAAAGCTCACCATTTTAATCGCACCGAGGCTGGTCAAGACCTCGGCCGACCTTGCTACGCGAGACGTCCTTCATTGACTCTCCGTCAGCAGTTGCAACTTTTTCAGTTAGGTCTCCACGACCTTAATCACAAGATGGTCACAATGCTTTCCCAGCAATCTTGACATAAAACAGTCATTTACAAACAGCATTTACAAACAGTCACAAAATACAGTTTCTATATTAACTCTCATTTTTCCACATTATCCCTCATCAATCCACATTGCTTATTCCACATTCCAGTTATATGTGTACTCATCCCATCACATCATTTTCCATCTCATCACTTTAGATTCCTTCACATCACATATCATATATTCACATCCATACATATATCTACATCCACATCCACATTCACATCCATACATCCACATCTACATCCATACATCTATTTTCACATCCACATCTACATGCACATTCATGCATCCACATCCATACATCCACATCTACATGCACATTCACATCCATACATCCACATCTATATGCGTACATTCACATCTACATGCATACATCCACATCTCTATGCATACATCCACATCCACATTCACATTCACCTCCATACATCTACATCTACATGCATACATCCACCTCCACATTCACATCCACATCTATACATCTACATCTACATGCATACATCCACCTCTACATCCACATCTACATCTATACACCTACATCTACATGCATACATCCACATCTCCAATTACAGCTACATCTATACATCTACTTCTACATGCATCCATCCACCTCCACATCCACATCTACATCTATACACCTACATCTACATGCATCCATCCACCTCCACATCCACATCTACATGTATACATCCACATCTCCATTCACATCTACATCTATACATCTACTTCTACATGCATCCATCCACATCTCCATTTACATCCTCATCTACACATCTATTTCTACATCCTCATCTACACATCTATTTCTACATGCATACATCCACATCTCCATGCATACATCCACCTCCACATTCACACTCACATCCATACCTCTACATCTACATGCAAACATCCATATCTCCATGCATAATAATATTCTTTTAATTAATCTAGGATGATAGTTCCTAGAATATGGTAGGAAGTCCTCTTTTTATGCTTTGAATGAAATTATTTTATGCGTAATTTCTATAAAAATTTTGCCATAGCTCCGCTACTACTATGACTGATAAATCTCAATTTTTTTCTAAGGGATAAGGCTCGTTATTAAAGAAATAATTAGAATGGTCTCTAATTGGATCATCATCAATCCATAATGGTCTCTAATTGGATCATTAAGAAAATAATTAGAATGGTCTCTAATTGGATCATCAATCCATAATGGTCTCTAATGGGATCATTAAGAAAATAATTAGAATGGTCTCTAATTGGATCATCAATCCATAATGGATTGAATCATCAATATACATATAAACTAAAAGCATAGAAAAAAGCCATTAATTTGGCCTCAAGCATAGCTTAATCTTGGATTAAGGAAAAGCCTTATGAAAAGCTTCATTTGGATTGAAGAGGGTCATGAGTATGACCATTTCTTAAGTGAGAAAGAGAGAAAAACCATTAGAATTAAATATAAATAGAATTTTATGTAATTAATTAATTAACTTCAATAGCATTTCAAAAACCATACCAATTAAGCTTCTCAAGCTTGAGAGGGGTTGAGAAGAGAGAATCATTGAGAAATTATAGAAAAGATCATAATTCACTATACTTATCTTATAATTTGCTTGATTCTTTGTTCACGGTAGAGGCCCCCAACCAATCAATTGGTTTAGTATGTTGATGGAGCCACCAATGGGGATTGAAGAAAGAGAGAAGTATCAAAAACTAGTGAATTATTAAAGAATTCACAGTTCTTGGCTTAGGTAGAGTAGAGTAACAATGCATAAGACATTATATTTTTTTCAACAAGGGGAGGCTTCTATTTATAGGAAAATTTGAGCTCCTAACCAAACAAATTGATTCTAGAATTTTCCAAGTCAGTTAGGTCACTTTTTGACCATTTTTAGGTCAGTTAAGCTAACTTTTTGGAACTAGACTTGAATGAGGAGAGAGGAGAGATGAAATATCTCAATTTTTATGAGTTTAAAACTCATTCAAGCATGTGAAATATGCACCTCCTTTAAAGAACTCTCCTTCCTTACATATGTGTCATAGTTTTTTTTACTAATAAACCTTGTACATTTTCAACTCTTCATCTTATGTGAAATATGCACCTCCTTTAAAGAACTCCCCTTCCTTACATATGTGTTTTTTTTAAACTAATAAACCTTGTACATTTTCAACTCTTCATCTTATGTGAGCATTTACTCATTTTTGGATACCCAAAATATCTCATATTTTTAATATTGCTCATAGTTTTTTACTAATAAATCTTGTACATTTTCAACTCTTCATCTTATGTGAAATATGCACCTCCTTTAAAGAACTCCTCTTCCTTACATATGTGTCATAGTTTTTTTTTACTAATAAACCTTGTACATTTTCAACTCTTCATCTTATGTGAGCATTTACTCATTTTTGGATACCCAAAATATCTCATATTTTTAATATTGCTCATAGTTTTTTATTAATAAACCTTGTACATTTTCAACTCTTCACCTTATGTGAGCATTTACTCATTTTTGGGTATCTTCTTTTTACAAATTGGATTTATCTCCTCCCTACACATGTATTGATGCTATTGGCCCATAGGAACCTTAATTGGACCATAGTCTAAAGATTTCTGAAAATCTAGACCCTTAGACAGGTTCTTTATACCTATTTCCAATTAATTCCAATTGCACATTTGAAAATTCTTTTTGAGTTTCTGTTTCAGGGAAATTCATCTTAATTTTATGAGATATTTTTCTATCCAAAAATATTCAAAATCTGAATATTCTCTTTCTGGAATATTTTCTCTCTCTAGGTTAAAACAGTTAGAAACAAGGTCTTTATATTTTTGAAGAGGGATTGATCACAGGGGAAGATACTAGACATCAAAAAGGGGGTTGGGAGAGGAATCTTACATGCTCTGATACCAACTGTAAGATCCCTGTTCCCACCGAGCAACGGATTCAGGATACTGGCAGCGGAAGTAGCACTTCTCGCGCGGGACAGGGGTCCCACATTCGGGGCCTCACCCACGGATATCCGGATAAGAGACTAATCCGTCGATTGTTCCAAAACCGAACCCGGAAAAACTTCCTTTACGAGAAAGCACGGGCGATTCCACCAGGATAACTTTTTACTCTAACGTAGTCAAGATCATTTCTAATCGAGTTGATCCAATTACATCTATAAGATACTTGGTCAGATCAAGGAAGAAACTTGCACTTGGATCATCGGGATCAACGCTTTTTTTCCCATTCAAGAGGCACAGCCGTTAATTCCTATCCATAGAACAGTTACTGTCCGGGATTTATTTTATCTATCGTAAAAACAAAAGTTTGAGTCTCGATTTACGGATCCATCAGTCCAGCCTTACCCCATCCGATCCCATGGGTTAGCCAACCGCCCAACCACTGTAGTGATGGGATCCAATTAATAATTTGGTTAGGTTTTGTCCCGGGTACCAAGGAAAAGAGTTCCAAGGCCCCCTAGCCGGATGTTCATGCAAAATAAAACTAGTCACACCACTCACACACCCAATATGAAATTGCCTTTTCACAGATTCAACCAGTTTAAAACAATCCTTTAATAAAACCATAGTATCACTGATCACCATCTTCGAATTTATCCAGTTGATTCTTAATTTTTCCATCATTCCTTCATCAGAGTATCTATGGCATCATTGGCAACTAGGACGCTCACCACCTGTCCACTCAGGGGCCGTTTCCTAATCCCTAGCCCATAATACTCGGCACTATAATCACTTATCAAGATGGACTCTCGTTGAAGATCAGTAAGATCAACCAACAGATCCATATAAAGAGCCATGGACTCATCCATTGAAGACCAGCAAGGTCAATCAACCAGATCCATGCCCGATTTCAGAAAACAACTCCAACTCTGTTCCAATATCTTCCTCGACGCACGCGTGGGTATCCTAGGCGACCCAGAGCCCGAGCACCGTATGGTCAGCACCCTCTAGGATCCTTCTCGCAGGTGACCTAGCGCTTCACTCATAGGCCGCTTCCTTGGCCCCTCATCCACCGTACCGAAAGCTCACCATTTTAATCGCACCGAGGCTGGTCAAGACCTCGGCCGACCTTGCTACGCGAGACGTCCTTCATTGACTCTCCGTCAGCAGTTGCAACTTTTTCAGTTAGGTCTCCACGACCTTAATCACAAGATGGTCACAATGCTTTCCCAGCAATCTTGACATAAAACAGTCATTTACAAACAGCATTTACAAACAGTCACAAAATACAGTTTCTATATTAACTCTCATTTTTCCACATTATCCCTCATCAATCCACATTGCTTATTCCACATTCCAGTTATATGTGTACTCATCCCATCACATCATTTTCCATCTCATCACTT
This sequence comes from Cibotium barometz, assembly GCF_041138505.1. NCBI lineage: Eukaryota > Viridiplantae > Streptophyta > Polypodiopsida > Cyatheales > Cibotiaceae > Cibotium > Cibotium barometz. The sequence continues at coordinate 36,934,008 of NC_141060.1, forward strand.
TAGATTCCTTCACATCACATATCATATATTCACATCCATACATATATCTACATCCACATCCACATTCACATCCATACATCCACATCTACATCCATACATCTATTTTCACATCCACATCTACATGCACATTCATGCATCCACATCCATACATCCACATCTACATGCACATTCACATCCATACATCCACATCTATATGCGTACATTCACATCTACATGCATACATCCACATCTCTATGCATACATCCACATCCACATTCACATTCACCTCCATACATCTACATCTACATGCATACATCCACCTCCACATTCACATCCACATCTATACATCTACATCTACATGCATACATCCACCTCTACATCCACATCTACATCTATACACCTACATCTACATGCATACATCCACATCTCCAATTACAGCTACATCTATACATCTACTTCTACATGCATCCATCCACCTCCACATCCACATCTACATCTATACACCTACATCTACATGCATCCATCCACCTCCACATCCACATCTACATGTATACATCCACATCTCCATTCACATCTACATCTATACATCTACTTCTACATGCATCCATCCACATCTCCATTTACATCCTCATCTACACATCTATTTCTACATCCTCATCTACACATCTATTTCTACATGCATACATCCACATCTCCATGCATACATCCACCTCCACATTCACACTCACATCCATACCTCTACATCTACATGCAAACATCCATATCTCCATGCATAATAATATTCTTTTAATTAATCTAGGATGATAGTTCCTAGAATATGGTAGGAAGTCCTCTTTTTATGCTTTGAATGAAATTATTTTATGCGTAATTTCTATAAAAATTTTGCCATAGCTCCGCTACTACTATGACTGATAAATCTCAATTTTTTTCTAAGGGATAAGGCTCGTTATTAAAGAAATAATTAGAATGGTCTCTAATTGGATCATCATCAATCCATAATGGTCTCTAATTGGATCATTAAGAAAATAATTAGAATGGTCTCTAATTGGATCATCAATCCATAATGGTCTCTAATGGGATCATTAAGAAAATAATTAGAATGGTCTCTAATTGGATCATCAATCCATAATGGATTGAATCATCAATATACATATAAACTAAAAGCATAGAAAAAAGCCATTAATTTGGCCTCAAGCATAGCTTAATCTTGGATTAAGGAAAAGCCTTATGAAAAGCTTCATTTGGATTGAAGAGGGTCATGAGTATGACCATTTCTTAAGTGAGAAAGAGAGAAAAACCATTAGAATTAAATATAAATAGAATTTTATGTAATTAATTAATTAACTTCAATAGCATTTCAAAAACCATACCAATTAAGCTTCTCAAGCTTGAGAGGGGTTGAGAAGAGAGAATCATTGAGAAATTATAGAAAAGATCATAATTCACTATACTTATCTTATAATTTGCTTGATTCTTTGTTCACGGTAGAGGCCCCCAACCAATCAATTGGTTTAGTATGTTGATGGAGCCACCAATGGGGATTGAAGAAAGAGAGAAGTATCAAAAACTAGTGAATTATTAAAGAATTCACAGTTCTTGGCTTAGGTAGAGTAGAGTAACAATGCATAAGACATTATATTTTTTTCAACAAGGGAAGGCTTCTATTTATAGGAAAATTTGAGCTCCTAACCAAACAAATTGATTCTAGAATTTTCCAAGTCAGTTAGGTCACTTTTTGACCATTTTTAGGTCAGTTAAGCTAACTTTTTGGAACTAGACTTGAATGAGGAGAGAGGAGAGATGAAATATCTCAATTTTTATGAGTTTAAAACTCATTCAAGCATGTGAAATATGCACCTCCTTTAAAGAACTCTCCTTCCTTACATATGTGTCATAGTTTTTTTTACTAATAAACCTTGTACATTTTCAACTCTTCATCTTATGTGAAATATGCACCTCCTTTAAAGAACTCCCCTTCCTTACATATGTGTTTTTTTTAAACTAATAAACCTTGTACATTTTCAACTCTTCATCTTATGTGAGCATTTACTCATTTTTGGATACCCAAAATATCTCATATTTTTAATATTGCTCATAGTTTTTTACTAATAAATCTTGTACATTTTCAACTCTTCATCTTATGTGAAATATGCACCTCCTTTAAAGAACTCCACTTCCTTACATATGTGTCATAGTTTTTTTTTACTAATAAACCTTGTACATTTTCAACTCTTCATCTTATGTGAGCATTTACTCATTTTTGGATACCCAAAATATCTCATATTTTTAATATTGCTCATAGTTTTTTATTAATAAACCTTGTACATTTTCAACTCTTCACCTTATGTGAGCATTTACTCATTTTTGGGTATCTTCTTTTTACAAATTGGATTTATCTCCTCCCTACACATGTATTGATGCTATTGGCCCATAGGAACCTTAATTGGACCATAGTCTAAAGATTTCTGAAAATCTAGACCCTTAGACAGGTTCTTTATACCTATTTCCAATTAATTCCAATTGCACATTTGAAAATTCTTTTTGAATTTCTGTTTCAGAGAAATTCATCTTAATTATATGAGATATTTTTCTATCCAAAAATATTCAAAATCTGAATATTCTCTTTCTAGAATATTTTCTCTCTCTAGGTTAAAACAGTTAGAAACAAGGTCTTTATATTTTTGAAGAGGGATTGATTACAGGGGAAGATACTAGACATCAAAAAGGGGGTTGGGAGAGGAATCTTACATGCTCTGATACCAACTGTAAGATCCCTGTTCCCACCGAGCAACGGATTCAGGATACTGGCAGCGGAAGTAGCACTTCTCGCGCGCGACAGGGGTCCCACATTCGGGGCCTCACCCACGGATATCCGGATAAGAGACTAATCGGTCGATTGTTCCAAAACCGAACCGGAAAAAACTTCCTTTACCAGAAAGCACGGGCGATTCCACCAGGATAACTTTTTACTCTAACGTAGTCAAGATCATTTCTGATCGAGTTGATCCAATTACATCTATAAGATACTTGGTCAGATCAAGGAAGAAACTTGCACTTGGATCATCGGGATCAACGCTTTTTTCCCCATTCAAGAGGCACAGCCGTTAATTCCTATCCATAGAACAGTTACTGTCCGGGATTTATTTTATCTATCGTAAAAACAAAAGTTTGAGTCTCGATTTACGGATCCATCAGTCCAGCCTAACCCCATCCGATCCCATGGGTTAGCCAACCGCCCAACCACTGTAGTGATGGGATCCAATTAATAATTTGGTTAGGTTTTGTCCCGGGTACCAAGGAAAAGAGTTCCAAGGCCCCCTAGCCGGATGTTCATGCAAAATAAAACTAGTCACACCACTCACACACCCAATATGAAATTGCCTTTTCACAGATTCAACCAGTTTAAAACAATCCTTTAATAAAACCATAGTATCACTGATCGCCATCTTCCAATTTATCCAGTTGATTCTTAATTTTTCCATCATTCCTTCATCAGAGTATCTATGGCATCATTGGCAACTAGGACGCTCACCACCTGTCCACTCAGGGGCCGTTTCCTAATCCCTAGCCCATAATACTCGGCAATATAATCACTTATCAAGATGGACTCTCGTTGAAGATCAGCAAGATCAACCAACAGATCCATATAAAGAGCCATGGACTCATCCATTGAAGACCAGCAAGGTCAATCAACCAGATCCATGCCCGATTTCAGAAAACAACTCCAACTCTGTTCCAATATCTTCCTCGACGCACGCGTGGGTATCCTAGGCGACCCAGAGCCCGAGCACCGTATGGTCAGCACCCTCTAGGATCCTTCGCAGGTGACCTAGTGCTTCACTCATAGGCCGCTTCCTTGGCCCCTCATCCACCGTACCGAAAGCTCACCATTTTAATCGCACCGAGGCTGGTCAAGACCTCGGCTGACCTTGCTACGCGAGACGTCCTTCATTGACTCTCCGTCAACAGTTGTAACTTTTTCAGTTAGGTCTCCACGACCTTAATCACAAGATGGTCACAATGCTTTCCCAGCAATCTTGACATAAAACAGTCATTTACAAACAGCATTTACAAACAGTCACAAAATACAGTTTCTATATTAACTCTCATTTTTCCACATTATCCCTCATCAATCCACATTGCTTATTCCACATTCCAGTTATATGTGTACTCATCCCATCACATCATTTTCCATCTCATCACTTTAGATTCCTTCACATCACATATCATATATTCACATCCATACATATATCTACATCCACATCCACATTCACATCCATACATCCACATCTACATCCATACATCTATTTTCACATCCACATCTACATGCACATTCATGCATCCACATCCATACATCCACATCTACATGCACATTCACATCCATACATCCATATCTATATGCGTACATTCACATCTACATGCATACATCCACATCTCTATGCATACATCCACATCCACATTCACATTCACCTCCATACATCTACATCTACATGCATACATCCATCTCCACATTCACATCCACATCTATACATCTACATCTACATGTATACATCCACCTCTACATCCACATCTACATCTATACACCTACATCTACATGCATACATCCACATCTTCATTCACATCTACTTCTACATGCATCCATCCACCTCCACATCCACATCTACATCTATACACCTACATCTACATGCATCCATCCACCTCCACATCCACATCTACATCTATACATCTACATCTACATGTATACATCCACATCTCCATTCACATCTACATCTATACATCTACTTCTACATGCATCCATCCACATCTCCATTTACATGCTCATCTACACATCTATTTCTACATGCATACATCCACATCTCCATGCATACATCCACCTCCACATTCACACTCACATCCATACCTCTACATCTACATGCAAACATCCATATCTCCATGCATAATAATATTCTTTTAATTAATCTAGGATGATAGTTCCTAGAATATGGTAGGAAGTCCTCTTTTTATGCTTTGAATGAAATTATTTTATGCGTAATTTCTATAAAAATTTTGCCATAGCTCCGCTACTACTATGACTGATAAATCTCAATTTTTTTCTAAGGGATAAGGCTCGTTATTAAAGAAATAATTAGAATGGTCTCTAATTGGATCATCATCAATCCATAATGGTCTCTAATTGGATCATTAAGAAAATAATTAGAATGGTCTCTAATTGGATCATCAATCCATAATGGTCTCTAATGGGATCATTAAGAAAATAATTAGAATGGTCTCTAATTGGATCATCAATCCATAATGGATTGAATCATCAATATACATATAAACTAAAAGCATAGAAAAAAGCCATTAATTTGGCCTCAAGCATAGCTTAATCTTGGATTAAGGAAAAGCCTTATGAAAAGCTTCATTTGGATTGAAGAGGGTCATGAGTATGACCATTTCTTAAGTGAGAAAGAGAGAAAAACCATTAGAATTAAATATAAATAGAATTTTATGTAATTAATTAATTAACTTCAATAGCATTTCAAAAACCATACCAATTAAGCTTCTCAAGCTTGAGAGGGGTTGAGAAGAGAGAATCATTGAGAAATTATAGAAAAGATCATAATTCACTATACTTATCTTATAATTTGCTTGATTCTTTGTTCACGGTAGAGGCCCCCAACCAATCAATTGGTTTAGTATGTTGATGGAGCCACCAATGGGGATTGAAGAAAGAGAGAAGTATCAAAAACTAGTGAATTATTAAAGAATTCACAGTTCTTGGCTTAGGTAGAGTAGAGTAACAATGCATAAGACATTATATTTTTTTCAACAAGGGGAGGCTTCTATTTATAGGAAAATTTGAGCTCCTAACCAAACAAATTGATTCTAGAATTTTCCAAGTCAGTTAGGTCACTTTTTGACCATTTTTAGGTCAGTTAAGCTAACTTTTTGGAACTAGACTTGAATGAGGAGAGAGGAGAGATGAAATATCTCAATTTTTATGAGTTTAAAACTCATTCAAGCATGTGAAATATGCACCTCCTTTAAAGAACTCTCCTTCCTTACATATGTGTCATAGTTTTTTTTACTAATAAACCTTGTACATTTTCAACTCTTCATCTTATGTGAAATATGCACCTCCTTTAAAGAACTCCCCTTCCTTACATATGTGTTTTTTTTAAACTAATAAACCTTGTACATTTTCAACTCTTCATCTTATGTGAGCATTTACTCATTTTTGGATACCCAAAATATCTCATATTTTTAATATTGCTCATAGTTTTTTACTAATAAATCTTGTACATTTTCAACTCTTCATCTTATGTGAAATATGCACCTCCTTTAAAGAACTCCACTTCCTTACATATGTGTCATAGTTTTTTTTTACTAATAAACCTTGTACATTTTCAACTCTTCATCTTATGTGAGCATTTACTCATTTTTGGATACCCAAAATATCTCATATTTTTAATATTGCTCATAGTTTTTTATTAATAAACCTTGTACATTTTCAACTCTTCACCTTATGTGAGCATTTACTCATTTTTGGGTATCTTCTTTTTACAAATTGGATTTATCTCCTCCCTACACATGTATTGATGCTATTGGCCCATAGGAACCTTAATTGGACCATAGTCTAAAGATTTCTGAAAATCTAGACCCTTAGACAGGTTCTTTATACCTATTTCCAATTAATTCCAATTGCACATTTGAAAATTCTTTTTGAGTTTCTGTTTCAGGGAAATTCATCTTAATTTTATGAGATATTTTTCTATCCAAAAATATTCAAAATCTGAATATTCTCTTTCTGGAATATTTTCTCTCTCTAGGTTAAAACAGTTAGAAACAAGGTCTTTATATTTTTGAAGAGGGATTGATCACAGGGGAAGATACTAGACATCAAAAAGGGGGTTGGGAGAGGAATCTTACATGCTCTGATACCAACTGTAAGATCCCTGTTCCCACCGAGCAACGGATTCAGGATACTGGCAGCGGAAGTAGCACTTCTCGCGTGGGACAGGGGTCCCACATTCGGGGCCTCACCCACGGATATCCGGATAAGAGACTAATCCGTCGATTGTTCCAAAACCGAACCCGGAAAAACTTCCTTTACGAGAAAGCACGGGCGATTCCACCAGGATAACTTTTTACTCTAACGTAGTCAAGATCATTTCTAATCGAGTTGATCCAATTACATCTATAAGATACTTGGTCAGATCAAGGAAGAAACTTGCACTTGGATCATCGGGATCAACGCTTTTTTTCCCATTCAAGAGGCACAGCCGTTAATTCCTATCCATAGAACAGTTACTGTCCGGGATTTATTTTATCTATCGTAAAAACAAAAGTTTGAGTCTCGATTTACGGATCCATCAGTCCAGCCTTACCCCATCCGATCCCATGGGTTAGCCAACCGCCCAACCACTGTAGTGATGGGATCCAATTAATAATTTGGTTAGGTTTTGTCCCGGGTACCAAGGAAAAGAGTTCCAAGGCCCCCTAGCCGGATGTTCATGCAAAATAAAACTAGTCACACCACTCACACACCCAATATGAAATTGCCTTTTCACAGATTCAACCAGTTTAAAACAATCCTTTAATAAAACCATAGTATCACTGATCACCATCTTCGAATTTATCCAGTTGATTCTTAATTTTTCCATCATTCCTTCATCAGAGTATCTATGGCATCATTGGCAACTAGGACGCTCACCACCTGTCCACTCAGGGGCCGTTTCCTAATCCCTAGCCCATAATACTCGGCACTATAATCACTTATCAAGATGGACTCTCGTTGAAGATCAGTAAGATCAACCAACAGATCCATATAAAGAGCCATGGACTCATCCATTGAAGACCAGCAAGGTCAATCAACCAGATCCATGCCCGATTTCAGAAAACAACTCCAACTCTGTTCCAATATCTTCCTCGACGCACGCGTGGGTATCCTAGGCGACCCAGAGCCCGAGCACCGTATGGTCAGCACCCTCTAGGATCCTTCTCGCAGGTGACCTAGCGCTTCACTCATAGGCCGCTTCCTTGGCCCCTCATCCACCGTACCGAAAGCTCACCATTTTAATCGCACCGAGGCTGGTCAAGACCTCGGCCGACCTTGCTACGCGAGACGTCCTTCATTGACTCTCCGTCAGCAGTTGCAACTTTTTCAGTTAGGTCTCCACGACCTTAATCACAAGATGGTCACAATGCTTTCCCAGCAATCTTGACATAAAACAGTCATTTACAAACAGCATTTACAAACAGTCACAAAATACAGTTTCTATATTAACTCTCATTTTTCCACATTATCCCTCATCAATCCACATTGCTTATTCCACATTCCAGTTATATGTGTACTCATCCCATCACATCATTTTCCATCTCATCACTTTAGATTCCTTCACATCACATATCATATATTCACATCCATACATATATCTACATCCACATCCACATTCACATCCATACATCCACATCTACATCCATACATCTATTTTCACATCCACATCTACATGCACATTCATGCATCCACATCCATACATCCACATCTACATGCACATTCACATCCATACATCCACATCTATATGCGTACATTCACATCTACATGCATACATCCACATCTCTATGCATACATCCACATCCACATTCACATTCACCTCCATACATCTACATCTACATGCATACATCCACCTCCACATTCACATCCACATCTATACATCTACATCTACATGCATACATCCACCTCTACATCCACATCTACATCTATACACCTACATCTACATGCATACATCCACATCTCCAATTACAGCTACATCTATACATCTACTTCTACATGCATCCATCCACCTCCACATCCACATCTACATCTATACACCTACATCTACATGCATCCATCCACCTCCACATCCACATCTACATGTATACATCCACATCTCCATTCACATCTACATCTATACATCTACTTCTACATGCATCCATCCACATCTCCATTTACATCCTCATCTACACATCTATTTCTACATCCTCATCTACACATCTATTTCTACATGCATACATCCACATCTCCATGCATACATCCACCTCCACATTCACACTCACATCCATACCTCTACATCTACATGCAAACATCCATATCTCCATGCATAATAATATTCTTTTAATTAATCTAGGATGATAGTTCCTAGAATATGGTAGGAAGTCCTCTTTTTATGCTTTGAATGAAATTATTTTATGCGTAATTTCTATAAAAATTTTGCCATAGCTCCGCTACTACTATGACTGATAAATCTCAATTTTTTTCTAAGGGATAAGGCTCGTTATTAAAGAAATAATTAGAATGGTCTCTAATTGGATCATCATCAATCCATAATGGTCTCTAATTGGATCATTAAGAAAATAATTAGAATGGTCTCTAATTGGATCATCAATCCATAATGGTCTCTAATGGGATCATTAAGAAAATAATTAGAATGGTCTCTAATTGGATCATCAATCCATAATGGATTGAATCATCAATATACATATAAACTAAAAGCATAGAAAAAAGCCATTAATTTGGCCTCAAGCATAGCTTAATCTTGGATTAAGGAAAAGCCTTATGAAAAGCTTCATTTGGATTGAAGAGGGTCATGAGTATGACCATTTCTTAAGTGAGAAAGAGAGAAAAACCATTAGAATTAAATATAAATAGAATTTTATGTAATTAATTAATTAACTTCAATAGCATTTCAAAAACCATACCAATTAAGCTTCTCAAGCTTGAGAGGGGTTGAGAAGAGAGAATCATTGAGAAATTATAGAAAAGATCATAATTCACTATACTTATCTTATAATTTGCTTGATTCTTTGTTCACGGTAGAGGCCCCCAACCAATCAATTGGTTTAGTATGTTGATGGAGCCACCAATGGGGATTGAAGAAAGAGAGAAGTATCAAAAACTAGTGAATTATTAAAGAATTCACAGTTCTTGGCTTAGGTAGAGTAGAGTAACAATGCATAAGACATTATATTTTTTTCAACAAGGGGAGGCTTCTATTTATAGGAAAATTTGAGCTCCTAACCAAACAAATTGATTCTAGAATTTTCCAAGTCAGTTAGGTCACTTTTTGACCATTTTTAGGTCAGTTAAGCTAACTTTTTGGAACTAGACTTGAATGAGGAGAGAGGAGAGATGAAATATCTCAATTTTTATGAGTTTAAAACTCATTCAAGCATGTGAAATATGCACCTCCTTTAAAGAACTCTCCTTCCTTACATATGTGTCATAGTTTTTTTTTACTAATAAACCTTGTACATTTTCAACTCTTCATCTTATGTGAAATATGCACCTCCTTTAAAGAACTCCCCTTCCTTACATATGTGTTTTTTTTAAACTAATAAACCTTGTACATTTTCAACTCTTCATCTTATGTGAGCATTTACTCATTTTTGGATACCCAAAATATCTCATATTTTTAATATTGCTCATAGTTTTTTACTAATAAATCTTGTACATTTTCAACTCTTCATCTTATGTGAAATATGCACCTCCTTTAAAGAACTCCACTTCCTTACATATGTGTCATAGTTTTTTTTTACTAATAAACCTTGTACATTTTCAACTCTTCATCTTATGTGAGCATTTACTCATTTTTGGATACCCAAAATATCTCATATTTTTAATATTGCTCATAGTTTTTTATTAATAAACCTTGTACATTTTCAACTCTTCACCTTATGTGAGCATTTACTCATTTTTGGGTATCTTCTTTTTACAAATTGGATTTATCTCCTCCCTACACATGTATTGATGCTATTGGCCCATAGGAACCTTAATTGGACCATAGTCTAAAGATTTCTGAAAATCTAGACCCTTAGACAGGTTCTTTATACCTATTTCCAATTAATTCCAATTGCACATTTGAAAATTCTTTTTGAATTTCTGTTTCAGAGAAATTCATCTTAATTATATGAGATATTTTTCTATCCAAAAATATTCAAAATCTAAATATTCTCTTTCTAGAATATTTTCTCTCTCTAGGTTAAAACAGTTAGAAACAAGGTCTTTATATTTTTGAAGAGGGATTGATTACAGGGGAAGATACTAGACATCAAAAAGGGGGTTGGGAGAGGAATCTTACATGCTCTGATACCAACTGTAAGATCCCTGTTCCCACCGAGCAACGGATTCAGGATACTGGCAGCGGAAGTAGCACTTCTCGCGCGGGACAGGGGTCCCACATTCGGGGCCTCACCCACGGATATCCGGATAAGAGACTAATCCGTCGATTGTTCCAAAACCGAACCCGGAAAAACTTCCTTTACCAGAAAGCACGGGCGATTCCACCAGGATAACTTTTTACTCTAACGTAGTCAAGATCATTTCTGATCGAGTTGATCCAATTACATCTATAAGATACTTGGTCAGATCAAGGAAGAAACTTGCACTTGGATCATCGGGATCAACGCTTTTTTCCCCATTCAAGAGGCACAGCCGTTAATTCCTATCCATAGAACAGTTACTGTCCGGGATTTATTTTATCTATCGTAAAAACAAAAGTTTGAGTCTCGATTTACGGATCCATCAGTCCAGCCTAACCCCATCCGATCCCATGGGTTAGCCAACCGCCCAACCACTGTAGTGATGGGATCCAATTAATAATTTGGTTAGGTTTTGTCCCGGGTACCAAGGAAAAGAGTTCCAAGGCCCCCTAGCCGGATGTTCATGCAAAATAAAACTAGTCACACCACTCACACACCCAATATGAAATTGCCTTTTCACAGATTCAACCAGTTTAAAACAATCCTTTAATAAAACCATAGTATCACTGATCGCCATCTTCCAATTTATCCAGTTGATTCTTAATTTTTCCATCATTCCTTCATCAGAGTATCTATGGCATCATTGGCAACTAGGACGCTCACCACCTGTCCACTCAGGGGCCGTTTCCTAATCCCTAGCCCATAATACTCGGCAATATAATCACTTATCAAGATGGACTCTCGTTGAAGATCAGCAAGATCAACCAACAGATCCATATAAAGAGCCATGGACTCATCCATTGAAGACCAGCAAGGTCAATCAACCAGATCCATGCCCGATTTCAGAAAACAACTCCAACTCTGTTCCAATATCTTCCTCGACGCACGCGTGGGTATCCTAGGCGACCCAGAGCCCGAGCACCGTATGGTCAGCACCCTCTAGGATCCTTCGCAGGTGACCTAGTGCTTCACTCATAGGCCGCTTCCTTGGCCCCTCATCCACCGTACCGAAAGCTCACCATTTTAATCGCACCGAGGCTGGTCAAGACCTCGGCTGACCTTGCTACGCGAGACGTCCTTCATTGACTCTCCGTCAGCAGTTGTAACTTTCTCAGTTAGGTCTCCACGACCTTAATCACAAGATGGTCACAATGCTTTCCCAGCAATCTTGACATAAAACAGTCATTTACAAACAGCATTTACAAACAGTCACAAAATACAGTTTCTATATTAACTCTCATTTTTCCACATTATCCCTCATCAATCCACATTGCTTATTCCACATTCCAGTTATGTGTACTCATCCCATCACATCATTTTCCATCTCATCACTTTAGATTCCTTCACATCACATATCATATATTCATATCCATACATATATCTACATCCACATCCACATTCACATCCATACATCCACATCTACATCCATACATCTATTTTCACATCCACATCTACATGCACATTCATGCATCCACATCCATACATCCACATCTACATGCACATTCACATCCATACATCCACATCTATATGCGTACATTCACATCTACATGCATACATCCACATCTCTATGCATACATCCACATCCACATTCACATTCACCTCCATACATCTACATCTACATGCATACATCCACCTCCACATTCACATCCACATCTATACATCTACATCTACATGCATACATCCACCTCTACATCCACATCTACATCTATACACCTACATCTACATGCATACATCCACATCTCCAATTACAGCTACATCTATACATCTACTTCTACATGCATCCATCCACCTCCACATCCACATCTACATCTATACACCTACATCTACATGCATCCATCCACCTCCACATCCACATCTACATGTATACATCCACATCTCCATTCACATCTACATCTATACATCTACTTCTACATGCATCCATCCACATCTCCATTTACATCCTCATCTACACATCTATTTCTACATCCTCATCTACACATCTATTTCTACATGCATACATCCACATCTCCATGCATACATCCACCTCCACATTCACACTCACATCCATACCTCTACATCTACATGCAAACATCCATATCTCCATGCATAATAATATTCTTTTAATTAATCTAGGATGATAGTTCCTAGAATATGGTAGGAAGTCCTCTTTTTATGCTTTGAATGAAATTATTTTATGCGTAATTTCTATAAAAATTTTGCCATAGCTCCGCTACTACTATGACTGATAAATCTTAATTTTTTTCTAAGGGATAAGGCTCATTATTAAAGAAATAATTAGAATGGTCTCTAATTGGATCATCATCAATCCATAATGGTCTCTAATTGGATCATTAAGAAAATAATTAGAATGGTCTCTAATTGGATCATCAATCCATAATGGTCTCTAATGGGATCATTAAGAAAATAATTAGAATGGTCTCTAATTGGATCATCAATCCATAATGGATTGAATCATCAATATACATATAAACTAAAAGCATAGAAAAAAGCCATTAATTTGGCCTCAAGCATAGCTTAATCTTGGATTAAGGAAAAGCCTTATGAAAAGCTTCATTTGGATTGAAGAGGGTCATGAGTATGACCATTTCTTAAGTGAGAAAGAGAGAAAAACCATTAGAATTAAATATAAATAGAATTTTATGTAATTAATTAATTAACTTCAATAGCATTTCAAAAACCATACCAATTAAGCTTCTCAAGCTTGAGAGGGGTTGAGAAGAGAGAATCATTGAGAAATTATAGAAAAGATCATAATTCACTATACTTATCTTATAATTTGCTTGATTCTTTGTTCACGGTAGAGGCCCCCAACCAATCAATTGGTTTAGTATGTTGATGGAGCCACCAATGGGGATTGAAGAAAGAGAGAAGTATCAAAAACTAGTGAATTATTAAAGAATTCACAGTTCTTGGCTTAGGTAGAGTAGAGTAACAATGCATAAGACATTATATTTTTTTCAACAAGGGGAGGCTTCTATTTATAGGAAAATTTGAGCTCCTAACCAAACAAATTGATTCTAGAATTTTCCAAGTCAGTTAGGTCACTTTTTGACCATTTTTAGGTCAGTTAAGCTAACTTTTTGGAACTAGACTTGAATGAGGAGAGAGGAGAGATGAAATATCTCAATTTTTATGAGTTTAAAACTCATTCAAGCATGTGAAATATGCACCTCCTTTAAAGAACTCTCCTTCCTTACATATGTGTCATAGTTTTTTTTTACTAATAAACCTTGTACATTTTCAACTCTTCATCTTATGTGAAATATGCACCTCCTTTAAAGAACTCCCCTTCCTTACATATGTGTTTTTTTTAAACTAATAAACCTTGTACATTTTCAACTCTTCATCTTATGTGAGCATTTACTCATTTTTGGATACCCAAAATATCTCATATTTTTAATATTGCTCATAGTTTTTTACTAATAAACCTTGTACATTTTCAACTCTTCATATTATGTGAAATATGCACCTCCTTTAAAGAACTCCTCTTCCTTACATATGTGTCATAGTTTTTTTTTACTAATAAACCTTGTACATTTTCAACTCTTCATCTTATGTGAGCATTTACTCATTTTTGGATACCCAAAATATCTCATATTTTTAATATTGCTCATAGTTTTTTATTAATAAACCTTGTACATTTTCAACTCTTCACCTTATGTGAGCATTTACTCATTTTTGGGTATCTTCTTTTTACAAATTGGATTTATCTCCTCCCTACACATGTATTGATGCTATTGGCCCATAGGAACCTTAATTGGACCATAGTCTAAAGATTTCTGAAAATCTAGACCCTTAGACAGGTTCTTTATACCTATTTCTAATTAATTCCAATTGCACATTTGAAAATTCTTTTTGAATTTCTGTTTCAGGGAAATTCATCTTAATTTTATGAGATATTTTTCTATCCAAAAATATTCAAAATCTGAATATTCTCTTTCTAGAATATTTTCTCTCTCTAGGTTAAAACAGTTAGAAACAAGGTCTTTATATTTTTGAAGAGGGATTGATCACAGGGGAAGATACTAGACATCAAAAAGGGGGTTGGGAGAGGAATCTTACATGCTCTGATACCAACTGTAAGATCCCTGTTCCCACCGAGCAACGGATTCAGGATACTGGCAGCGGAAGTAGCACTTCTCGCGCGGGACAGGGGTCCCACATTCGGGGCCTCACCCACGGATATCCGGATAAGAGACTAATCCGTCGATTGTTCCAAAACCGAACCGGAAAAAACTTCCTTTACCAGAAAGCACGGGCGATTCCACCAGGATAACTTTTTACTCTAACGTAGTCAAGATCATTTCTGATCGAGTTGATCCAATTACATCTATAAGATACTTGGTCATATCAAGGAAGAAACTTGCACTTGGATCATCGGGATCAACGCTTTTTTCCCCATTCAAGAGGCACAGCCGTTAATTCCTATCCATAGAACAGTTACTGTCCGGGATTTATTTTATCTATCGTAAAAACAAAAGTTTGAGTCTCGATTTACGGATCCATCAGTCCAGCCTAACCCCATCCGATCCCATGGGTTAGCCAACCGCCCAACCACTGTAGTGATGGGATCCAATTAATAATTTGGTTAGGTTTTGTCCCGGGTACCAAGGAAAAGAGTTCCAAGGCCCCCTAGCCGGATGTTCATGCAAAATAAAACTAGTCACACCACTCACACACCCAATATGAAATTGCCTTTTCACAGATTCAACCAGTTTAAAACAATCCTTTAATAAAACCATAGTATCACTGATCACCATCTTCCAATTTATCCAGTTGATTCTTAATTTTTCCATCATTCCTTCATCAGAGTATCTATGGCATCATTGGCAACTAGGACGCTCACCACCTGTCCACTCAGGGGCCGTTTCCTAATCCCTAGCCCATAATACTCGGCACTATAATCACTTATCAAGATGGACGCTCGTTGAAGATCAGTAAGATCAACCAACAGATCCATATAAAGAGCCATGGACTCATCCATTGAAGACCAGCAAGGTCAATCAACCAGATCCATGCCCGATTTCAGAAAACAACTCCAACTCTGTTCCAATATCTTCCTCGACGCACGCGTGGGTATCCTAGGCGACCCAGAGCCCGAGCACCGTATGGTCAGCACCCTCTAGGATCCTTCGCAAGTGACCTAGCGCTTCACTCATAGGCCGCTTCCTTGGCCCCTCATCCACCGTACCGAAAGCTCACCATTTTAATCGCACCGAGGCTGGTCAAGACCTCGGCCGACCTTGCTACGCGAGACGTCCTTCATTGACTCTCCGTCAGCAGTTGCAACTTTTTCAGTTAGGTCTCCACGACCTTAATCACAAGATGGTCACAATGCTTTCCCAGCAATCTTGACATAAAACAGTCATTTACAAACAGCATTTACAAACAGTCACAAAATACAGTTTCTATATTAACTCTCATTTTTCCACATTATCCCTCATCAATCCACATTGCTTATTCCACATTCCAGTTATATGTGTACTCATCCCATCACATCATTTTCCATCTCATCACTTTAGATTCCTTCACATCACATATCATATATTCACATCCATACATATATCTACATCCACATCCACATTCACATCCATACATCCACATCTACATCCATACATCTATTTTCACATCCACATCTACATGCACATTCATGCATCCACATCCATACATCCACATCTACATGCACATTCACATCCATACATCCACATCTATATGCGTACATTCACATCTACATGCATACATCCACATCTCTATGCATACATCCACATCCACATTCACATTCACCTCCATACATCTACATCTACATGCATACATCCACCACCACATTCACATCCACATCTATACATCTACATCTACATGCATACATCCACCTCTACATCCACATCTACATCTATACACCTACATCTACATGCATACATCCACATCTCCAATTACAGCTACATCTATACATCTACTTCTACATGCATCCATCCACCTCCACATCCACATCTACATCTATACACCTACATCTACATGCATCCATCCACCTCCACATCCACATCTACATGTATACATCCACATCTCCATTCACATCTACATCTATACATCTACTTCTACATGCATCCATCCACATCTCCATTTACATCCTCATCTACACATCTATTTCTACATCCTCATCTACACATCTATTTCTACATGCATACATCCACATCTCCATGCATACATCCACCTCCACATTCACACTCACATCCATACCTCTACATCTACATGCAAACATCCATATCTCCATGCATAATAATATTCTTTTAATTAATCTAGGATGATAGTTCCTAGAATATGGTAGGAAGTCCTCTTTTTATGCTTTGAATGAAATTATTTTATGCGTAATTTCTATAAAAATTTTGCCATAGCTCCGCTACTACTATGACTGATAAATCTTAATTTTTTTCTAAGGGATAAGGCTCATTATTAAAGAAATAATTAGAATGGTCTCTAATTGGATCATCATCAATCCATAATGGTCTCTAATTGGATCATTAAGAAAATAATTAGAATGGTCTCTAATTGGATCATCAATCCATAATGGTCTCTAATGGGATCATTAAGAAAATAATTAGAATGGACTCTAATTGGATCATCAATCCATAATGGATTGAATCATCAATATACATATAAACTAAAAGCATAGAAAAAAGCCATTAATTTGGCCTCAAGCATAGCTTAATCTTGGATTAAGGAAAAGCCTTATGAAAAGCTTCATTTGGATTGAAGAGGGTCATGAGTATGACCATTTCTTAAGTGAGAAAGAGAGAAAAACCATTAGAATTAAATATAAATAGAATTTTATGTAATTAATTAATTAACTTCAATAGCATTTCAAAAACCATACCAATTAAGCTTCTCAAGCTTGAGAGGGGTTGAGAAGAGAGAATCATTGAGAAATTATAGAAAAGATCATAATTCACTATACTTATCTTATAATTTGCTTGATTCTTTGTTCACGGTAGAGGCCCCCAACCAATCAATTGGTTTAGTATGTTGATGGAGCCACCAATGGGGATTGAAGAAAGAGAGAAGTATCAAAAACTAGTGAATTATTAAAGAATTCACAGTTCTTGGCTTAGGTAGAGTAGAGTAACAATGCATAAGACATTATATTTTTTTCAACAAGGGGAGGCTTCTATTTATAGGAAAATTTGAGCTCCTAACCAAACAAATTGATTCTAGAAATTTCCAAGTCAGTTAGGTCACTTTTTGACCATTTTTAGGTCAGTTAAGCTAACTTTTTGGAACTAGACTTGAATGAGGAGAGAGGAGAGATGAAATATCTCAATTTTTATGAGTTTAAAACTCATTCAAGCATGTGAAATATGCACCTCCTTTAAAGAACTCTCCTTCCTTACATATGTGTCATAGTTTTTTTTTACTAATAAACCTTGTACATTTTCAACTCTTCATCTTATGTGAAATATGCACCTCCTTTAAAGAACTCCCCTTCCTTACATATGTGTTTTTTTTAAACTAATAAACCTTGTACATTTTCAACTCTTCATCTTATGTGAGCATTTACTCATTTTTGGATACCCAAAATATCTCATATTTTTAATATTGCTCATAGTTTTTTACTAATAAACCTTGTACATTTTCAACTCTTCATATTATGTGAAATATGCACCTCCTTTAAAGAACTCCTCTTCCTTACATATGTGTCATAGTTTTTTTTTACTAATAAAACTTGTACATTTTCAACTCTTCATCTTATGTGAGCATTTACTCATTTTTGGATACCCAAAATATCTCATATTTTTAATATTGCTCATAGTTTTTTACTAATAAACCTTGTACATTTTCAACTCTTTACCTTATGTGAGCACTTACTCATTTTTGGGTATCTTCTTTTTACAAATTAGATTTATCTCCTCACTACACATGTATTGATGCTATTGGCCCATAGGAACCTTGATTAGACCATAGTCTAAAGATTTCTGAAAATCTAGACCCTTAGACTAAGGTTCTTTATACCTATTTCCAATTAGTTCCAATTGCACATTTGAAAATTCTTTTTGAATTTTTGTTTCAGGGAAATTCATCTTAATTATATGAGATATTTTTCTATCCAAAAATATTCAAAATCTGAATATTCTCTTTCTAGAATATTTTCTCTCTCTAGGTTAAAACAGTTAGAAACAAGGTCTTTATATTTCTGAAGAGGGATTGATTACAGGGGAAGATACTAGACATCAAAAAGGGGGTTGGGAGAGGAATCTTACATTCTACCCCACTTAAAAAACGCGAGATGTCCTCATCTCACAACTTGTGATAAATTCGCAAGATGCACGAATATGAGACTTAGAGAAAAATTTTAATCAAGATTAACCACCAAGAAAAGTCATAAAGAGAGCAAGATTCAAAATAAGAACAAGATTTAAACTTTATTCATTCTCGGAACTTATACAGTAAAGATAGAAGAACTCTTTACACTTCCATAAGCCCGTCCATCATATGGTCACAAAAGCAGTCCTCACAAGCTGCACAAGTATAGGGTAACTCATCTATGGGAATGATTCTGCTGGTTATTGCCGCACCTATCTCAGTGGTATGAGGTGATCTAACAAAAGGACCTCTGAGAGGCAAGCCAAAAAACAGGGTAAAGGCATATCTTCTCATGAGGAAGAAAACACGCCAGTAAGAAGACCCGCTCAGAAAACCCAAGATGCCTTGATCTCATGACGCAGTAGTATCGGGGACCCAAACCCAAGGCTTCAATAACCATGGCCAAGCAGACATTATTACGAAAGTGCTGCTGACCCCAGGGTGTTACCCTAGTTATGTCTTGATAGGTCCGCCATTTGGTCTGCGCTACAGAAGTTCTCAAGTGAGGGAAAAGTGAGCGCTCATACTGTTCTATAAAATCTTTCTTCGCAGACTCTCTTGCGTCTTGAAGGTGAGAAATCATCATGGATAAAACTAATTCCTGTTGCCAAGCCATGAAGGAGATTAAGAAAGAAAGGAGATTGATGGGAGTAAGATTACTGTGAGCGACAAGTAAAAGTTATGACTTATATAAAGGAAGGAGCTAGCGTAACCTAGAAGCCAACGGTAACTTGCCACTGAAGTTTTTCCGTCTTTCCATGATTTGTGTTTGACACATTTTTCTATAGAAGGCATTAAGAATTTTGAGATGAGGACATAAAAGAAGCTTGTAGGCTAAGTCACCTACTTTCATATTGAATTCAGATATAAGGGTCACAATATCTGGGGGGTAACTTCTTATACTCCCCAAGAGATAAAGAACTTCTTTTGGGCCGTACTCGAATGAAAACCAAAACCTTGGTATCCAAAACACCGATTCTCACTTCTGAACTCATTGTTCTAAATCCTTAAAACAGGTGGGACTCCTGAGAAGTATTCTAGGGAAAGGGTCTTCCTTTTTTAAACAGAAACTTTCTTTTATTTTAGAGAGGGAATAATTATAAGATCAGAAAGGGAGATTCTTACTCCTGTATACCTCAAAGGCTGGGGAAGAATCTTACACGAATCGTGATCCTACCAAAGAAGAATGGAAAGCTAGGAGTCTGTGTTGATCTCAAAAGGTCAATGAAACTACCAGGAAAGACTACTACCCATTACCATATATGGAACATGTATTAGAACGGGTAGCACGTGAGGAAGCTTACAACTTCCTAGATGGGTTTTCAAGTAACAATTAGTTGTCCACAGCACCAGAAGACCAACACAAAATGACCTTAAACATGATGTGGGGGATCTATGCTTATAAGGTTATACCTTTTGGCCCTTGGGGGGTTCACCTAAAAATATGTAAGTATACCATGCGAGTTCAAATGAAGGGGTTTTTTAATTGAAAATTTTAAGGCAAATTTATAGAAATACATTTACAAAAGGGGTTTTGTTAATCAAATTTCTTAAAAAACCCATAAGTCTGTAAAGAAAAAGGGGTCATTTTATTCATGAAAAATTCACAAGGGGTTTTTTTAATACCCCTTGAACGCACCTTATACATAGGGATTCTTAGTAGTGAACCCCCCAAGTTTTTGCCTCACCAATGCCCCATAAACTTTCCAATGATTGATGTGCACGGTCTTCAAGGACTACTTACAAAAGTGTCTTGAGGTATTCATTCATGATTTGTATGCACACTGGCTTGCTGAAGGAAAGTGTTTGAGAGATTCAAATTATATCGCATATCCTTAAACCCTTTAAAGTGTCAATTTTGGGTCAAACACGGTATTATCTTAGGGCACTTTTTGTCTAAGAATGGTATTTCCACTGATGAGAGTAAAGTAAAGTTGATCTTAGAACTACCACCACTAACAAACTACAAGGGTGTGCAGCGGTTTATGGGACACATTGGGTATTATCGACAATTCATCATATTCTATGCTAAAGTTGCTAGGCCTTTGTATAGACTACTCATCATCTTTCAATGGAATGAAGAATGCCATAATGCATATGATAAGTTGAAGAAGGCACTGGCTAGTGTACTAATTGTGTGACCAACCAACTGGGATCTTGTATTCCATGTGCACATCGATGCATTGAATTTTTCTATAGGATGTGTGTTGGCACAACCTAGAGAACTCAAATTAGATTACCTAATTTTCTTTTCGAGTCTCGACAAATCAATGATGTAAAAATAAACTACACCACAACTGAGCTTGAAGGGTTGGCCATGGTTTATGTTATTAAGAAATACAGACATTACTTGTTGGCCAGCAAATTTGTGTTCTTTGTTGATCATCAGGACTTATTATATATAGTGATGAATAGACCATGCACCATGGGCAGAATCACATGATGGTTGCTTTTACTCCTAGAATTTGACTTTATGGTCATAATGAGAAAAGGAACACATGTTTTGCAAGACCATATGTCTAGAATCCCAAACGAAGAATCAACAACTGACATTGATGTCATGACCTCCTACATGCATGTCTATTAAAAATTGATATGGTGCCTAAGTAAAGCGAGGAAATATCATAGTACCAAGCTCATGGTTTTCCACAAGATCGACCATTGAACAAAGATAAGATGCATCAATTTATTAAGCTGGCCACACCATATCAATTGATTGCAGAGGATACAATCTGGGAAAAGACAATATCCTCAGGATAAGTGTGTGAGAAGACAAGTTTGTCACTATATTAGAAGAAGTACACTCAGAATAGCCGAAGGACATTCTTTTGGAAAAGTTACAGCTCGCAAAGTGCTTCAAGCAGGGCTATGGTGGCCTACGTTATTCGCAGATGCCATATGTAACATACCCATTGTAAATAACAATATACTTGCTTCAGAGTTGAAAAATATATCTTAGCTTGTCATTTTTTCGATAAAAAAACTTCTATTTTTGGAAAATGAGCCATTTTTGCTTAGAAATTTGTAATTCTGAATCCAAAATTGGAATCTACGTGTAATTTTACGCTTAAAATATTTTTTTCCGAACTAAAAACGGGTACCCGGAATGGGTTTAATTAAACTTTTAAGCCTTTAAATCTGCGACTTCCGACCAAAAATAGTAACTATCCAGGCATCTAATCAACGAACGGAACACGCCCCCATGGTCACGGGGCAAGGCCGGACATTTTCATCAAATAAAATTTTTTGACCCCCCCGGGGCGGCGGGCGGCCGGCGTGGGCCCCACCACGGGCGCCGCCCGTGAAAAAAACCGACAATCCGCCCGGGGCACCCAAGCGTGTACACGACCTAGACGCACCCTCCAGCACACCCCTACACGTACCCCCTCCTCCCAGAACCCTCTATCCACAGGTGTCGCGCTCTCTCTCTCTTGGGGACACCTCCACCCCCATGTGTCACACTTTCTCTCTCCTCGAGACACCTCCACCCCCAGGTGTCTCACGCCCACACTCTCTCCCGGACACCTACACCACCCAGGTGTCACCTTCCCGTACTTGGACGTCCACCCTCCAGCACCTATAAAAGGACCCTCCCAGCCCCCTTCTCCAGACAAGCCCCCAGCAAGCCCCTACGCGCAAGCTCTCTCTCAAGCTCTAGGACATGTCCTACACTCTTCTCCCCCCCCCCCCCCCCGTGTGAATAGACTTAAAGTGTGCTTCCCCTCTACCCCTTGCCTTACTCTTCCCTAGGCCTCCCTAGACGTACACTCTTCTCAAGAGCTCTCCCAGTTAAGGACACCCCTCTCAATTCCCCCCCCCCCCCATATGCGGCGACTGAAACTTAGGCTAAGAGGTCGTTCCTGCCCATAAGCCCAACAAGCTTTTCCTACCCCAAACGGACTCCGTTTTCGAATCCGTTTGAACCAATAGAATTCTCTCTTTTCTCTCCACGCTCCCAACCTCTTATATTCACCTCGTTTTCTCTCTATCCTCTTAAAACTCTAGTGCTCCTATGGCGCCGAAACGCCGCCGAATTGAAGAACCGCGCGCTGCCCAAGGAGGGAATGAAGCGAATCGCGTCCCTGCAATCGACTTCGCCCCTCTTGAAGCGAATAGGCATGAAAATGATAACCAGGTTGGTCATTTAATAAGTTTAACTAAAAATTCTCTCTTATGAAGTTTAATGCAAAGATTCGAAATAATAGGAAAGGAACCAAGGATAAACCCTAGTATAGATGACCTAAAGTACCTTATGGTTACTCTTAAGTAAAGTTATAGGAAAGTAATCTTGCTTTTGAATCATTGTCTTTCCGAAACGATGGTTTTTGTTAATGCGTGAATTCATTGAATAAAGGCTATGTCTCTTTTTATTGGATATACTGTTGCTTTATTGCTAACATGCAGGTACAGCTTCTCCCCCCCTTAGCTAACTCCGTGCTTGCCTGTGTAGCCGGGCGGAGGATATAGCGAGGCCGGGAGTCGGCCCAGGGCAATCCCCTCCTATGCCACTGGGGATTGGTTTTCACCACCAGGGTGATGTATATATGCTGCCTAGTTCTGTGGGTCCAGGCTAGTGCGGTGACTTAACCCCCACCTCATGAGGAGACGTCCCCTCCGAAGAGCGAGAGGGTTTGGTACAAGCGTCAGTACCTGAGGGGGTGACAGGACGGCTTGGCCCTCATCGGCTGGCTGACGACGAGGGGAGACGGTCCGTGAGGTTTACCCAGCTGGTTGAGGCTGGAAGATCGAATTCTAGATTATCGATGTAGTTGTGGTTATGGTTATGGTTTGGACATGAGTTTGGATTGGAATATCGGCCCGGTTTCAGGGTCTTTGTAAATATTTTTCACTATAAGTATGCTCGTTGATTTCAATGTTGTGCTAAGAAAGACTTTCTTTAAGGAATCAAGTGTAATTAATTAACAAAGGAATTTGTTTTTAAGTGTTTCACAGTGTGGTAGGATTTAATTAGGAAACAATTGAACGGGTGAGTGTGTGGAAAGTGGGAGAATGGATGCCCTGACGGTACCATTCTAAGGATGGGTGGACCCGATCAGTCGGGTAGCTTTCTACTAGTCGTAACCTACGATATTTAGGAAATAGTAGAGTCACGAACAAGACTTGTTTTAGGGGACCGAGCCAGCGGCCGTGCCTCATGAATACGGGGGAAAAAGGCGTTGGCTTCCTTGAACCAAGTGTGGGTCTTGTTCCATCTCCACGCACATTCCGTGCTGGAGGTTAGAATTTCCTTCAGGATGACTACGCTTCCCCTGCGAGATAGAATTAGGTCCGTCCGTTTGCTCGTAACCTCGTATTTCTACGAGATCGAGGTGTCGTCAATCGGAAAATAACACGAGACTTAACTGCCTATCAAAAGGATTCCCCCGCCCTACGGGTTGGGGGCCTTACACGTGGTATCAGAGCAGGTTTAGATTTGGGAGATTTTATATTGTATTCTCTTGTTGCTCTAGGAATTCTTGTTAAACTAATCTAGTTACGGCTGGATGCAGGAGGACGAGATGGATCCCTATTCTCGCTTCCTGGTATTCCAATGCATGTTCATGACTGCTTGTCGCTCTTCCGAATTCGAGTTCCGTGACACTATGATGCACATTGTAGACAAGCTAACCCTTCCTCTTTACACTCGCATCGAAAGGGGATGGAACAGAACTGAGTATTGGCATCGTCGATCTACCTATTTCATCATTCGAGCTGAGCAGGTCGGCAATCTCACCAACGACTTGAGGCGGATCCGATATGCTGAGATGTTGCGGATGGTTCGCCTGTTCTGGTTTATTGGCACTCCTCGTAACACCTATGTCACTATCGATGGGAATCGCATGCTGCAGAATCGTTGGGTTTATGATAAGGTGACTCAAGTTGTATCCCCTGATAGAGTAGCCGTTACCCGTCTTTCCAGACGAGGTTTACCTCCCCTACCAGAGACTTATCGAGTTCTTGAAACCATGGGAGAACCCCCCTACTTTTTCAATGCTACCACCGCAGATCTTTATTAGGTTCCCTAGAGGACTACCATGTAAATAAATAAGATTGGATTTAGTCCAATCCTTGTAAATGGCTTGGTTTACTTGTAAATGGCTTGGTTTACTTGTAAATATTAAAGCTTGGAATAAAAGGTTTTGATTTTCACACTCATTGTCTTATGTGTATTAAACCGCCTAAGTGACATAATTCTAAATTTAGCTTCTTATTGATAACCAGGATCGTCAACTTCTTGCTCCCAATGCATTATATACAGATACACAGGAGAAGAAGCTTCTCCTCAAACAAATGCAACCTCCCTCATTTAATGGGGCAGGTTCAAAGATTGAAAGGGATGCAGAAGTTTGGATAGAAGCCATGGACGATTACTTTTCGGCTGCTGGTACAGGAATTGGGAATCAATCTATGCTTGCCAGATTCCGTCTTACCGGGGACGCCAAACTTTGGTGGAAGCAATGGTGCCAAGATAAGGGCGTCACTGAAGATACCCAAACCTGGAGTGACATTAAGCAAGCTGTACTCAAAATTTGTCACGCTTGGCAAATATGCCCCACCTATGTCGATCACTCAACAAGTGGCCCGATTTTGCCAAGGGCTGAATGAACCTTTGGATTCTCGCCTTGAAGCAATGAGGCCAACTACTTTACAAGATGCTCTTACCCGAGCCAAACCTCTAGCTAAAGAAGTAAAGAGTGGTCAAGCAAAGAAGAGAGTCTATCCTGAGTCTAACCCAAGGGGGCGCCTTCAGAGGAATTACCAATCGAATTTTCGCCACAATACTATTGGTCAGTACCCTAATAATTTTGTCCCCCGCAGTTATGCTAATTCCACTTCAGAATCCTATGGGGACCAAAGGTGCTTTTATTGCAATGAAGTTGGCCACTTCCGGAATGAATGCCCCAAACTTGCAAGATCCTCTCTCAATCCTAATGTCATTCCTGCTCCACAAGGCGGCCGGGGAGTTCAAGGTCGTGGGACTCCTAATAACCGCCAGGCTGGACGAGGTGGTGGTGGACGTGGTAGAGGTCGTGGAGTGACTGCCCGTGTCTGCTCTATGATTGGTGAACCGACTTTAGAGATGGAAGAAGAAGAGCAAGCCACCATTCATGCAGCTATAGAACATCAAGGACCTAATCAGCAGTTTTCTGTTATCCAAGCTCCGGCTACTTATCAAGGTAGATCTTTCCAGCTCTTGATTGATTGTGGTAGTACGCATTCATTTCTTTCTCCAAAATGCTTGCGTAAGTTACAGTTAGACCAAAAACCAGCCCAAGCAATGATTGTTGAGTTAGCTAGTGGAAAAGAAGAAGTATCCCGACATTGTGTGGGAGATCTTGAATTTGAATTGGATGGTGAATCAACCCATGGGTATTTTAGAAGCTTACCATTAGGGCTTTATGATGGAATCCTTGGTATGGATTGGTTAATTGCAAACAATGCTGACATTCACTGTGCTGAAGGAAGCATCACCTTTAAGAATAGTCAAAGACAGGTAGTATCAGCCCAGGGAAAAACAGGTAAACCCAAATTTCATTTGGTCAAAGCTAATCGTCTTCTTAAGGGAGTGCGCAAGGGCCAACAGATCTTCCTTGTCAAACTCAACAAGGTAGAAGAAAGCAACCCAGATTTAGAACCCTCTTAGCTCCAGGAGTTTTCAGATATCTTTCCAGAGGAACTTACAAAACTACCCCCATCTCGAGAAGTAGATCATGGGATTGAGTTAATCCCTGGTGCTGAATCAGTTTCAAGGAGACCTTACAAAATGTCTCTTCCCGAAGCCATAGAGCTCAAGGAACAACTTAGGCAGCTCATTGATCAAGGATTCATTCGCCCTAGTAATTCCCCATGGGGAGCGCCTGTTCTTTTCCAGAGAAAGAAGGATGGCTCGCTTCGGCTTTGTATTGACTACCGAGGCCTAAACAAGGTCACTGTCAAAAACAAATACCCCATTCCTCGCATCGACGAACTTCTTGACAGACTTTATGGATCCAAAGTTTTCTCCAAGATGGATTTAAGGTCTGGCTACTATCAAATTAGGATCAAGGAATCAGATATCTCCAAAACCGCTTTCAATACCCGCTATGGCCACTATGAATTTACAGTCATGCCATTCGGATTAACCAATGCTCCTGCCACCTTCAACCGCCTGATGCAGGATATCTTCCGACCCTACTTGGATGAATTTGTCCTTGTCTTCTTCGATGACATCTTGGTCTATTCTCAGTCAAAAGAGGAACATGAGGAGCATGTACGCAAAGTATTGCAAATACTGCGCGAACATAAGCTCTATGCCAAGAAAAGCAAATGTACCTTCTTCACTTCCCAAATTGAATATCTAGGGTTCATTGTCTCCTCAAAGGGCATCTCAGTAGACCCTGCCAAAGTCAAGGATATATTGGAATGGCCACCCCCTAGGACAGTCAAAGAAATCCGTGGGTTTCTAGGCATCACAGGATGGTATAGGATATTCATCAAGGATTATGCCAAGATAGCCGCACCCTTAACTGATCTCCTCAAGAAGGAATGTAAGATAGTATGGCTACCAATCCACCAAATCAGTTTTAGCCAACTTAAGACTATCCTCACCTCAGCACCAGTCCTGAAGCTCCCTGACTTCACCAAAGAGTTTGAGGTTGTCACTGATGCTAGTGGCCTTGCACTTGGTGGTGTCTTAATTCAAGAAGGAAGGCCTGTGGCTTACACTTCTCGTAAGCTTAAATCCTATGAAGTCAATTATGCCACCCATGATTTGGAACTCCTTGCAGTTGTTCATTGTTTCAAGTTATGGAGACACTATCTCCTAGGCCGTAAGTTTCTACTTGTAACTGACCACCAGAGTTTAAAGTGGATCTTCACCCAGCCCAATCTCAACATGAGGCAAAGAAGGTGGATTGAGATTCTGCAAGAGTTTGATTTTGATATCAAATTTCGTCCTGGAAAGGATAATGTTGTAGCAGATGCCCTCAGTCGCAAATCCTTCCTAAGTGCAATCTCTATGCCAAATAACCCCATCCTAGAGAAGGTAAAGCAGGTTTCACTTCATGACCCTGATTACCAAAAGCTAGTAAGCCTGGTTCACAAGGAGGCACCCACAGAAAAGGAAAAAATATTGACCAAGGGATACACCCTCGATGATGAATGCCTCTACTTCATGCATAGGTTATGTATTCCCAAAGATCTTGCACTAAAGAAGATGATCTTGTATGAAGCTCATGATAGCCCCGTAGCAGGACACCCAGGGTATGCAAAAACCTTGAATGCCTTAAGGAGAAGTTACTTTTGGCCTGGAATGAAGAGAGATATCCTTCAATACATCAGACAATGCCTTTCATGTCAAAGGATTAAAGCTGAAAGAATCAAAATGCCCGGGAAACTCCAACCTTTGGACATTCCTCAGATGAAGTGGGAATGTATCAGTATGGATTTTGTCACAAGTCTTCCCACAACACAAGGAGGGTATGATTCTATTTTAGTAGTTGTGGATATGCTTACCAAAGTCACCCATATTATCCCAGTAAAGAAGACATTTAAATCTTCTGATATTGCCCGCCTTTTCATCAAGGAAATCTTTAGGCTTCATGGATTGCCAAAAAGAATAGTCAGTGACCGGGACTCTGACTTCACTTCAAAGTTCTGGACATCATTATTCCAGGCTATTGGAACACAACTTTGTTTCAGTACAGCTTACCACCCAGAAACAGATGGTCAAACTGAGAGAGTTAATCAGGTTATAGAAGACATCCTGAGAGCCTATTGTGGGCGTGAACCAAAGAAGTGGATTCAGTATCTCTCTCTAGTGGAATTCTCTTACAATACATCCTATCACCAAAGCATAGGGATGTCACCATTCAAAGCTCTTTATGGTCAGGAATGTTTATCCCCCTTAAATTTTTCTGACCCCACTCTAAAGGTCGAAGCCTCCAGGATAATGCTTGAAGAAATGGAAGAACAAACCAAAGCTATTCGTAAGGATATTAAAGCCGCCCAGGATCGACAGAAGCATTATGCTGATACCAAAAGATCTGAAAGAATTTTTCAGCAAGGAGACAAAGTTTTTCTTTGAGTGCGGCCAAAGAGAAGTTCTTTATCTCTTGGAAAATTTAGGAAGCTGAGTCCAAGGTATTGTGGGCCTTATGAAGTCATCAAATGTTTGGGAAAACATGCCTACAAACTTCGCCTCCCAACCCACCTCAAAATCCATGATGTATTCCATGTTAGCTTACTAAAGCCATATGTGCCTCATCCTGATCATGTTCTTGATGATGAACAAATTGTAATGCCAACTCAGGGAGTCCTTGAAATGAGACCTAATAGAATCATCGACTCTAGAGAAAGAGTGCTTCGCAATAGAATCCTTAGGGAACATTTAGTGGAATGGAAAGATTACCCTGAGGAGGATGCCACTTGGGAGGAAGAGTCAACCCTCCAAAAGAATTACCCAGAGTTCGTGCCGAGATGAGGACATCTCGAGTTCTTTTAGTAGGGAAGGATGTAACATACCCATTGTAAATAACAATATACTTGCTTCAGAGTTGAAAAATATATCTTAGCTTGTCATTTTTTCGATAAAAAAACTTCTATTTTTGGAAAATAGCCATTTTTGCTTAGAAATTTGTAATTCTGAATCCAAAATTGGAATCTACGTGTAATTTTACGCTTAAAATAGTTTTTTCCGAACTAAAAACGGGTACCCGGAATGGGTTTAATTAAACTTTTAAGCCTTTAAATCTGCGACTTCCGACCAAAAATAGTAACTATCCAGGCGTCTAATCAACGAACGGAACACGCCCCCATGGTCACGGGGCAAGGCCGGACATTTTCATCAAATAAAATTTTTTGACCCCCCCGGGGCGGCGGGCGGCCGGCGTGGGCCCCACCACGGGCGCCGCCCGTGAAAAAAACCGACAATCCGCCCGGGGCACCCAAGCGTGTACACGACCTAGACGCACCCTCCAGCACACCCCTACACGTACCCCCTCCTCCCAGAACCCTCTATCCACAGGTGTCGCGCTCTTTCTCTCTTGGGGACACCTCCACCCCCATGTGTCACACTTTCTCTCTCCTCGAGACACCTCCACCCCCAGGTGTCTCACGCCCACACTCTCTCCCGGACACCTACACCACCCAGGTGTCACCTTCCCGTACCCGGACGTCCACCCTCCAGCACCTATAAAAGGACCCTCCCAGCCCCCTTCTCCAGACAAGCCCCCAGCAAGCCCCTACGCGCAAGCTCTCTCTCAAGCTCTAGGACATGTCCTACACTCTTCTCCCCCCCCCCCCCCCCCCCCCCCCCCCCCCCCCCGTGTGAATAGACTTAAAGTGTGCTTCCCCTCTACCCCTTGCCTTACTCTTCCCTAGGCCTCCCTAGACGTACACTCTTCTCAAGAGCTCTCCCAGTTAAGGACACCCCTCTCAATTCCCCCCCCCCATATGCGGCGACTTAAACTTAGGCCAAGAGGTCGTTCCTGCCCATAAGCCCAACAAGCTTTTCCTACCCCAAACGGACTCCGTTTTCGAATCCGTTTGAACCAATAGAATTCTCTCTTTTCTCTCCACGCTCCCAACCTCTTATATTCACCTCGTTTTCTCTCTATCCTCTTAAAACTCTAGTGCTCCTATGGCGCCGAAACGCCGCCGAATTGAAGAACCGCGCGCTGCCCAAGGAGGGAATGAAGCGAATCGCGTCCCTGCAATCGACTTCGCCCCTCTTGAAGCGAATAGGCATGAAAATGATAACTAGGTTGGTCATTTAATAAGTTTAACTAAAAATTCTCTCTTATGAAGTTTAATGCAAAGATTCGAAATAATAGGAAAGGAACCAAGGATAAACCCTAGTATAGATGACCTAAAGTACCTTATGGTTACTCTTAAGTAAAGTTATAGGAAAGTAATCTTGCTTTTGAATCATTGTCTTTCCGAAACGATGGTTTTTGTTAATGCGTGAATTCATTGAATAAAGGCTATGTCTCTTTTTATTGGATATACTGTTGCTTTATTGCTAACATGCAGGTACAGCTTCTCCCCCCCTTAGCTAACTCCGTGCTTGCCTGTGTAGCCGGGCGGAGGATATAGCGAGGCCGGGAGTCGGCCCAGGGCAATCCCCTCCTATGCCACTGGGGATTGGTTTTCACCACCAGGGTGATGTATATATGCTGCCTAGTTCTGTGGGTCCAGGCTAGTGCGGTGACTTAACCCCCACCTCATGAGGAGACGTCCCCTCCGAAGAGCGAGAGGGTTTGGTACAAGCGTCAGTACCTGAGGGGGTGACAGGACGGCTTGGCCCTCATCGGCTGGCTGACGACGAGGGGAGACGGTCCGTGAGGTTTACCCAGCTGGTTGAGGCTGGAAGATCGAATTCTAGATTATCGATGTAGTTGTGGTTATGGTTATGGTTTGGACATGAGTTTGGATTGGAATATCGGCCCGGTTTCAGGGTCTTTGTAAATATTTTTCACTATAAGTATGCTCGTTGATTTCAATGTTGTGCTAAGAAAGACTTTCTTTAAGGAATCAAGTGTAATTAATTAACAAAGGAATTTGTTTTTAAGTGTTTCACAGTGTGGTAGGATTTAATTAGGAAACAATTGAACGGGTGAGTGTGTGGAAAGTGGGAGAATGGATGCCCTGACGGTACCATTCTAAGGATGGGTGGACCCGATCAGTCGGGTAGCTTTCTACTAGTCGTAACCTACGATATTTAGGAAATAGTAGAGTCACGAACAAGACTTGTTTTAGGGGACCGAGCCAGCGGCCGTGCCTCATGAATACGGGGGAAAAAGGCGTTGGCTTCCTTGAACCAAGTGTGGGTCTTGTTCCATCTCCACGCACATTCCGTGCTGGAGGTTAGAATTTCCTTCAGGATGACTACGCTTCCCCTGCGAGATAGAATTAGGTCCGTCCGTTTGCTCGTAACCTCGTATTTCTACGAGATCGAGGTGTCGTCAATCGGAAAATAACACGAGACTTAACTGCCTATCAAAAGGATTCCCCCGCCCTACGGGTCGGGGGTCCTCACACCATAGAATTTGTGAGGAGATGTGAATAATGTCAACATTTTGCTGGGTTATTGCAAGATCAGGGTGTCCAGTTTTATCCAGTTTATGCTGGACTGGGACAATGCTTGGAGAGCAAATTTTGGGGGCAAGGTACTTAAAATGAGATCAAGCAAATAATAGAAAATACGCTTGCCCTTAAATTAGCCCAATATAACTTAAATTAATATAAATTAGTCTAATTAATCAAAATTAATCAAAAATATAATGAAATGATAAACAAATGATCTTTCCATACTTAGAGTGATCCAATTTATTTTTCCATAGATGCACCATTACAAGTACACTAGTCCCTATAGGTTTTAGATGATTCACATCAAAAATGTAATTTTACTAATTAGATTATTAATATTTACAGGCCTTCTGATAGTCTGGAAGAATTTTAAAAAATAGATCATTAAAAATCCAACCATTGGATTTGTAATTTTTACTAACCACCACATTCTACTAATGTCTCAGTATCTACCCACTCTTTTGATCTACAAGATTGAGGATTTTAAGTGGTAGCTATTGTGGGTACAAAAAGTGGCGTATATTTTAACACTTTAAAGACCTTGAAATATTAAAAGAAAATAGACAAATTTATTAAAATTTTCTTGAAAAATCAAGTTAAGCTCCATATTATGTGAAGATCTAAGGTACAAAGTGAGAATCTCATATGAGTTTATATGTAAAAGATATTCGCATTTTATGGAATCAGTTCAAATTTGGGACAGGGTGTATACATTGACTTTGTACCTAAGAAAATGAGGACTTTTGACTATCTAATGCTTTATCAAATTATGCAACTATATTTCCAACTTTGAATATCATGTTCTAGCAAAAGAACTTGAAACGAAATTCCTTCATTTACTAGGAGAGATTAGCCACTAAAGGTAAACAAATGCCTGTTTTTTCACTGTTTACGGGGTGCCTGAGTGGACAAAACTCGGCACCCTGATCTTGCAACCACCCTGCTATTCTACAACAAAAGGACAGGATGCTCTTTATCCATATAATTGTGGGACAACCCTTTGAGAAATGGGGTATTGTTTTCTTTGGACCTATTAGTCCAATAGCACATCCGTTCACAAGACCGTTATTTGATCATAGCCACGGATTATTTCACCAAGTGGGGGTAAAGGGAAGAGCCTCTAGAGAAGTTGATGCTTGAACTACGACCAAGTTCTTTTATGAAAAAATCATTTCCAGATTTGGCAGCCCATTGGATTTAGTCAAGATCGGGGTTAACAGTTCACCAATGACTGGACTTGAGTTAGTCAAGCCCGAGGTTCACATTTCACCAATGATGATATTGAACAATTACTCTCACAAGATTTGTAATCCATTGAATACTAACAAGATTTTATATGCTATCTTGACCAAGACCTTTGAAGCCAGTTTAACAAATTGGGAACACAAGCTCACTATAGCACTATGCGCCTATCATACATTGTATAAGGTAGTGAAAGGATACACTCCCTTTCATCTAGCTTATGGAATTTATGTGGTAAAGCTTGTGGAGTTTTTAGTTCCAAACCTGTGTATTATAGTATAGGAAAGGCTTACAGAAAATGCATTCGCCGAGAGGTTAATTGACTTAGATAAACTCGATGAGACCCGGCTCATTCCGTCGCATGGGCTTATGGTCGAAAAACTACGACAAAAGCATTGGTTTGACCATAACCTAAAACACAAAGAATTGGAAGCACGGGACCTTGTCCTCATGTATGGGGTGGGAAACACCAAGAAAAAGAAATTGAAATACTGAGGGCTTGGATCTTTTAGAGTGTTTCAAAATCACCCCTCAAGGGTCTATTCAAATTGAAACCATTGATGGGATAGAAATGGAAGGATATATCAACGCGAGTAAACTCAAAAAATATTATGGACCCTGACCTAAGAGATGCTCGCACAAGGACATATTCTAAAACAAAAGAAAGATCTAGTCAGGAAAAAAATCAGACAAGCTCAAGTAGAAGCCAAAGAAAAATAGAGACTCCAAGGCATAAGGTTACATATAAACATGGATTCACTCACCTTTCTTGAAGAGGATGACCTGGATATTGAGCACGTCTCAATGTAAATGTTGCTACAAAGGGTAGTCACACAAAGAGCATTGCATTAATTGATACGGGATCAGCTCATAACTTGATTTCCTATAAAACATGGGTAGCTCTAACAAACCCCGCCTAGAGGCAACTAATGCATAGGTTCGTGCATCTACCTGCTATGTAAACAATGGGATTTTTGAATGTTAACATTTTCCATCAGAAATAATCCCTTGGTCGGGAATATATTAGTTATGCATGTAGGAACCATGAAAGAGGAGATAATTCTTGGACTATCCTAGATTTGCACCAATAACTGTAACATCCAATGGAAAAAACAGGCAATACAAGTCAACAATGGTAATGACACCATCCTCGCCCCATTATGGAGTCCCTTGAATAAGGGAAAGTAGGCAATAACATGCAACATAAAGTTGCCAATTCCAAGAAAAGTAGAAGACTCAACAGAATAGGCATCCAGCTCAACCCAGCATCACCAGTCAGGAGGACCACAGTAGATGTAATTACTTACAAAATTCCTTGTAATCTATCGAAAATCATCACCTTATTACCCAGAGGCTAATGGCCAAGCTAAGAGTACTAACAAGATTTTATATGCTATCTTAACCAAGAAGATGTGGTAATGCATGTGGAATTTTTAGTTCTAAGCCTGTGTATTGCAGTATAGGAAAGGCTTACAAAAAATGCATTCGCTGCGCTGAGAGGCCGATTGACTTAGAAAAACTCAATGAGACCTGGCTTATTCGTTTGCATGGGCTTATGGTTGAAAAACTATGACAAAAACTTTTGTTTGTTGACCATAACCTAAAACACAAATAACTGGAAGCGGGGGACCTTCTCCTCATGTATGCTGTGGGAAGCACTAAGAAAAAGAAATTGAAATACCGAGGGCTTGGATCTTTTAGAGTGTTCCAAAATCACCCCTCTAGGGTCTATTCTTCGAATTCAAACCATCGATGGGATAGAAATGGAAGGATATATGAATGGGAGTAAGCTTTAAAAATATTATGGACCCCTGACCTAGGAAATGCTTGCATAAGAACATCTTCTAAAACAAAAGAAATATCTACTCAGGGAAAAAATTAGACAAGCTCAAGTAGAAGCCAAGGCAAGGGAAGCCAAAGTAAAATAGAGACTCCAAGGCATTACATTACATGTAAACATGGCTTCACTCAACTTTCTTGAAGAGGATGACCTCGATATTGAGCCAGCATGCCTCAGTGTAAATGTCACTCTACAAAGGCTACTCACACAAAGAGCATTGCACTTACCTTTCTTGAAGAGGATAACCTGGATATTGAGCCATCATGCCTCAGTGTAAATGTTGCTACAGAGTGTAGTCACATTAATCGATATAAGATCAAGTCATAACTTGATATCCTATGAAACATGGGTAGCTCTAACAAACCCCCTATAGAGGCAACTAATGCATAGGTTCGTGCATCTACTTATTATGTAAACAATAGGATTTTTGAATGTTAACATCTCCATCAAAAATAATCCCTTGGTCGGGAAGGTATTTGTTATGCCTATAGGAACCATGAAAGAGGAGATAATTCTTGGACTATCCTAGATTTGCACCAATAACTATAACATCCAATGGGAAAAATAGGCAGTACAAGTCAACGATGGTAATGACACCATCCCCATCCCATTATGGAGTGCCTTGAACAAGGGAAAGTGGGCAATCACATGTGATATAAAGTCAAAAATGCCAAGAAAAGTAGAAGAATCAACAGAATAGGCATCCACCTCAAACCAGCATTACAAATCAAGCTGAGCCAAGTTTTGGAACAAGGTAATATAAGTGTGAACTCACATGCACATGAAACAAAATAGGTTAATGCATTCATCCAATGGATGGAAGGAAAGCTTAGAAGTTCTCACTCAAAAATAAAGTAGCTACAGCAACACATACCCACAAGCTCCAAAGAACAAAATTGGTTCCCATGGAATAAAAGGAAGGATGGTGACAAGGAGTACTAGGATGGTGACAAGGAGTACTAGGATCCAAGCTATAACTCCAAATGGGTATAAGGTAAAAGCATATGTATTTCATGCTGTGAAACATGTTCATACATTTCACGTATTTAAATCTAATTCTCTAATGCATCCCAGGTGGCCTTGGAATGTTAGAGAATATAGGACTCGATAGGGTATCAATTATTGCATACATAGGGAACACGGCTGTTTCACATCGTGAACCGCTTTGGGTTGTTCCACGTCATGAATCGCTTCGGAGTGTTTCATGTTGTGAACCGCTACGGACTATTTCATGTTGTGAATTATAATATGAACATCCAACCATTTAAAAGTACAACTAAACCGTCAAAAATACAACCCATTTTTGAAAATGCTAAAATATCTCAAAAAACACTATTTTTTAAACCAAAAAGGGCACGAGCTCCTAAAAAGCTCAAAAAAACTGTTAAAAAGTGCAAGTTTTACACTTCAATACTTTGAAAGATGATAGAGTTGCTCATAAAATCACATATTTTTTGAGAAAAAAAATACTCAATTTGTAATAAAATAATAATGTCCACAAAATTGGTTACAATGAGAGGTCTTATGCCTCTCGTGTTAAATCTTTGACTTTCTCCAGAAGAATTTTTTTGGTTTGTTCTCATAGATGACCTGACTTTTTCAAGGTAAAACCATAAACAAGAACTTCCACATCTATCCAAGTGACATTGACTACGATTTTTCCCTTTTTATTTACTCGAATAATTTTTGGATAATATTTTCCTGATAATGCATCATCTCCATTAACCTTGTACCAGTTGACCTCAATTGAGCTCACTTTTCCATTTTCCTCAAGGACTTTAAGTACCTTTGCCAACCAAAAAGGACATCCGCTTTCATCATCTATTGCTAACACTGCAATCATTGCACCTATAGTGAGCTCCTCAATATTTCCTTCCCACATTTCCTTCTCTTGCAGCCGTCGTTTACTAGTCCTTCTAGCACCAACATACGCTTCACAAGTCTCCCCATGCACCAATGTTTGCAATTCTTCGGGCAATTCTGTTTGTTGATTTGGCATTTGAATATTATCATAACGGTCTCCAAAGAAAGGGCTCCAGATTCATCAGTGATCTTGAATTGCTTTGAACTTCCTCAATCAATTTTTCTTGCTCATCATGAAAAAATATATTCCACCATCCAAGTGAGCAAGCTGGAAAATACACATGCCAGCTGATTGTATGGTCTCTTGAATTTCTATCAAACATTGCTGATAATTGATGGCTCGCTTTTCTTTTTGAGCTTTTGCTGCTTCAATGCTTGATGCCAAAGCATTTTTGCTGCCTAAAGAATTTGTCATTCTGGGACACTGAGTAAAAACTTCAAACCATCCTGAGGATGCCATGCCTCTGAGTTAGAGTACTTCTTACACCACAAACGTGTTTCAGCTTCTTCTTCTTTGAATTGATGTTGGAAACTATGGTCATTAAGCTCGCTCTGTACTTTGTTGTTCTCGATGAGCTTTAAGTGCTTGTAGAATAGGACCTAAAAAATCAAAACAATGTAAAGCTAGTTTAAATTATACCACTTGGAATTCTCATTCATGAATTAAAATGTACAAAAAACACAAATCAAACATACCTTTTTCTTCAAATGTCTTTGCAACATCTCTTCTGGCTTTGAGCTCTGCACAAATTTGACAAACCCCCATTCTAGTTTTCTTGGGAATTTTCACATCAGCAAAATATTGTCTCCAAACTCTAAGAAATGAAGTTAATGAAAGAAATGACATGTTCTTTCCTTTCAATTATTGCATACATAGGGAACACGACTGTTTCACGTCGTGAACCGCTTTGGGCTGTTCCACGTCATGAATCGCTTCAGAGTGTTTCACGTTGTGAACCGCTACAGACTATTTCATGTTGTGAATTATAATAGGAACATCCAACCATTTAAAAGTACAACTAAACCATCAAAAATACAACCCATTTTTGAAAATGCTAAAATATCTCAAAAAACACTATTTTTTAAACCAAAAAGAGCACGAGCTCCCAAAAAGCTCAGAAAAACTGTTCAAAAGTGCAAGTTTTACACTTCAATACTTTGAAAGATGATAGAGTTGCTCATAAAATCACACATTTTTTGAGAAAAAAATACTTAATTTGTAATAAAATAATAATGTCCACAAAATTGGTTACAATGAGAGATCTTAATCCTCTCGTGTTAAATCTTTGACTTTCTCCAGAAGAATTTTTTTGGTTTGTTCTCATAGATGACACGACTTTTTCAAGGTAAAACCATAAACAAGAACTTCCACATCTATCCACGCAACATTGACTACAATTTTTCCCTTTTTATTTACTCGAATAATCTCTGGATAATATTTTCCGGATAATGCATCATCTCCATTAACCTTGTACTAGTGGACCTCAATTGAGCTCACTTTTCCATTTTCCTCAAGGACTTTAAGTACGTTTGCCAACCGAAAAGGACATCCGCTTTCATCATCTATTGCTAACACTGCAATCATTGCACCTATAGTGAGCTCCTCAATATTTCCTTCCCACATTTCCTTGCCAACCGAAAAGGACATCTGCTTTCATCATCTATTGCTAACACTGCAATCATTGCACCTATAGTGAGCTCCTCAATATTTCCTTCCCACATTTCCTTCTCTTGCAGAGTCGTTGACTAGTCCGTCTAGCACCAACATATGCTTTGCGAGTCTCCCCATGCACCAATGTTTGCAATTCTTCAGGCAATTCTGTTTGTTGATTTGGCATTTGAATATTATCATCACGGTCTTCAAGTTCTTGTACCCTCCAAAGAAAGGGCTCCAGATTCATCAATGATCTTGAATTGCTTTGAACTTCCTCAATCAATATTTCTTGCTCACATAAAAAAATGTATTCCACCATCCAAGTGAGCAAGCTGGAAAATACACATGTGCTGATTGTATGGTCTCTTTAATTTCTATCAAACATTGCTGATAATTGATGGCTCGCTTTTCTTTTTAAGCTTTAGCTGCTTCAATGCTTGATGCCAAAGCATTTTTGCTGCCTGAAGAATTTGTCATTCTGGGACACTGAGTAAAAACTTCAAACCATCCTGATGATGCCATGCCTCTGAGTTAGAGTACTTCTTACACCACAAACGTGTTTCAGCTTCTTCTTCTTTTATTTTGAATTGATGTTGGAAACTATGGTCATTAAGCTGAGCAAATGCAAGGCTTGCAAAATCTCCACCTGTCTAAAATCATAGGTGCCTTTTAAAACATGAAGTTTTGGCGCAGGATCATAAGCTTGTTTAAGAGTTGTGCACACCTCTAGAAGGTCAAATGCACTTTTCTTAGTAAGTTTGACTGAAAACCTGCTAAACATCTGATCAATTTGATCATGAGTGTGACCTACCAACAAAAATCCAAGTTTGACCTTTTTGAAAACTTTTTGCTGCACCAACATACTCAAATAAGCAAGCACTATTTGATTTTTGTTTTCCCTTGCCGTATTATCTAGCTGCACATAAAGTGTGCCAGGTAATTCTCCTTGCCATTCACTTACTATTTTCTGAATTATGGTGATGGTCAAGTTAGGGTCGTTGTGTAAATTTGGAAAGTTTATAAAAACTTTCGACGTCATCATGCCGTTAAAGATGAGGGCTCCAACAACGTGTAGTTGTATGAAATTCTCTTCCTTCAAATTCTTTGGAGCATGCATAAAATGGGATATCCACGTCTTCTTTTGATCCATTCCATCTATGACTAATACCAAATACATTTCTTTTAGCCCAAGGCACTTCTTTTGATGCTTTGCTAGCTTTTGACGCTCTATACTTTGTTGTTCTAAGTGCTTGTAGAATAGGACCTAAAAAATCAAAACAATGTAAAGCTAGTTTAAATTATACCACTTGGAATTCTCATTCATAAATTAAAACGTACAAAAAACACAAATCAAACATACCTTTTTCTTTAAATGTCTTTGCAACATATCTTTTGGCTTTGAGCTCTGTACAAATTTGACAAACCCCCATTCTAGTTTTCTTGGGAATTTTCACATCAGCAAAATATTGTCTCCAAACTCTAAGAAATGAAGTTAATGAAAGAAATGACATGTTCCTTCCTTTCAACCTTTCCACGTAGAGGTTGTAAACTTCTCCCTTTGTAAAATTATCAGGCAAATGGGTGAATTTTGAATTTGGCATGCGCTCACCATTGTAAGTGACAAATCATTCCATCTAGCTCTTGAGAAAACACAAGTGAGGAGTGTCACATGTACTAAATGAGTACCGTGAATCTTCTTCCACCCGTTTGCAACCGCTTTAAGATCTTTTGCATCCGCTGATTGCTTAAACAAAACACTTGAAGAAAACACTTTCGACACACAATCATGCCGAAAATTGTATATTTTATCTTCTCTCTAGACCTTAATAAAAAACCATGTAATGCTGTATTCTGTTGAGCACATTTTAAAGCAAAGAAGTTTTCACGTTCGTGCTTAATTTTTCTGAATCCAAGTGTCCTCAAGCAGTTTTTTTTACAACAATACACCCTACATGCCTCTCTCAATGCATTGCGATGCAAAAACTTGTCTTTTCTTCTCAAGGGAGCGGTTGTCTCCACACACGAATAGGCTGAACTAATGATGGAGAAACTGGAACATCGGTATCAAAATTTGATAAACTAGCAAATAGTGGGCTTGTAACATCATCATCACTAATAGATTGGCTTAGAATTTTAGGAGTGAGTATGGATACAGGCACTTTAAAAGAACAAAACGAGCTTAAGAGAGAATTTTGTTGCCCTGCCATGACTAGGAACTTCAAACCTCTAAGTTTCTCTAAAAAACAATGGTCTAAGCTACATAGTGGAATGTAATCTCAAATCCAAATAACTTACTTTTAATGGTTGGATTCAAAAATAATAATATTAATTTAAATATTAAAAGTTATTAATTATTATAAAAAATGGAACTTAAAAGATGAGAGGAAGTCCTTTTTAGACACACATTCCAAGGGTCTGCCGCTCTAAGAGAGCCACAAGAGCGTTTTTTTGAATTTGGAGCATTTTTCTTGAGTTTTATTCTGTAAGGTATGCATTTTCTTGATTACTTAAAAGATGAGAGGAAGTCCTTTTTAGACACACATTCCAAGGGTCTGCCGCTAAGAGAGCCACAAGAGTGTTTTTTTAAATTTGGATCATTTTTCTTGAGTTTAATTCTGTAGGGTATGCATTTTCTTGATTACTTTGTTATTTGCTATAATTTTGAATTTTTCTTTCATTGTCATTTGGTTCAAAGTTTGGTACGAGGAAATTATGGCTAGGAAGAAAATCAAGAACATTATCTAAGGAGGTAAGTAATTTCAAAAATAGACTTTTTTTTTAAAGATATTTTTTTGAAAGAATTGTTTGTCTTTTAAATACACAAAAATACCAAAAAGAAGATTTCATATGTAAATTAAGAAAAAAAGAGATTGAAAAAATAATATTTTATAAAATAAAGATTCAATCAATAATAAAATAAAGATTCAATCAATAATATTTTATAAAATAAAGATTCAATCAATAATTTTTGAAAATTATAATGACTTCATTTTAAAAAAAGCTAATTCTTGTGTTGTATTCTGGAATACAACACAAAATCGATAAGTTGCCATGTTTCTTGTGTATTAAGTAGTTTGTATTCTAGAATACAAAGCTTGAAGTCACATTTTTAAAAATTTAACACTTATGCACTTTGAGGTTGTATTCCAAAATCCATTGCTTGTACAAGTTGTATTTTGGAATACAACTTCT
The DNA here is from genome assembly GCF_041138505.1 of Cibotium barometz. NCBI lineage: Eukaryota > Viridiplantae > Streptophyta > Polypodiopsida > Cyatheales > Cibotiaceae > Cibotium > Cibotium barometz. Next base: position 36,976,418 of record NC_141060.1, read on the forward strand.
CTCAACACTTGAGTTGTATTCCAGAATATGAAGCTTTAACAAGCTGTATTCAAAAATATAATTTTTCTCTATACTTGAGATTGTATTCCAGAATACATAGCTTCAACAAGCTATATTCTAGAATACAACCTCTCTCTGTGCACTTGAGTTGTATTCCAAAATACACAGCTTCAGCAAGCTGTATACTGGAATACAACTTCTATCTACACTTGAGTTGTATTCTAGAATACAGAGCTTCCATAAGCTATATTCTGGAATACAACTTCTTTCTACACTTGAGTTGTATTCTAGAATACAGAGCTTCCATAAGCTATATTCTGGAATACAACTTCTTTCTACACTTGAGTTGTATTATAGAATACACAGCTTCATCAAGTTGTATTTTGGAATACAACTTCTCTCTACACTTGAGTTGTATTCCAGAATACACGGCTTCGGCAAGCTGTGTTCTACAATAACCTAAACTCAATGTAAACCATTAGAATAGACCTTCATGCAAAAAGGATTTGCTTTTTATCTAATTTTAGAAGACATGCAAAGAAAGCAAAAGCTCTCGAGTTCGCATCGCGCGCGCGCGACTAAAAAATAGCAAATTGTAGTTTTAAGATAAAAAACGGAGGAGGAGCGACTTGGGAGTATTTGGAGCAGGGTCAAAATCTCCATCAGAGCAACATAGCAGAAGATAGATTTTGGGGGTAAATTTTTCTCAAATTGTGTTGTTCAAGAAAGAGGTTCTGTAAGTATTTTGGTGATACAAAAGGGTCCTAATTGTTTTGGGTTCGATCTATTCATCTCTTAGTGCTTTCTCCTCTCTTTTATATCTCTGTACTGTGTTTTAAAACTTCTTGTGAGTTGTATTCTGGAATACACAGCTCTAGAAAGTCATTTGTTGAAATTCAATTACAAAACACATCTTTGGAAGAAACCAACCTGTTGTATTCTAGAATACATCTCTGTCTCTCCCTCTTTATCTCTAGTGTGCTAAGGAGCTCTCTCCCTTACATTCCTATCTCATGTTTGCTTACACATCTAGGTTCGTTCCTGCATGGAGGTTAACACACTCTCTCTCTCTCTCTCTTTCTCTCTATGTCTATTTGTTCTCTTTCACTTTTTGTCTTTCTCGTTTGTTTGCCCTACACGTTTGCTAATCTTAAATGTTGTTTCATATAACAAATCATATTTTTTCATGCAAAATATGATTTTGTCTCTGTTTGTTTATCTTAGCACAATGAGATAATGATTTTTTATTATCTTGTTTAGGATTAAGATGGCCTCACCAATACGTGATGCTCGAACTTCTAAGAAGCAAAAGAAAAGTAATCAACCAACTGCATCTGTCTCTGTGGGTGGCTCAAGACGTTCACACCTTCCCGATCTCAACCTGCTCCAATTAGTCCTCACTTTCAGGCACCTCGAGTGATTGTGACTCTTCCAAACCTTGATAGGCATCCAAGTGAGCCAAGAAGACAACTTTTAGTAGCTCACCAGTTTCCAAAGTTACAAGATCAACCACCATCAAGCAGAATGGTTTTAGCTACTCATGGACTTCCTCCATCATCTCAAGGAAGCACACCTTTAACTCAACATCAGTAGAAAAAGTCTTCAAGCATCGAAGCTACAACTCTTTGGAGTAGTGCAAGAGGTAAAGCACGAGAAGGATTTGCTTGGACAATTCACTTTGGCATGGTAGGTAAGCACAAGACAATCGTTGAGACAAACACACCTAAATTCCTTTCTATTGCTGAAGAAAAAGGAGACTACTTTGAAAATACAAAGTATTTAACTTATGGTCGCATTGTTCATGAAGTCAAAGAAAGTATATCTCGTGGGATCATTCATCATCTGGTAGACAACAACAAAGGGAAGTTTCTTGCAGTTAGAGTTTTCTCTGTAGATTTTCGGCTTGAAGAGATGAATCCTGTTTCTACCTAGCAAGAGTTTAAAGATGCAATGATTACTCACAAATGGGTATGAATGTCTTTCTTTTGACCTTTTTTTCATTAGTGTTAAAAAAATTTCTTATCTTTGTGTATTCTGGAACATGTAGAGAACTGTTATTCTTTTTCAAGTTTGTTTGAGTCATGTCTTTCCAGCTCATATATTGGAATACGTAGAGGTCTAGTCAACTCTATTTTGTATGTATTCTAATATACAGGAAGTTTGTCTAGTCTAGTTTGTATGTATTCTAGTGTACGCATAGTTCATATAACTTCTTGTCTTTGTGTATTCTAGAATACGTTGAGAACTATTCTTTGTTTTTTAGTCTATTTAATTCTTGTCTTTCTATCTCATATCTTGAAACACTTAGAGGTCTAGTCAAGTCTAGTTTGCATGTATTCTAGTATACAAGAAGTTTGTCTTGTTTAGTTTGAATGAATTTTAGCAAGAAGGAAGTTTGGCTTACTTTTTATGTCCGGTTTAATGAGTTTACCATGTATTCTAGTATACAGAGAGGTGGTTATAGTGTTCTTACTTTTGCATAAGTTACGCTTTGGTTCTTACTTTTAAGTTCACTCTATCAAGTCTTCAAATCCTCTTCTACTTAGAATGATTTTTTCTTTTTTTTATGTAGTCTTTTTTTGAAGCATTTCAAGAGCATCATGACAATTTGTACAATACCAACCACTCCACTGAAGTTCTTGAAGAGAATTCTGGGTCAAAGTCTCAAGATGTGAGTGATACTTTGCTTTCTGGACCTGGAGCTCCAAAGTCTGATCCTTCAGAATCTTCTAGTCTTAATACCATAAGAAATAAATCCAAAAGAATTCTGGGTCAAAGTCTCAAGATGTGAGTGATACTTTGCTTTCTGGACCTGGAGCTCCAAAGTCTGATCCTTCAGAATCTTCTAGTCTTAATACCATAAGAAATAAATCCAAAAGGTTTCATATGGTTGATGAGAGACCCTTAATTTTACTAGTGTCTATTATAGAACGTCCTCCATTGGATCCTATTTCAAATAAGAGACCACTAGAAGTTTGAACCATTGTCCCTGGACATGTGAGTAATCTTAAAGTAATGAGATGAAGGAGAAACCAACAACAACAAATGTTTTACCCCTTCTTGTTCTTGTGGATAAGTCTTCTTGTGTTAACAAAGAGAGTTTTGAGAGATCAAAAATCAATCAATACAAATACTTTGTCTTGGGGGGAACTCACTCTCTCATTGCTAAAAAAGAGTTATGTGCGTGTTGAGTATCCTCATGTAGAGAGCTATAAGACAATCCTAGCATGGGTCTATGCTGGGTTAAGTGATGATGATGCAAAGCTACTTGCCCTTGATCACAACATTGATTCTGAGATGCGACTATCCATGTCTTTCTTACAAAAGATAAGATTTTTTCACAAAACGAGTGGATCAATCATATTCAGCAAGGTCATAAAGTTGATAAAGCTTTCAAAATCAAGCTTTGTGAGCAAGTTGGCCTTGTCACAAAGAAGTCAAGCAAAGCTCACTCTGGAAAAACAAATGTTCGCATGACAATTTCTTTCAGTTGGCCTTTCGTGATGGAGAGATATGGGATCTACAAGAAGACATTTTCAAGCTTTGGGAGGAAGGAAAAATCAAAGGGCAAAAAGTAAAGCTCCCACCTGGAAGTCAAAAGAGCAAAGGAACAAGGATGAGGACACTTTGAAGCCAATTCGTGAAGAAATGTGTATCACAAATTCATGATCGAGCAATGCAAGGAATACGCAAAAAAAAATATTATCATACCCATCTTGGCACAAGTGAAAGGAGGTTCTTTAACACTCGATGAAATGGAAAAGGAATTAGAACAATACGTTGCTAATTCTTCTTTTTAAATCTACTTATTTTATTTCATCTAAAGTTGTTTTTTCATTTTGTGTTTTTTTGAAATAGGCAAAAACAGCAAAATTGGCAGCCGCCCCCGAATTGGAATCAGCAAGGCTGGAATCAGCAGAACTGGACTCCGCAAGGGTGGAATCAACCAAGACCTCCTCAATAATTACCTCAGTTACCTGCACCTCCTGTGCAGCAGCAGGTGGAAGTGAATAAACCTCCTCAGAGTAATATGGTGAATGTGGATGTTTGGAAGCAAGAGCAGATGGAGTAATGGCAGAATGTGGGATAACATGTGACTGTTCGGAGTGTGTTGTACGCAGGGATTTAATATTCACGTGATCACAAGATTTTTTGTGATAATAACACATGTGAACAAGTTATTCACATGTTCTCATGTTACCGTTCACAAAATAATAGGTCACTTGCCATTTGGGAACCCCTTAAAAGCTTGGCTACACATGGGAATAAGCTATTCACATGTTCTCATGTTACCATCTTCACATAATAGCAGGTCAGTGGCCACCTAAGAAGATTTTTTATGCCCGACAAAGATAATTTTTTAAGGCCCTTGTGAAAGCTTTGTGAATATAACATGTGATCACAAGATTTTTTGTGTTATTAACATATGTTATTAGCATGTTCACATGTTTTTGTTTACGTCAGTGAAATCCCTAGTTGTACGGGATTCAGAAGTTATGGCAGTTACACGTTCTAAGGCAAAGCTAAAGTCTCTATTGGATTGGGAGGAACAGAAGGATGTTCGTGAAGAAGTAACTGAAGGAATTTTGGAAGTTCAACAAAAAGAGGGAATGCAGTAGAGAAAGAAGAAATCCTTGGATAAGGAGGAGCATAAGGAGGATAAGTCTAAAGCATTATTTCAGAAGTTGTTGAATAGTCCTATCAGTTTTACATTGGATCAGTTTCTTTCATTGGTTCCAATGTTTAGGGATCGAGTTTATTCGGCTATGGGGAAGTCGAAAGTGTCTGGAATCCGGGCTGTGTTAATTAGAGCAGAGTTTTGTATGATAAATTGATGGAGACGGTTTCCAGAGTGGAGGATGATTTGCAAGATTTAAATTTGGGATCTGTGGAGAATCCAAAGGTTGTCAAAGTGAGTGTCAACCTGGATGATGATTTCAAGGCCAATTTAAAGGTGTTGTTACACGAATTCATGGATGTGTTTGCTTGGGATTATTCTGATTTGAAGGCTATGGATCCCCAGGTGTATAGGCATTAGATAAATTTAAAGGAGGATGCGGTGCCTATGATCCAGCAAAGGTACCGAATGAATCCGAATTACGCCAAACAGGTGAAGGAAGAGTTGGATAAACTTCTCAATGTTGGATTTATCATCCTAGTGGATAAAGGAGAGTGGTTGTCCCCAATTGTGGTGGTGCCAAAGAAGTTAGGGAAAATCCGAGTTTGTGTGGATTACAGAAAGTTGAATGCAGTGCTCAACCATTGTGGATCCATTTCCATTGATTCAGTTTTGGATAATGTTGCAGGGCATGAGATGTATAGCTTTCTTGATGGATTTTCTGGCTATAATCTGGCAGAAGAGGACATTGAGAAGACAGCTTTTATCACTAAATGGGGAGCATTTGCTTATACAGTAATGAGCTTTGGTTTGAAGAATGGACCACCTTCATTTTCAAAGGCAGCTTTTAAAACTTTTGAACCATATTTGACAGAATTTATGCGGATTTTCATGGATGATTTTTCAGTTTTTGGGGAGAAGATTAAACATTTGGAGCATTTAAGGAAATGTTTGGAGAGGTGCAGGATGTTTAGAATGGCTTTAAACCCGCACAAATGTGCTATTGCAGTTCAAAAAGGAAAGCTACTGGGTCACATCATATCCAAGGAGGGGATGTAAATTGATGCTGACAAGATTAGTGCAATTCAGAGGGCAATAGCACCGAATAATTTGAAGGCAGTTATGCGGTTTCTTGGTCAAACTAAATGGCATAGCCGTTATTTGAGATATTTGGCTGATGTGTGTGCACCGTTGAGTCATTTGACCAAAAAAGATGTGAGTTTTGTGTGGGGTGAAGCACAGGAAAAAGCCTTTCAGATTATCAAGAAAATGTTGGTAGTTTCACCTATCCTTCAACCACCAAATTGGGAGTTACCTTTCCATATTTATGTGGATGCGTCGGATATGGCCGTCGGAGCTGTTTTGATGCAGGAGAAGGTTCCAGCAGTGTGTTATGCAAGTAGAATGTTAAATCCAGCCAAAAGGAATTACAAGGGAAGCTAGGGGAATGATTCTTGCATTGGAAAAATTCAGGCATTATTTGTTGGGAAAAAAAGTTGTTTTTCATGTGGATCATCAAGCTCTGTTGTTTTTGGTCAATAAACCAAAGCTGGAAGGAAAGCTTACAAGATGGATGCTTTTGTTTTTGCAGGAATTTGATTACACTGTAGTGCATACTCCTGGAAATCAGCATGCAGTGGCGAATTATTTGAGCAGGCTGGAAAATGTCTCCGATATATCAGGGGTGTCGGATGAATTGCCAGAGGCGGAATTGTTTCAGGTTCAAGGTCAAGCGTATGACAACTGGTATGACCAAATGGTTCAGTTTTTTACCGATGGGGTACTACCTTCCAACATGACAGCTGATCAGAGGAAGAAGTTTGTTCTAAGGAGCAGAACATTTTTTATAATTGCCGAATTTTTGTATAGAAGAGGAGCAGATCATATCATTCGGCGATGTGTGCAAGATGAAGAACAGAAGGCAGTTTTACAAGGAGCACATTTTGGTGTAGCTGGAGGTCATTTTTCAGGAGAGATTACTGGTAGAAAGATTATGCAACCTGGACTTTGGTGGCCATTATTACTGAGGGATGCTTATTCATTTGCAAGAGAATGTGTGCAATGCCAGAAGATGGGCCAGCCAACATCCATGGATCGGCGGATGCAGGATCATCCGATATTACACCTTGAACCATTTCAAAAATGGGGTCTTGATTTTGTTGGGCCGATTAAGCCGAAATCCAGAAGAGCAGGAGCAAGGTACATCCTGGTTGCAACAGATTATGCCACCAAATGGGTGGAAGCAGTGGCTTTGAAGGATAACAAGGCAGCCAGTGTGGCTAGGTTCCTATACAAAATGATGACCAGATTTGGGTGTCCAATAGAATTGGTGTCTGATCAAGGTGTCCATTTTCTAAATTCAGCCATTAAGGAGTTGCCATCCAAGCACATGATTCTTTATAAGAAATCTACCCCATATCATCCGCAAGTTAATGGGCAGGCGGAAAGCACAAATAAGGTGTTAGTGAGGATTTTGAAGAAGATTGTTTCTGAAAACAGGGCAGATTGGGATGAGAAATTGGATTCAGCATTGTGGTCATTTAGAACTGCATACAAGGTGGCAACATGCGTGACACCTTTTAAGCTAGTTTATGGGATTGAGGCAGTTGTCCCTATGGAATATGTGATATCTAGCTTGAGGCTTGCAGTTCAGCATAGATTGAGCCCTGAAGATTCATTGCTGCATAGGCAGCAGGAATTGTTAAAGTTGGAAGAAGATAGAATTTACAGTGCCTATGTGGCAGAAGTAAGTCAAAACAGAAGACAAGCATGGATGACAAGAAGGCAGGTTAAATTCAAAATTTTTCAGAAAGGTGATTGGGTGATGATGTACAATTTGAAACTAGGGCCACACGCGGGAAAGTTGAAGCTTAGGTATTTTAGTCCATATCAGATTGTGCAAGAATTGGGGCAAGGAGCTTTTAGATTGATAGATGTGTTTGGAACTCCTATCCCTAAGCCAGTAAAATGGATTCCAACTGAAGAAGTTTTATGGCAAGATTCCTGAAATTCCAAGATGGATGATTAATAAGGCTGAAGACATTACTAAGAGGCATGTGGAAGTTGAATTAGAAATTGGAGTAGAATTAGTAAGGAGGAAAGTAAGTTGGCAACTAGGTTTCCAAGGAAATTTGATGGCAGGCCGAAGCGAAATCGGAATGATTGAGGGAAAGCAGTTTTTGGATAGACAATGTGGTTGTCAGATATTTTGTCAAAAGGATAGCCAAAATGAAAGTCAAAATGGGGGGAATAAATTATTTCAAGGGAATCTTTGCACTCAAGTTAAGAAAAGAATGGTGCCACGTGTGAGATAGATTTTAGGCACACCTTTTGAGAAATTTGCATGGGGTGCATTTTTTGAGGAGCACCATGATAAACCTGCGAAGGGTCGACGTGCCCGACTAGTCCAAATCAAAGTGTGTGGAAGCTTGGTATTTTTGAGCGTTTTCTATGTCCTGTTCAAGATGTTCTCTGAGAGTTTGAGGAAGAAAGTCTTCATGCAGCCCCAGGAGCAGGGAAGTGATCTTATGCAGCAGACGCGTTCGATGAAGGTCCCTTTGGAGGAATTGAAGACGCCGCGGGTCGCTGTGCAGGTGATTGAAGATGATGATGAAGCCAACAATGTATCAGAAGCCCAGAGTCGCGACACGGAGTCAGATGAAGGTATTGATTTGCATGCGAATGAGACGAAGGTTTGGCTGAAGCGGAGTGGATTGTTTAAATTTGCACAGTTGCCTTGGTCTGCATGGTAGCAGAATCCTTATGCAGAATAGCAGATGTAGCATTTGAGGGAAAATAGGGGCTACATCACTGATGATAAAGAGGTAACGTCGCAATTACTGAGGTGTTTAAGTTGCCTAATCAACAAGGTGCAAAGCTGAAGAAGATTACGGAGTCTATCATGAAAGGGGATTTTGGGTCGTCACAGGGCACCAGGGGTTATTATATGGTGAGAAATGCAGAAAAAGTGAGAAGCAAGCATCTGTTTTGGTACTTGGATAAAATATGTTTGCTGGCAAAGACAGCATACGAGGCGTATGCACCGTTATGGAATGCAAAGCGCGGGGCTCACATTGACTAGGCCTCATTTCTTTTTGAGAGACTGCAGATTGCGGAGTTCAAAGATAAGAGGAGATCACCGTTCCCTAACAAAGCTTGTCCCATATTTGGGGGGTATTTTTAGTCATGTGTTGCAGGTACCTGTGGGACTGGTGATAACGCTGTCAAAGGAGGCTAAGAAGCGAAGCTGGAGTACGGATCTCCATCGGGTTCAAAGCAAAAGCCAGCAAATCGCATAACTTGGGTGACTCCGTAGTGTAGTGATGCGGTAGGCCAAGGGGAAGCAAGTAAGTCTACACTGTTTTGTTCTTTGCCAAGTGTGCCTTATGTAGGGTCAAAGGCCAAGACTTTCACTTTCATTCCAAAAAAGTTGGGGGAAAAGTCGAGAGAACAGAAGCCATTTCAGTCTGTGTCCAAACCTCTGATGTCACAGAGTGCCTGGGGTATTTACTGCAAATGAGGCTATTAATAGCCTGGCGGAGTTAGGTAGATTTATTAATAATCAAGAGGCAATGCTTGTGTCTTTGGAGGGTCAGAAAGTGAATTCAGAGCAGTTGGGAGTATTAGAAAGGCAGATCCAGTTTCTTAAGGATCAGTTGGATGTAGCAGGAAAAGAAAAGGCTCAGCTTGAGCAAGAATTGTCAAAATTAAATGAGCAGATGCAAGGGAAGATGGAGGAAGTGTTGCAAGCAGCTATGGAATTTGGTAGTTGGGTAGATGGCTTAAAAATGGCCATTGATGTGCAGTTCAAGTCCTTTGCAGACCGGATTGTGGAGCTTATGTCGGATAATAATTTTCTGATAAACAGACTGACTCCGTTGATCAGTATGGAGAAAGCAGTCTTGGAGGGGCAATCTGTTACAGGTGTGCTAGTGGCTGAGGCGGATTTGGAAGAGTTGAAGAAAGAGGTGCATCAATATACTCAGAAATTATGGAGTCATGCCAGCCGCATACTCAGAAATTATGGAGTCATGCCAGCCGCATGTTTGAAGAACATTTGGGGGAGCCCATTGATAAATTCAGAATGTGGTTTGAAGCTGCCGGTGAGATAAGCGTGTTCAAAATGAAAATGAGGAGCTGAAGCGGACTGGCAGATTTGCAGCAGGCAGTTGAAAGCGGAGCGAAAGGTCAATGTGGTGCAGTTGGAGTTTGAGGGGGAAGGATCAGGAGTTAAAGCAAAGGTAGACAAGCAGGATGAGCTTCAGGTGAATACTGTTGTTCTTCTAGAGAGGCAGAGCCAGAAGCTGAGAAGACAAAGAAGTTGGAAGTTGAAGTGACAGTTCAAGATGCAAGTACTGAGAAGGATAAAGCGCAAAATAATCCGGATCAAGGGATTGTGGATCCGAAGTCAGCCTTTGGCTCAGGCCACCGAGCTGTGCCAAGTGTTTAAGGCTAAAAATTAGATGCTCTTTTTGACTACTTTTTTTGTCTTTAAGTTTGTCATAATCGGATGTAATGAAAAGTGTCTTTTGGAACTGAAGTTAGAAGTCGTGGGAGTTTTTATCTATGGGTTAGTTCTTGGTGGTTAGAGGGGAAGATGAAGAAAAAAAAGATGTTTTTAATGGCAGATTCTCTGTGTAGTTTTGGGCGGATTTCTGAATGCAAGATGTAATGTGTCAATCTCTTTGCCAATCTACTTGTCAATTCAGTTGTCAATCCATTTGTCGCCAGTGCTGTCATTTAGTTTGTCAAATAGTCTGTCAGGAAGTCTTAAGTTCTTTTAAGTTTATGGAAGATGTGATAAGCAATAAACAACGAGGTCGTGCACTAGGTGCCACAGAAGAAAGGGGAATGGGTTGGTTGCAACCTCCACGTGAAGTCCCAACACCCTAAAATGGACTAGATCCTCCAATGGGAGTGGATAAGGATATAGAAGTGCGTTGTCGTGCCACAGCACGTCTATGGTGTGAAACCATGCATGTGAGGCCATTAAATGCAAATCCAGATGCATGGGATTAAGTGCCTGTGTACATATGGGATGTATGGCGTGTGGAGGGTTTTGCTTTTGAGGGCGTCGCCAGGTGTACAGGTGAAATGGTTTGGTGTTGAGCTTGTTACAGGCCTGTCTGGAGTAAGGTTCACTGCTGGAAGAGTATCAGCTGCTCGATGGCTCTGGAAATGTATACGCGTCCCCAAGGATACAATGGGCAATTAAAGGTTGCGTTTGAAGAAGGTGTGGAACACATGGGCAATTTAAAGGTTAAAGGATAGTGCTACCTTGGAGCATAGGTGTAAAAAGGATATTATGGTGGCCATTTTTCAAAACAAATAAATAAATAAAAATAAGGATTAATATGGCCAATATGGGCAAAGCCACATGGCTGTTGATGCGGCCGCCAGCGAAAGAGTCCAGAATATACGAAACGTGGAGCTGGCGGGGAACTGGGGGGGGCTGACAGAGAAGGTGAGGGACGGGCCGCCTGGGTCGACTTGGTGACGGGCTGCAAAACTGGATATAGAGGGTAGCCATGTGAAGAAGAAGGCGGGCTGATAATACTGGGGGCGGCAGCCCCACAAGGAAGGAGAGCCAGGATAATCAATTGCTATTCAAGGCTGATACAGAGATTGTGGAGGCTGTTTATGCTAAATTGGGACTACAAAAAGCCATTAGTGAGCATCAAGGCCTTCACAGTGCCAAAAGCGATGCTTGTCCAAGAGCAAGACAAGCTTGTATTATGAAGATATCGCAAGTGCGAGCCTTGTTTAAGTTGCTTTTTGTGAATAAAGAAAGAATCTGGCCTAGCTGTAACAGGTCTGAGGGTGTGGTCCAATGATGCCGAGTTAAATGAGCAGGTTCAGGTATTGCCAGAAGTGCCAAGCTCTACTACATTGAAGTTCAGGTGTGCAGGCAGCCAAACACACCATACACAAGTCAAGTAATGATATTGCTGCTTTCTTAAACAAATGATTGCTCTCTCATATTCCAGCCACAAAGTTGTGGCAAGTTCAGGGAATTAACATATAGGGATTCCAAACAGGCAGTGATGCACAATGCAGCCCTTGAATCCCACAAGATTGATATGCAAATGGGTGTGAAGCTGATGCATGGCTGAATCATGAGGTCACAATGTTATGGTTTTTCTTGGGTTTTGGAACCATAAGAAGGTTGGTTTGGTCATGTATATGAGGTGTCTATGTTGGCTTTGATTTTATAGTTTTGCTGGATGTTGAGCCTCTGATGCTCCATGATAGCCATGTGTATCTTTCATGTGAATACCATGAGGTGATTTTCTGGAGTGCAAAGCCATATGAGATGAGACAAGCCATGTTAATGTCAGTTTTTTATATGTATCATGTGTCCAATATTGGCTTTGAGGATGCACATGTATAGTTGGGTACTCGATCTTTGATGGTACCAGCTTCTGTTGGTGGTGCTCCTTGAAGAGCTATCTGTTTAGTTTCCTTGCTGGATTTGAAAGCTACTCTCACAGCCAGAAGTCTCGCACTTCCCCAGCGACACCGCCCATGTCACGACAGCGTAACTCAAGAGTAGAACAACCCATTGGAGTACCCTCCATAAGTGTAGGGTTAACTGTGAAACAAAGTGAGGGTGGAGTAAAAATGTCCCACACATTCTCTCTCCCATATTGATGTGAAACAGACTAACGGCCAACTATGAGAGTCGCTCCATATTCGGATCATCATTTCAATGATGGACACTAAACGATGGGCTAATGGGCTTCTCGAGTCTGGATTGTCCCCCCACATGTCTACATTATAAAAACAAGGCTATTATGTTTATAGAATAATGAGGACTCAAAAAGAAAATATATTATGTGTATACCTTATGTATGCATAGAGCTTTAGGCATGCATAAAGACTTATGCATAATCTCTATACATAAGCCATAAGCTCTATGCATAAGGCTCTAGTCATAAGCCTTATGCATAGGACTTATAACATGCATAAGCCTTATGCATAAGGCTCTAGTCATAAGCCTTATGCATAGGACTTATAACATGCATAAGCCTTATGCATAGAGATTATGACATGCATAATCCTTATGCATAGGCTTATGCATAGATCTTATGATGTAAGATTCTTCCCTCCAGCTTTTGAGGTGTAAAGGTGTAAGAACCTCCCCTTCTGTTCTTGTAATTATTCCCCTCTTTGACATAGAAGAAAGATCTTGTTTTACCCTATTTTTGCCTAGAGAGAGAAAATGTCTAGAGAGAGATAATCCAAAATTGAGATATATTTGGATATAAAATTCCTCCTAGTGTCTAAAATGGTTTTCCTTGAAATAGAAATTCAAAAGAACTTTCCAATGTGCATTTGGAATTAATTGAAAATGTGTATAAAGGACCTTAGCCTAAGGGTCTAAATTTTCAAAAATTTCTGGATTATGGTCCAATTAAGGTTCCTATTGACCAATAGGATTAATACAAGTGTTGGGATGAGATAAATCCAAAGAATAAAAGAAAATACCCAAAAATGAGTAAATGCTCACAGATGAAAAGTTGACTCAGTACAAGGTTTATTAGTTAAAAACTATGAGACATTACTAAAAAATGAGATATTTTGGAATAATGATACATTTTTGACACCTTGGGTAAGGAGGTGGGAGACTTTGAGGTAGGCGCCTATTTCACACATGTGGATGAGTTTTTAATTCAAACAAATTGTGATATTTTCATCTCTTCTCTCTCCTGGATTAAACTGAATCAAAATGGGAACTATACTGGTCCAAATCTTGTCCAAATTCAGCCAAGCTGAAGCTAGAAAATTCTAGAACTTAGGTGGACTCAGTTAGTGGCCTCCCTCACCTATAAATAGACCCTCATTCTTTTGTATTCTCATCTTTGAGCTATACCATGCCAATATTACATTAAAATAATGATATTTTCTATTATCCTTAAAAATCCTCTACTTTTGGGAGAACTTGGAGCTTCACTCTCTCTTTAATAATCGTTGGGGGTTTCTTCTCAACATACTAAACCAATTGATTGGTCGGGGGCTTCCTTCTGAGATAAAGAAGCAAGCCAAATGAAGGGGGGTAAGATGTAATTTTCATGGTTTTCTTTACTATTCTCAATGATTTCACTTCTCAACCCCTCTCAAGCTTGAGAAGTTTCTAATTAAGTGTTTATAATGCAAATCAAGCTTTTCTTAAGAGTTGTAATGAATAATTAAGAAAAGTTTACATTTATGCTTAATTATTAGGATGCTTTTATGTTTATCTCTCTCTCCCCAAAAGAATAGTCATTCCTATGACTAACTCTTATTCAAATGATGCTTCTCATTGATAAATTCTTAATTCACAAATCAAACTTCAGGCTTGTGAAGCTAGAGATTAAGAAAATGGCTTTTTATACTTTTATGCTAATAAAATCATGGTAATCTTATGATTTAAATTCATAAATTAGATTTAAGTCTAAAAGATAGTTATACTATCATAATTGTATTACTAAGTCTTATTCTTTTAGAAAATATTAAAAATTATCAGTAATAGCAGCGGAGCTATGGTAAAATTTTTAAGAAATTAATACATAACTCATTCTTATGCATAATGTCAAAAGAGGACTTCCTATTATATTCTAGGATTGAATATCCTAGGCTAAAAGAATGATTTTCATCAAATTCATGGTGAAGTAATTTTAAGGTTTATGCATAATTAAATAGTTAAGAAAATAAGATTTTTTGGTAATTTTATTTAAATAATAAAAGAGGAATTTCCATGACATTTGGAATTCAATCATTTAAATGGTAAAAGTGGAATTCTTAGCATAATTGAATTAATGGATATTTTTATTAAAATTCAAAGAGAAATTTTAAATAAATTTATTTTATGCATGAGAAAATTTAAATGATAAAAGAGGAATTTCCATGACATTTGGAATTTAATCATTTAAATGGAAAAAGTGGAATTCTTGGCATAATTGAATTAATGGATATTTTTATTAAAATTCAAAGAGAAATTTTAGATAAATTTATTTTATGCATGAGAAAATTTAAATGATAAAAGAGGAATTTCCATGACATTTGGAATTTAATCATTTAAATGGAAAAAGTGGAATTCTTGGCATATTTGAATAATGGATATTTTTATTAAAGAAAAGAGAAATTTTAGATAAATTTATTTTATGATAAAAGAGGAATTCTCATGACATTTGAATGTAATCATTTAAATACAAAAAGAGGAATTTCCATGATAATTGAGATCCAAGAAATTAAATGGAAATTTTTTTTAAGCATAATTCAAATTATGAGTATTTATCAAAAGTGGAAATTCGAGCATTATTGAGAAATATGGGTAGAATTGATTTTTGTAAATCCCATGAATTCTTTTGCTCAAAAGTAGAATATTGAATATATTCACTTGAGAAATTTGAGAAAGAATATGAAAATATCCATCGAGAAAAAGTACCTTTACCTAGGCCAAGCAATTGGCAGAAATTTAGAAAAAGTCCCATCATCGATATTGAAGTAAAAAAAGCTACTAGATGTGAATAGGATGTGACAGGATGTGAATGGATGTGATAAGATGTGAATAAGATGTGATAGGATGTGAATGGATTTGATAAGATGTGAATGGGATGTGATAAGATGTGGTGTGGATTTGATAAGATGTGAATGGGATGTGATAAGATGTGGTGTGATGTAAATGAATGTGGATGGGATGTGAGGTGGTGTAAATGGATGTGGATGTAAATGGATGTGGATTTGATAAGATGTGAGTGTATGTGATAAGATGTGGTGTGATGTAAATGAATGTGGATGGGATGTGAGGTGGTGTAAATGAATGATGAGATGAGAATGAGATGTGAGGATATGTGAAAGGATGTGATGTGATGTAAATGAATGTGGATGTAATAAGATGTGATGTGATGTAAATAGATGTGGATGTGGATGTGAATGAAGAAATGAGAATGAGATGTGAGGTCATGTGAAAGGATGTGATGTGATGTAAACGAATGTGGATGTTATAAGATGTGATGTGATGTAAATGGATGTGATGTAAATGAATGTGATGGATGTGAATGGATGTGATGTGATGGATAAGAATGGATGTGATGTGATGTATGTGAATAGATGTGATGTGTGGATGAGAATGGATGTGATGTGAAGGATGTGAATTGATGTGATGTGATGGATGTGAATCGGGACAGATGTGAATGAATGAGATGTGATGTGAATCCGAATAGATGTGAATGGATGAAATGTGAAGTGATGTGAATCGGGATACATGTGAATGAATGAGATGAATGAATGAGATGTGATGTGAAATGAATGTGATGTGATGTGATGTGAGTCGGGATAGATGTGAATGGCTGAGATGTGATGTGAAATGGATGAGATGTGATGTGAATGGATGTGATGTGATGTGATGTGAAACGGGATAGATGTGAATGGATGAGATGTGATGTGAAATAGTTGTGATGTGATGTGATGTAATGTGAATCAGGATAGATGTGAATGAATAAGATGTGATGTGAAATGAATGTGATGTGAATCGGGATAGATGTGAATGGATTAGATGTGATGTGAAATGGATGAGATGTGATGTGATGTGAATCGGGATAGATGTGAATGGACGAGATGTGATGTGAATGAATGAGATGTGATGTAAAATGAATGTAATGTGATGTGATGTGAATCGAGATAGATGTGAATGGATGAGATGTGATGTGAATGGATGAGATGTGATGTGATGTGAATCGGGATAAATGTGAATGAATGAGATGTGATGTGAAATAGATGGGATGTGATGTGGATGGAGGTAGATATAAATGGATGAAATGTGAATAGATGTGATGTGATGAAATGTGAATGAATGTGATGTGATGAAATGTGGATATGGGTAGATGCGAATGGATGAGATGTGATGAGGATAAATGTGGATAGATGTGATGTGATGGAATATGATGTGATTGGATGAGAATGGATATCATGTAGGCTGTAACGCCTATGACCGACAGCAAACCGGATGGCCATGTCTGGGGTTCAATGGGAGAGGACGCCCATGGGGAGTCATGGGCGGCCAGGCTAGTGTGGACGGCAGGCCACACACTATATAGCCTGGGGGATGAGGGGTAATCCTCATTCTTCCTCTATGGCTGGGAGCCAGAGGCCGTCCCCTCTCGTGGTAACGCCCGTAGTGGCGTTACCGGTATCTAACACTAGTATCAGAGCGTCGGTTCGATGGGGTTGTCAGGATCCGTGCGTGACCGCGGGACCGGAGCCCACTCAATGGTTTTCAACCATCCAAAATCTCATCCTTATCTCCAATGGAGTGTGTGGAGGGAGGCGGCCAGAATTGAAGGGAAGAATTCTCTCTCTCTCTCTCTCTCTCTCTCTCTCTCTCTCTCTCTCTCTCTCTCTCTCTCCCTGTCACACACAACAAGCGAATTGCAGGTAAGCATCTCGTTTTTTTTTCTTTCTACGTTGAAGCTTGTGTGCGAAATAAATTTTCGTTTGGTAATGAGAGAAGCTTGTCTACGAAAGACGTTTCGTTGAAGCTTGTCTGAAGCGAAGAGATGTTTTGTTGAAGCTTGTGTGAGGGGGGGACACCAGCCCCACGACCAACTGGAGCAGCGCGAGCATTGTTTGAGGTGGGGCGAAGAGCAGCCATGTGCGCCGTGCTGGAACAGGGCAAGCATTGTTGAGGGGGGGCGAAGAGCCTGGGGCGGCCAGCCCTTAGGCGCCAGCGCACATGGGCGGCCTGCCCAGTGCATAGCTGGCGGCAGACCAAACAGCAACGCGGCGACGGCGGCCAGCCAAGCCGTATACAGCAGGCGCCACCAAAGCAGAGAAAAAGAAGAAGAAAAAAAACATTTATTTTTTATGTATATTTTTTAATTATTCATTTTTTAATAATCCCGGCAAGGGATAACCGACTGTTTCAGGCACAGCCTCTCGAACAAATTTATTTTCTTATGAGTTGCAGGCATTATTTTTTCTCTCGGATCGGAGCATCCCGGAGAAGCGGCGTTGTCTGGAGGCTGGCAGCGCAACACAAATCGACAGGCGACCGCAAAGGGGGGTGACTATTCTCTCTCCACCACTGCTCATTTTATTAGCGTTTTTCTTTTGTAATTTCTGAATTCTCGCATTGTTTTTTGCAAGAATTAAAGATGTCTGCTAGGCATAGTGTGTCCCCACCGCCTTCTACTTCTCTAGGTTTTCCAGGTCTCTTGTCCTCGTGGGTTTGACCCCGACCGAATTGTCAGGTCGTACACGCCCGACTGTTGTCTGGTCCGGAGTGCGCTCGTCAATCACGCGTGATCCGCCAGCGCCCTCCTCGTCTATTGACCCCGCCTTAGGACCCAGCGAGCCTGCAGTGGCCGCATTATCAGATGACCCCTTTCTGGCTAATGAGCCAGAGGACATGAACACCAACGTCGTCGAGGGGACCGAGGAGGACCTCTTGGAATACGACGATGATGATTATGACCTATTGGACCCTGCTGACGTCCTGAACAGAGACGGAGCTCTCTAGTGGACTATTTAAATATCTTAATGCCAAACTGAACAATATGGGTAAAGTCCAGGCTGATTTAGTCACGATGCTACAAAGCATCTCCACACGGTTAGATGCACTGACAGCCGCCTCGGCTAGTACTCCAACTCCTCGTGGTAGCCGAGCTCCTGCGGCACGGGTGAGTGTAGCCTCGCCAGTGTTGCAGGAGTACAGGCCGATGCGCCTGCGGGGCCGTCCGTAGTAGCGACAGCTTCGTCGTTATTAAAAGACTTAAAGCTGCCTAGTTTTGGTGGCAAGGAGAAGGAAAGAAACAAGGACTCGGTCAATATGTTTCTAGCAAATTGGTAAGATTTGCACACGCTGCGACAGCAGCCTAGCCGGATACAGCCCGTAGAGGCTAGCCTCTCATTAACCGACAAAGCGTACAAGTGGTGGATGAGTTTGACAACTCGCCCTGCCACTTGGACGGAGTTTGAAACGATGTTTTGAAAGGAATTTTTGCCTGTTAATGAGGCAGAGAGAAACTGGGAGTTATGGGACAAGTGCTCGATGGAGAACAAATCCCTAACTCAGTACATCTCAGATTATAGGGAGATAGTACTCAAGCTAAAGGGAATCGATGCATTCCAGACATTGCGAGGCTTTAAGGGAGGCCTCAAAGATGATTACCTTGAGTACGTAGAGCCCTTTGCAGCCTAAAGACTTAGCAGAGGCAATTAAGTATGCACAGATATTTGATGACATCAAGCGCCGTAGTGCACGTGGTAGTTCTAGCAGGGCCGAGGGTAGTGAAAAGAGGAGGTCAGGCCTTAAAAGAAAAGGGTTCCGCAGTGATAAACAAGGGGATAAGACGGACCAGGAAGGACAGGGTGGTCATTGGTCTAAAAAACCGCGACCATCCAAAAAGAAAAGAGAGCGAAATCCAAAAGAAAGAGCAGTATATAAAAGCGCGAAAGGAAAATCGCTGCTTTAATTGCAATGAAGCAGGGCACACGAAGGCTGAGTGTCCAAAGCCTAAAGCCAGCATGAGTGGCAAACAACGAGCCCAAAAAATATGGTAAATCTTCCAGGCAGTTGCATACAGTGCAAAGACTCCCTCTCAGTTCCGCAGAGTTCAGAGAGGTGACAGTGTGTCATTGTGATGAGCATCACGCTTGTTCAGTGACACCAGCGATGTGGCAGCCTACTGTAGGTCAGCATGACATGGTGTGCATGTATGGCACCATAGGTGGCCGTAGAGTCACAGTTTTTATTGATGATGGAGCTAGCCACAACTTCTTGAACTACTCCTTAGTCAAGAAGTTGGGGTTGACTGAGACGACCCGGAGTGATCATGAGTATACTGTTGGCCTAGCCAACGGATATGACAAAACGGTATGGAATATCGTAGTATTGGGGGTCCCATTATCTATGCAGGACTACGAGGCTCCGCTTGACTTTGAGGTCATGCACTTAGCCAAAGCAGACGTACATCTAGGCAGGGAGTGGCTGTATGGCTTGGGCCGGGCCCTAGTCTAGCTCGGAATTACTTACATAATATGACGCTATGTTTTGAGCACGGAGGTAGTCATTACCCTGCAGGGCGACCGTACTGTCCCCGCCACACCACTTATTTCCTCCATGGAGCTGTGTACAGCGGTCCGCAGAGACCAGATAGCAGAGGTATATGCTTGTTACCCTCTTTTGAATTCTGTTTCCGTAGATGAAACGATAAATGATGTTTGCGTAGACAAACAAGAAAAACAAGATAGCCTTGGACAAGACCCACTGTTTGAAAACCCTGTTTGGCATACATGTATTCAAACAAGAAAAAATCCAAGGTGAATGAGACATTAAAGAAAAAGTACGTAGATACTTTAATGAATTTATTAGAGGAATTTCAAGATGTTTTTCCTGATGATTTACCAGATGGTTTACCACCATCTAGAGAAGTAGACCATGGCATCGAAGTTATGCCAGGATCAAAACCTATAAGCGAACCTACTTATAGATTAAGCCACTCTGAGGCACAAGAGGTGGAAAAATAGTTAACAAAATATTTGAACAAAGGCTTTATTCGGCCTAGTTCAAGTCCGTGGGCATCGCCTATTCTTTTGGTAAAGAAGAAAGACGGATCTATGCGGATGTGCATAGACTATAGGGCTCTTAATCAGATAACGATTAAGAACAAGTATCCAATGCCACGCATGGATGAGTTGTTTGATCAACTCTATGGATCGAGATACTTTACAAAAATAGACCTGAGATCGGGGTATCATCAGGTTAGAATAAAAGCAGAAGATGTTGCGAAGACAGCATTTAGGACCCGTTTCGGGCATTTTGAGTTTTTGGTTATGCCATTTGGACTAACCAATGCTCCAGCGACGTTTATGACGCTGATGGACAGCATTTTACGTCCATATCTGGGAAAATTTATAGTAGTTTTCCTAGATGATATTCTTGTACATTAAGACACAGAAAGAACACATAGAGCATTTGCGTCTAGTGTTCGAGTTATTGCGAGAGCACAAACTATTTGCAAAGAAGAGCAAATGTGAATTTTTTGAAACAAAAATTCACTACCTTGGCCATATTATATCCGCGCTGATGGTACGCGGATGGAGCCAGAAAAAGTAGAGGCTATTCTTAAATGGCCAGCGCCAAAAAATCTCGAGGAATTGCAGATTTTTTTTGGCATGTCGAGGTTCTACCGATAGTATGTGAAGGACTACGCGAAGATCGCAGTCCCGTTTGACTGACCAGTTAACGGTCAAAAACAAAAAACATTAGTTGGGGGGAAGCCCGACAGAAAAGCTTTGATAAGCTCAAGGTGACCATAGCAACTGCACCTATTTTGACTATTGTCGATCCAAATGAGCCGTTTGTTTTGGAAACAGATGCTAGTAATGAGGCCATTAGGGCCGTACTTATGCAAAGGGGACGCCCAATTGCATTTGAGAGTAAAAAGTTAGATCGTGCACAACGTAACTACTCGGCTTACGAGCGAGAGTTACTAGCAATAGTTCATGCACCGAAAAAGTGGAGACACTATTTATATGGTGCTACTTTTGAGGTTCGGACGGACCATGAAAGTCTGAAATGGCTTTCAAGTCAAAATGAACTGAAGGGTAGAAAAGCTCAGTGGGCGGAGATTCTACAGGAGTTTGACCTTCAGATACGTTACCAGAAAGGTAAGTATAACATGGTGGCAGATGCACTTAGTTGCATGCCACAGATTAATGAACTTAGTTTCACAGTCTTCAAGAATGATTTCTTGGAGTCCCTACGTGGTTTTTTATGTGATCACGATCCATCTTTTACAAAGGTTTGGCACGCTGTACGCTGTCGTGACGTGGGCGGTGTCGCTGGGAAAGTGCAAGACTTCTGGCTGTGAGAGTAACTTTCAAATCCCAAGCATTAAATGTCGTCTTAGCTTCTCATGGAACAAAGTATAGCATAGTATAATCTCAATCTCCTGACTCAGGCATACATTCAATGGGATTGTCTCCACAACTCATACAAGACACACCATCAAAGCTTCATCATCATGAAAGATCTTTTTATAACATGTGCCATAAGTTTGTACAATATGTTTGTTATGCTACAATACTCATGAGACAAATCAAATAAAACTCACAAGACATCATCAAATACAAAGGTATACATATCTTCAGCATATGCATGCCGACAGCCCATAGCATAGCTTTAGCAGAGTTTGATATCTTCCACAAGAAAGAGACAGACCCTCCTCATACAAAAGCTTGTAATGCCATTGCCAGACACATGCCCATAAGCTCCAAACAAACAGATTCCGTCTATCTTGGGTATCCATGAGGCATGCTGCTAAAAGCAGGAAGCAAGAAGATTCACAATTCCAACAGAGACACTGGCAACCAAATCTGAGGTTATTCCAGCATTTCTGAACACCGTAGAGGAGATGTAGAAAATAGCATTTATTCCTGCGAGCTGCTGGAAAGCAAACAAGATCACTTCAATCACCACCACTTTCGAAAGAAACCAGCAGCTCTGCGCCTGCTTAGCTCACGAGCCCGTCGCTCCTTTATATCTGCAGCTGTGCACGACCTTCTTCCCCAGGCGATTCACTTGTCAAGCTTCTGCAGCCTTCCCCACACACAAAGTGGCCTCTTTACTTTTGCAGCATTGCACCCTCTGCAAGTTCTTCTACAAGTCACCAGCCCACGTACCTTTAGCGCCAGCCTATGCGCCTTCACACCAGGGAGGTTCCCCGTCTATACGATGGCCACCAGCAGCTGCGCCTACCCATACCTGCTGCCTGTAACGCCAGCCCTTAACTGTTATCTTGCTTATCTTGTAGCTGCACCAGCTCTCTCACACGGCTTCTACACACCTTGTCTTCCAGCCGCGCACCCTCTGGCTTGAAACTGCAGCTGCGCCTGGGAACCCCCCCCCGTCACAACAAAGCGACCTTTTTCTTCTTATCTGCAGCCCACGCCGACTCCACCAGCTCGCCAGCTTCCAGAACGCTGCGTTGGCAGCCACCTAAAGCCCCATGTGGCCTTTGCTTTTGCAAGCCACGTTTATTATCTTTTATTTTATTTTCTTCTTATGAGGCCTACAAGATGGCCACCTCCTTTTCACACCCAAATGCCCAATACCTTCCAAATGCAACCCACGATCCTTGGGGACGCGTACACACTTCAAGACGACCAAGCGGCTGATACCATCTCCATGGACCCTGTTTCAGACAGGCCTGCACAAGCCTCAAAACAAAATCCGTCCACCCTGTACACCTGGCAACGCCCTTAAAAGCAAAACCCTCCACACGCCATACATCCCATATGTACACAGGCACTTAATCCCATGCATCTGGATTTGTATTTAATAGCCTCACATGCATGGTTTCACACCATAGACGTGCTGTGGCACGACAACGCGTACGCACTTCTTCACAGACGCGACCACCTCCCTCGTTGGCACGTATTGCTAGTCCGAAGAGACTGGCCGAAGGTGCAATGAGAAGGGAAGCGAGAGTTAGTCCGAAGAGACTAGCCGTGTCTTCTGGGTATAGTTTGGAGCAGGAGAGCTCTGACATAGGCCCTTCATCACCTTCTTCCCCAGGCGATTCACTTGTCAAGCTTCTGCAGCCTTCCCCACACACAAAGTGGCCTCTTTACTTTTGCAGCATTGCACCCTCTGCAAGTTCTTCTACAAGTCACCAGCCCACGTACCTTTAGCGCCAGCCTATGCGCCTTCACACCAGGGAGGTTCCCCGTCTATACGATGGCCACCAGCAGCTGCGCCTACCCATACCTGCTGCCTGTAACGCCAGCCCTTAACTGTTATCTTGCTTATCTTGTAGCTGCACCAGCTCTCTCACACGGCTTCTACACACCTTGTCTTCCAGCCGCGCACCCTCTGGCTTGAAACTGCAGCTGCGCCTGGGAACCCCCCCCCCTCACAACAAAGCGACCTTTTTCTTCTTATCTGCAGCCCACGCCGACTCCACCAGCTCGCCAGCTTCCAGAACGCTGCGTTGGCAGCCACCTAAAGCCCCATGTGGCCTTTGCTTTTGCAAGCCACGTTTATTATCTTTTATTTTATTTTCTTCTTATGAGGCCTACAAGATGGCCACCTCCTTTTCACACCCAAATGCCCAATACCTTCCAAATGCAACCCACGATCCTTGGGGACGCGTACACACTTCAAGACGACCAAGCGGCTGATACCATCTCCATGGACCCTGTTTCAGACAGGCCTGCACAAGCCTCAAAACAAAATCTGTCCACCCTGTACACCTGGCAACGCCCTTAAAAGCAAAACCCTCCACACGCCATACATCCCATATGTACACAGGCACTTAATCCCATGCATCTGGATTTGTATTTAATAGCCTCACATGCATGGTTTCACACCATAGACGTGCTGTGGCACGACAACGCGTACGCACTTCTTCACAGACGCGACCACCTCCCTCGTTGGCACGTATTGCTAGTCCGAAGAGACTGGCCGAAGGTGCAATGAGAAGGGAAGCGAGAGTTAGTCCGAAGAGACTAGCCGTGTCTTCTGGGTATAGTTTGGAGCAGGAGAGCTCTGACATAGGCCCTTCATCACCTTTGACTACCACAGCTTCAAAGGGGAGTGATAAACTTTGTCGACGGGTACTTACTCTACAAGTGTAGAATATGTGTACCAACTATTGGTGACTTTCGGGCCCACATTCTTAAAGAAAGTCATGATAGTCCAAGTGCGGGTCATCCTGGGATTCAGAAGACCTATGCACTAGTAAAAAGACAGTTTTATTGGCCTAGTTTGTTTAAGGATGTCCAGACTTATGTGCTGAAATGCAATAAGTGCCAGGTCAATAAACATGAACGTCTTAAGTTTGGAGGACTACTCCATCCGCTGGAGATTCCTCAAGGGAAATGGGAAAGCATTTCCATGGACTTCATTACCGGTTTACCCAAGACGAGTCGAGGGAATGATTCGGTGTGGGTGGTAGTGGGATAGGTTAACTAAAATGGCAAAGTTTATCGCCACGAAGAAAACTGTTAAAACGCCAGAGTTGGTAAAACTCTTTATTGAGCATCTCTACAAGCTATATGGCCTGCCCACAGATATAATGTCGGACAGAGAGAGAAAGTTCAACAGTCCATTTTGGAGAGAAGTCTTCAAAAAGTTGGATACTACTCTGAGTATGAGTACGACAGATCATCCGAAGTCTAATGGTCAAACTGAAAGAGTTAACCAAATTCTAGAGGATATGTTGCGTTCTTATGTTAGTAAGAAGCAATCTAATTGGGAAGAGTACTTGCCCTTATTGGAGTTTGCCTATAACAGCTCCAAACACTTAGCGATTGGATTTACACCATTCATGTTAATGTATGGATTCCAGCCGAGATCTCCGATGGTTGTAGGCCTAGAAAAGGAGAAAATTCATTTTGTCAAGGACTTCCTTGAAGATATGAATGATATGCTCAGAGCCGCACGTGAGAGCATTCGTAGCGCTCAGGATCGCGCTAAAACTTATGCGGATAAAGGACGTAGAAAGGTGACCTTTGCAGAAGGTGACTTTGTATTCCTTAAGGTTCCTGCGCAGTTAGAAACCATGAAAACGAGAAAGTGTGATAAACTTTCTCCGAGATATTGTGGTCCTTTTAAAATCCTTAAGAAGATTGGAGACGTAGCATATAAACTTGAGTTACCGGAGAGTTCTCAAGTCCATCTTGTCTTCCATGTCAGTAAACTGAAGAAATCAGTTCACGGGTTAGAGAACGCAGTTTCTCCAGAGATTTTGGTGGACTTGATTGAGCCACCAAAGATACCACATGAACTTGAAAAGATTCTACAGTATCGTGACAGACAAACCCGACATAAAGTGTACCAGGAGGTACTTGTTAAATGGACAGATAGGGATGAGGATGTAGCTACCTGGGAATGCCATAGTGCAATTTCCAAAAGGTTTCCCCAGTTTGTTTTCGAGGACGAAAACTCTTCTTAAGGGGGGGGTAATGTCAGGTAGGCTGTAACGCCTGTGACCGCGATGTGGCAGACCGGATGGCCATGCCCGGGGTTCAGTGGGAGAGGATGCCCATGCAGAGTCATGGGCGGCCAGGCTAGTGTGGACGGTAGGCCACACACTATATAGCCTAGGGGATGAGGGGCAATCCTCGTTCTTCCCTTCATGGCTGGGTGGTGAGCCAGAGGCTGTCCCCTCTCGTGGTAATGCCCGTAGTGACATTACGGATATCTAACAATGGATGAACGAAAATGGGAATACATATGATTGGATGTGGATTAAGTAATGTGGATTGATGTGAAACAATGTGGAAAGACGAGAGTTCGTTTATAAAAACTATATTTATGACCTATTTTTAAATGATGTGATTGGATGAGAATGGAATATGATATGATTGGATGAGAATGGATGAAGGACGATGGGAATACATATGATTGGATGTGGATTAAGTAATGTGGATTGATGTAAAACAATGTGGAAAGACAAGAGTTCGTTATAGAAACTGTATTTATGACCTGTTTTTAAATGACTATTTTATGTCAAGAATGCTGGAGAAGCATTTTGATTGGCTTATGATGAGGTTGTGGAGACCTAATTGGTGATAAAGTTGCAACAACTGACGGAGAGTCAATGGAGGACGTCTCGCGAAGCACGATCGACGCCGAGGTCTTGACCAGCCTCGGTTCGATTTAAATGGTGAGCTTCCAGTACGGTGGATGAGGGACCAAAGAAGCGGCCTATGAGTGAAGCGCTAGGTGACATGCGAAGGATCCTAGAAGAGGGTGCTAACCATACAGTGCTCGGGCTCTGGGTCACTGAAGATCCCCACACGTGCGTCGAGGAAGAAAATAGAACAAGGAGTTAGAGTTGTTTTCTAAACTCGGGCATGGATCTGGTTGATTCACCTTGCTAGTCCTCAACAACGGATGAGTCCATGGCTCTTTTATATGGATCTGCTGGTTGATCAAGATTGCTGATCTTCATCAACGGAGAGTCCATCTGGATTTTTATAAATGAATATATTTCCGGGTAGTGTGAGCTAGAAACTATTGAGAAGGCCCCTCAGTGTGGATAGGTGGTGAGCGTTCTGGTTTTGCCAATGATGCCATAGGTACACCGATGAAGGAATGATTGGAAATTAGAATTCAACTGGATATTTTAAAGGATTACAATCAGTGATACTATGGTTTCATTAAAAGATTATTTTAAAGACAGCCAAATTTGTGAAACAGGAAATTTCATATTGGGTGTGTAAGTAGTGTGACTAGCTTCAAGTTTGCATGAAGCGCTGGCTAGGGGGCCTGAGAACTTTTTTCCCTGGTACCCGGGACAAAACCTAACCAAATTCCTAATTGGATCCTTTCACTATAGTGCTTGGGCGGTTAGCTAACCCATGGGACTGGATGGGGTTAGGCTTGGGACTGATGGATCCCTAAAATGAGACTCAATTCTGTTATGGTACGATAGATGAAGTAAATCCCGGATAGTATTTGGTCTATGGAAAAGAATCAACGGTGTGCCTCTCGATGAGGAAAAAAGCGTTGGTCTCTATGATCGAAGTGCAAGTCTCTTCCTTGATCTGACCATGTAACTTACGAGTTCGATCGGATCAGTTTGGTTAGTTAAGGCTTTTGATTGCGTTAGAATAAAAATATCCTGGAGGAATCGCATGTGCTTTCTAGGTGAGAGAAGTTTTTCCAGGTACAGTTTTGGAAGAACCGAGGGATTAGTCTCTTGTGTCCGGATATCCGTGGGCAAGGCCGTGAGTGAGAGACTCTGCCTTGTGCAAGAAGTGCTACTTCCGCTACTGTTAGCACCCCGAAATTTGTTGTGCGGAGTGGGCAGGGATCTTTCATATGACATGCATAAGCCTTATGCATAGAGATTATGACATTCATAAGTTCTATAGGCTTATGTTAAGAGCTTATGCATAGAGCTCATGACATGCATAGCCTTAGGTGCATAGAGCTTATGACATGAATAAGCCTTATATATAGAGCTTATGACATGCATAAGGCTTATTCCAAAAGCTCTATGCATAAGCCTTATGCATAGAGCTTCTGACATGCATAAGGCTTATGCCTAAAGTTCTATGCATAATGCTTATGAATAAGCTCTATGCATAAGGCTTATACATAAGCTCTACGCATAAGCCATAAGCTCTATGCGCGTTGTCGTGCCATGGCACGTCTATGGTGTGAAACCATGCATGTGACACTATCAAATACAAATCCAGATGCATGGGGTTAAGTGCCATGATGAGTCATTATATGATGCCGTACATATGTTCATATTGTAAATGAGGTTCAATAAGATGAGCTGAGGCTGAGCTAGGTCTCGAAGCCGCTGACAGTGTGGTGTGAATAGTGGAGTTTTTTATGCTTATGGAGAATTTTGGAGATAGCAGACACCTTGTGCCTTGATAGGACTGGATTATGCTTGTGGGTTTGACTGCTTTATTGATTCCATGAGATGGTGAAATGCTCATAAGCCGTGCCTATCATGGTTGAGTTGATATTAACACTGAGACAGAAAACTTTTATGGTACATAATGGTCGTGGTCATGATCATATGCTTCAGATGGCAAGGTCATATGTGTAATAAGGATGCCAAATGAAGCTTTCTTTGATGTGGTGTGGGAAACCTTAGCAAGGTTATGGTGTGAAGAAGGTTGATTTTTTTTAATGGTTATCACTTGAAAATTATATGCGTGGAATGGTAGGCGCAGTGAGAAAATTCAAAATGGGAAAAACGTATTTTTAGCTGCAAAAGGTGGTGTGGGGCGCCGATTTCCTCGCGGGAAAGAGGAGAAAAACCAGAGAATTGCAGGCGGCGCTTATCTGAGAAGGATCTGCAGAAAAAAAACCAGGGACCAGAAGCATGTTCGACCAGAGAGCTTGATTTCATGCTAACGGTGACTGTCAATGGCATGTAGGGGTTTGAATTGAAGAACAAAGTTATTACTTCCCATTGATATGCTTTCTTCAAAATCACAAATTCAACTATGCGCCAGCTGTGCGCCATCTGCAGCGAAGCATGGATTATAATTTTACAAAAAAAAATCGTATGAAATCCGCTTTCCCCGCCTTCAGATAAGTGAAAATTTGATAAAATTTCGTTTTACTATCCTACCTACCACGTTTGAAAATTCGTGGTGTCAATAAACCTTTAAAGGTTTTGTAAATAAAAAGTGGCTTGATATGAAGAGATGTGAGGATATTGCATCAAGAGACATGGAATCAAAGTATCAGAAATACAGCAAGGAGTCTGGTAAAAATTGATTTTGTTTCTATCTTAGTGGATCTAGAATGCAGGCCATGGAATTTTTTAAAAATCATGTGAATATGTTATAGTTATGCAATATAACATCTTGTGTTTGTGAGTTGTTGGAATTTTAAGCCAGATTTTTAGGTGATAAAGAACATTATGAGATGTTGGGAATGGTGACAGTGGATGTATGGAATGAAAAGGGTCACATGTATGTTGGAAATACTTAAAGGTTATGTTATGCCTACATGTGATTGGCTGGAAGGTTTTGGAAAAAGAAGCCAGTGAATTTATGCTTGGAAGGGACAAGCATTTGGTACACAAATTCAAGGATGTATTGAGATGAATTGACACATGTATATGTCATTAAAAAATGGACTTGTCCTATGCTTCTTGGGGGATTTTGTATGTGAGTTTCCTTGTTAGGTTTGGTACCTACTCTCACAGCTAGAAGTCTCGCACTTTCCCAGCGACACCGCCTACGTCACGACATCTTTTGGTGAACCCGACGTGAAACTGCTGGGGTGAGAGTGTGGTGAAATATACAGGGAAGCTATGGCTGAGAATTCTGAGGGTCAGGGGGTTCATTTTGACCCCGGAGTTATGCAAATGTTTCAGATGTTTACCATGTACATGCAACAGCAACAAGCTGCTGAAAGGGGACAAATTTCCACGACCAAAGCATTACAATCAATTGTGAAAAAGATGGATCAATTTGATGGGAAGGACATCACAAAGTACCTGCGCAATTATATAAAGGAGATGGAGCTAAACAGGGTGACTGAGGAGGATATGGTTCGAAGTTTCGAGCTGGTGTGTGTTCCTGAAATAAGAGAGTGCATAAGAGGATTGCAGACAGCACATGGTGGCAGAAATTGGGAGGAGTTCAAGCTTGCTTTAAAGGATGAATATTTCATGGAGGATTCTGAGCGAGTGACCAAACGAACTTTCTTGGAGTGGGTCACAAAACCTAAAATGGGGATTTCTGCCACAGAATTGCTAAGAGAGTTTGAGAAACGCTATGCCCAGCTGTCAAGAATAGAATGCACAACTTTGGACAGAGAAAAAACAGAGCTCTTCTTACAAGCAGCTGGGAAAGATCTCCAAGAGAAATTGGAAATCCTCCTTGAGGATAAGGATACAGAGCAGGGATTAAAGAGTGATTGGAATGATGTTGAGGATGCAGTCACCATGTTAGCAAAGCGGCAGCGGAGGAGGGATAAAATGGTGATGGGCTCTGCAACCCCCATAACTGCTGTTACCCCTGAGAATCTACCCAAACCAACTGCTACAATCCAAAGGTAGATGGGCCGATGGATGAGCTTATCAAGGGTATGCGTGACCTAAAATTGAAGATGTCCAGGATTGAAGAAAAGGGTCTACCATTGGGGCAGGCTTCTATGCAAAGGCCTCAAAGCAAAGAAGGGTTTACATATAGATGCATATGGTGTGATGACCCAGAACATGCAAAGAAGGATTGTGCTAGCTATAAAGAAGCTCTTAAAAATCAACTTGTGTTTTTCAAAGATGGGAAAATCCATCTTACAGAGACTGGTCTTCCATTGAGTACAAACTTTGGGAAAGGAGGGATGAAAAAGATGGTAGAGGATATGGCTGCTAGTCATGCCATTTCTATGGTTGAGGCAGCAACCTATGGATTAAAGGTTGGTCAATTAAAGCAGGGATTTGAGAATGATGAGGATTATGAGAATGAGGATTTTTGGCCATCAACAATGGAATTAATTACGTCAAAGAAAGTGTCTAAGCAAGCTTTGCATGAGGCAGGTGATTGTATACGTCTTGAGACTGGCTCGGAGGAGCCTGTGGATTCTTTATCTATTCATGCCTATATTGCCAAATGCCAAAATAATGAGGCACAGGTAGAGGAGAAGCGAAAAAGGGAAAATGAGGAAGGAGGGCCATCAAAAAGAGTTACACGTGGAAGTGAAAAGAAGGATTCTGGGCCATCACAAATGCCTCCACCGCATAGCAGACGTCCACAGGAAGTATCAATGGAAGAAGTGCCAGCAAAAATGAAGCATGAGAAGGAGAAGGGTAAAGGGAAAAGTCCACTCTACAAGCTTCAGTCTGATATTGAAGCTGCAACAGATCTTAAAAAGGTGCTTGAAGAGAGGATTCTAAACAGCAGGGTGGAATTTACACTAGGGGAAGTCTTGGGGATTGCAAAGAAAGAATTTCATGATGAGATAATTGATATTATACGAAGGAAAAGGCAGTCCATAATTGAATCTATTCCATCACAAGGGGAGGCAAGCACTTCCAAGACTCATGGAGTACAGGTACAGAAAAAGGAAGAGAGAGAAAATGTGGTGGAATGTAATCACTCTGCTGATGGGGCACGACAAGTGCGCTTTGTGGAAGAGGATGATGAAAAAGAAGTTCTTACAAAGAGTCATTACTCCAAGAGCCATTGGGCAAGAGCAACCACTGAAACCCTTGTCAAGATAGGTGATTTGGAAGAGCCATATGTCGCTCTAATTGATCATGGGTCTGAAATAAATCTTATGGCTAAAAATCTCTACAACAAATGTAAGTGGCCAATGGATGTGGATCATGGGTGGATGATTAAAGCAGCTAATAACTCATCTGGAGAGCTTTATGCAGCATGTCCAAATGTAAGGGTAACTATAGGGGATGTGAAAGATGATCAGGAACTTCTTTGTTCAGGAGATGTCATCGTATCCCCTTATCCTTGGGCAACCCTACATTACAGCTGTGAGGATGGAAACAAAAGTTTTGGACGATGGCTCGGCATATGCAAGAATAAGGAGTAAGGATGGCAAGAAAGCTGTTCAGTTCTTGACAGTTTGCATTAACCATGAAAGGAATCGTGAGTCTCTTCGAGCACAGTCACTCCCAAAGATAAACAGAGAATTCATGAATTACAGGGAGATGAGGGATTTTGGCCAGGTGCCATTGTAAAGCGGGATTCCAATGGTACAAGGGGAAATGAGTTCTCGCAGGACTCAATCAATGTAAATAGCTTTTTAGCAAATTTTCAGGGATTCTCCAGCTATGGGTCATTGGTTTTTGTTAAAAGCAAGGATTTGAAGCGTGGCATGCGAAAAAATATACAAAATGAACAAAAAAGTTTTGAGCAGTGTGGTCTTTTGGGGAAGAATGAGTTTATTTCAGGGGTGCTTGATGAGGTGTCATTTGTAGATACTATGGATGTGCTTTTTGATATGGAAAGAGCATGCTTACAGGGTGGAAATGAAATGATAGAGGTGTCATCTGTGGAGATGTATGATATAATCCAGGAATTCGAGGGGGTGGAATGTAAAAACATGAATTGCGAGATGGATGCTCATGTTGATACAAAGTACAAAACGGTTGCAAAGAAGGTGAAACCAGTTGCCTTGCCCTTGCCACCCCACCAGGAAGCAAGGAGAAGATAGATGAAGCTTCTATGCAACCAAATCTTAGAGATCCGAAGAAAATTGGGCATAAATTTACTCAAGAAACTCTAAAAGAGCTGAAGATTGGTGAGAAGGATTTTCTGTTGCCAGTTGAAAGGGAATGCTTTGAGGAGATGCTTGTAAAACATGGGAAAGCCTTTGCTTTTCAGCCGCATGAGATAGGCTGTGTTGATCCAAGTGTAACAGCACCAATGGTGATCTTTACTATTCCACATGTGCCCTGGAACCTGCGGCCAATTCCAGTACCAAAGGCTCTCTTGCCAAAGTTGATGGAATTTCTAAAAGAAAAGATCAGGATGGGAATCTTGGAGCCATCATGTGCCCCATATTCCAACAGATGGTTTACTGTACCAAAGAAAAATGGGACATTGCGCTTTATTCAAGACATGCAACCTGTAAACAAAGTCACAATCAGGAATGTGGGAGCAGGTCCGATTGTGGATGAGTTTGCAGAAGCATTTGCAGGGAAAGCTATATACTCTATGGGTGATCTGTATTCGCGATATGATCAGTTCCAGCTGGATATACAAAGCAGGGACTTGACCACAATGAGAACTCCTTTGGGATTAGTAAGGATGTGTACCTTACCACAGGGAGCCACCAACTCAGTGACACATATGATGAATGGAATGAATAAAGTCTTACGAGACTTCATACCACAAAAAACTATGCCATTTTTGGATGATGTGCCAATAAAGGGCTGTGATGAGAAAGACAAAGATGGGGATTTGGATTCAAAGGGGTGCCGCAAGTTTGTGGCAAATCATATAAAGGATTGTGGCATGATTCTATCCAGGCTTGAAGAAGTGAATCTTACTTTATCTGGGCTGAAATCAGTGTTTGGAGTTGGTGAAGTGCTAATAGTGGGACATCTTTGTAGTACTAGTGGACGCCGACCTTGTCCAGCCAAGATAGATGCAATACAAAGAATGAAAGAGACATGCATTAATGTTACAAAGCTGAGGAGATTTCTTGGAGCATGTGTCTTTTATGTTATTTGGATCCCACATTATGCACATGTAGCAGATCCTCTTTATCAACTTTTGAGGAAAAATCAAAAATTTTTGTGGAGTGCAGTACATATTAAAGCTATGCAGAAGCTGAAATGTTTGCTCCAATCATCACCCACTCTGAGAAAGGCAGATTATAAGTGTGGCAGGCCTGTGATTGTTACAGTTGATACTAGTCCTACTGGGATAGGATGGGCAGTAGGGCAAGATGATGAGGATGATCATAGGTATGTAATTAGATTTGGAGCAAAGGTATTAAGCTTTCGGCAATGAAAGTATCCACAGATCAAGAGAGAGTTATGGGGAATAGTCACTGCTCTAAAATGTGAAAAAGAATATCTTATTGGGGCATCTGTACTTGTGGAAACTGATTGCTTGCCACTTCTTGGGATGATAGCAAGTTGTACCACTCCAGATATTGCTATGCTTAGGTGGATTGCTTATATCAAGTCACTAAATCCTGAGTTTGAGCATATTGCGGGAAAAGATAATCCAGTTGCAGATATGCTATCAAGAGCCAGGTATGAAGATGAGAAAGAGATGATTAGTGACATTGATGATGTGGGTACAAAGTTCTATACTACAGCATATGCAAAAGGGGACCATATTTGCCTATCAAATGCACTTGAGTCTTTTATTGAGGAAATATATGAAGGAGATTGGTTGCTTATTGGTCAATATTTGAGTACTCTGACAAGGCAAGAAAATTGGTCTGACTCAGAATTTAAGAGGATCCGCAGAAAAGCATATGGTTATTTCCTAAAGAATGGGTATCTCTGGAAGCATCCTAAGCAGAGGAATGCTATGCCACAGAGAGTCATATGTGATAAAGAGACTCAAGGAAAGCTTGTGAAAGAATTCCATGAGAGTCTCTGGGCTGGACATAGAAGTGTGTAGGCCACCTTTACCAAAATAAAGGAAAAATATTGGTGGAAAGGAATGTACAAGGATATTTCCCAATATGTGGAAACATGCATGGTATGCCAAATGTACTCAAATGTGCGGCATCGTGATGGCTTGCAACCAACCTACCCACCTGCCATGCACTATAAATGGGTAGTGGAGCTAGTTACAATGCCTTTGGGAATTTGGCAGATGCGGTATATAGCACTTGCAAGAGAAGATTTGACAAATCAGGTAGAGGGGCGTGCTCTTAGAACAAAGAGTACGGAAACATTATGCAAATTTCTCTTGGAAGATGTGATCTGCCGGTATGGTTGTGTTGGGAAAAAAACAGCTGATAGATGTTGAAGAAGCAAGGGAATTCTTCTCTAGAATTGGTATCAAACTGTCCCTAACATGTGCTTACAATCCTGAGGGCAATGGGAAAAGTGAGCGAGGACATCCTCCAATCATTAAAGCTTTGGCTAAGGCATGCAGAGAAAGAATGCGAGAGTGGCCAAAGCTGCTACCATATGCCTTGTGGGCTGACCGTACAACTCATAGCTCAGTGACAGGATACATGCCTGCAGAATTAATGTATGGTCAGAAGCCAGTGATGCCAGTTGAAGAAGTAGTTCTAACTTGGAATGTATTGCCCTGGGTGGAAGGATTGAGCAGAGATGACCTCCTTGCATTGCGAATAAGACAGTTGGAGAGGAGGCCTGAAGATGTAGAGCTTGCTAAAGCTCGCTTGAAAGATGCAAGGTTGAAAAATAAAGAAAGATTTGATAGTAGACACAGACTCCGGCCAAAACCTATTGAAGAAGGTGATTGGGTTCTAATGTATGATAGTAGCCTTGACAACCAATTCACTGTTCAAAGAAAATTTGCAAAAAGATGGTTTGGCCCTTACATTGTCAAGCATGTGCATGGAAATGCCACATATACTCTGTGTGAGCTTGATGGAACAGAAATAAAGAATCTTGTGGTGGCAGGCAAAAGAATCAAGATATTTAAAAGAAGGCATGATAGGGATCCTTTTGATTCACAAGAGACTCAGGATGAGAGGCTTGACAGTGGTAGTATGGATATGGTTGAAGAGGAAGAGGATGATCTTCCTGGTAATGCAGAAGATGAAGACGACATCCAATTATATGTGGACCTTGATGATGATTTGGCACATACCAGAGGATGTGCAGGTTTAGAGGGGGTGGATGTCGTGCCATGGCACGTCTATGGTGTGAAACCATGCATGTGACGCCATCAAATACAAATCTAGATGCATGGGGTTAAGTGCCATGATGAGTCATTATATGATGCCTGAGTACATATGTTCATATTGTAAATGAGGTTCAATAAGATGAGCTGAGGCTGAGCTAGGTCTCGAAGCCTCTGACAGTGTGGTGTGAATAGTGGAGTTTTTTATGCTTATGGAGAATTTTGGAGATAGCAGACACCTTGTGCCTTGATAGGACTGGATTATGCTTGTGGGTTTGACTGCTTTATTGATTCCATGAGATGGTGAAATGCTCATAAGCCGTGCCTATCATGGTTGAGTTGATATTAACACTGAGACAAAAAACTTTTATGGTACATAATGGTCGTGGTCATGATCATATGCTTCAGATGGCAAGGTCATATGTGTAATAAGGATGCCAAATGAAGCTTTCTTTGATGTGGTGTGGGAAATCTTAGCAAGGTTATGGTGTGAAGAAGGTTGATTTTTTTTAATGGTTATCACTTGAAAATTATATGCGTGGAATGGTAGGCGCAGTGAGAAAATTCAAAATGGGAAAAACGTATTTTTAGCTGCAAAAGGTGGTGTGGGGCGCCGATTTCCTCGCGGGAAAGAGGAGAAAAACCAGAGAATTGCAGGCGGCGCTTATCTGAGAAGGATCTGCAGAAAAAAAACCAGGGACCAGAAGCATGTTCGACCAGAGAGCTTGATTTCATGCTAATGGCGACTGTCAATGGCATGTAGGGGTTTGAATTGAAGAACAAAGTTATTACTTCCCATTGATATGCTTTCTTCAAAATCACAAATTCAGCTATGCGCCAGCTGTGCACCGTCTGCAGAGCGAAGCATGGATTATAATTTTACAAAAAAAAATCGTATGAAATCCGCTTCCCCCGCCTTCAGATAAGTGAAAATTTGATAAAATTTCGTTTTACTATCCTACCTACCACGTTTGAAAATTCGTGGTGTCAATAAACCTTTAAAGGTTTTGTAAATAAAAAGTGGCTTGATATGAAGAGATGTGAGGATATTGCATCAAGAGACATGGAATCAAAGTATCAGAAATACAGCAAGGACTCTGGTAAAAATTGATTTTGTTTCTATCTTAGTGGATCGAGAATGCAGGCCATGGAATTTTTTTAAAATCATGTGAATATGTTATAGTTATGCCATATATCATCTTGTGTTTGTGAGTTGTTGGAATTTTAAGCCAGATTTTCAGGTGATAAAGAACATTATGAGATGTTGGGAATGGTGATAGTGGATGTATGGAATGAAAAGGGTCACATGTGTGTTGGAAATACTTAAAGGTTATGTTATGCTTACATGTGATTGGCTGGAAGGTTTTGGAAAAAGAAGCCAGTGAATTTATGCTTGGAAAGGGACAAGCATTTGGTACACAAATTCAAGGATGTATTGAGATGAATTGACACATGTATATGTCATTAAAAAATGGACTTGTCCTATGCTTCTTGGGGGATTTTGTATGTGAGTTTCCTTGTTAGGTTTGGTACCTACTCTCACAGCTAGAAGTCTCGCACTTTCCCAGCGACACCGCCTACGTCACGACAGCGTAAGCTCTATCCATAATCCATAAGCGTTATCTCGAGAGGGGCTCACTAAAAAATATGTAAGACTATCACATATAAGTTCAAATAAAGGGGTTTTTTAATTCAAAAATTTAAGGTAAATTTATATAAAAGGATTTTTTAAATCGATTTTGTAAAAAAACTCGTAATTCCATTAAGAAAAAGAGGTCATTTTATTCATGAAAAATTTACAGGTAAGGGGTTTTTTAAATGCCCTTTGAACAAACGTGATACATAAAATTTCTTAGTAGTGCACCTCCTGAGAGCTCTATCCATAAGCCATAAGCTTGCAATCTAAATAAAACATAAGAGAATATAAAAATTGAAACCTCGGCACCCAAGGGTGAAAACCAAATAAATAAGAAGAATAAAAACATTGGAGTTTACCTCAAGAGATGGAATGATGCTCAAGATACTCAAGTCACTTTATGTAAATAGAATGTAAACGTTTTTCACCGCTCTAAAGCAAGAATGCTTAAAGCTTAAATAACATAATAATTCTCTAAGCTTAAATAACACAAGAATGCTTAAATCTCTATGACTAAAACTCTTATACTTCTTATGTGATATTAGAACTTTATTAAGTCCTTCTAGAATACTGCTTGGACAAGTAGGGTGGACAGTGCCCCTTTTGGATCGTAGTTTTTGAGGACTTTCCACACACTTCCCACTATATTAACTCACAGGATGGCCACTCCTAACCTAACTTAACCAACATTCTAAATGGCCTACAATAATGCCCCAGACCTATTATCACTTTGCTCAGACTATGAATAATATTTAAGCACTGAGAATGATCTCATGCTACTAAAACATAATGTATAGTTTATCTTTTAGACAAATGTTAAGTATGAAAAATTAACCTAAGTTTATGTTTAAACTTTTTCTAAATTCTTTTCCATTTATCAAATATTAATTTTCTAAAAATAATTTAAGAACTAAAGAAAAATATAAACTATTTTTTAAAAATTCATTAATAATGATTACATGAACAAGAGAGCTTACCTCAACAATGTCAAGCCGAAGGAGGGGACAACAATGTAAGACCTACAAAACATAACATGAAAAAAAGTGATTAGCAACACATTTATGAGAAAATCTAAACCACATGCTTAAAGCTTTATGCACATGCTTAAAGCTTAATGCAAGAAGCATGCATACATTAAGCTCTATCCATAGAGCTTAATGCAAGGACCATGCACGCATTAAGCTCTATGCATAGAGCTTAATGCGTGCATGCTTCTTGCATTAAGCTCTAGAGCTTAATGCCTATATGCTTCATGTATTAAGCTTAATGCATAGAGATTAATTCAAAAAGCATGTATTAAGCTCTATGCATAGAGCTTGATGCAAGAATCATGCATGCATTAAGCTTTATGAATAGAGCTTAATGCATGCATTAGGCTCTATGCATAAGCTAAGCCTTATGCACTATGCTAAACCCTAAACCCGGCATCCAAGGGTGCAATAAACATGAGCTTGCATTAACTATTACATGAATAAGAGAACTTACCTCGACAATGTCGAGGTGAAGGAGGGGACAACAATGCAAGATCTACAAAACATAACATGAAAAAAAGTGACTAGTAACACATTTATGAGACAAAAAAGCAAATGCTTTAAGCTTTATGCACATGATCTAAGCTTACATGTGCATAAAGCTTAAAGCATGTGCTTTTTTGTCTCATAAATGTGTAAGAAGCATGCATGCATTAAGTTGTGTGCATAGAGCTTAATTCAAGAAGCATTAAGAGATTAATGCACATGCTTAAATCTTAATGCAAGAAGCATGCATTAAGATCTATGCATAGTGCTTAATGCATAAGCTTTTTGTTTAGAGCTTAATGCACTAAGATAAATTTAAATCCATCACCCAAGGGTGCGATAAACAAAGAGCTTGCCTTAAATAATATAAGAAAAAGAGAGCTTACCTCTATATTGTCAAGCCAAACGAGAGGGTTAGTGCAAGACTTCATAACATAAAAAGGTAAAATAGTGAATAGTGATTAGTAGCACATTTAATGAACTCTACCTACCAAAAACAAAAGATATACAAAATACCAATACACATTAAGCTTGCTCATAAAAAAAATAAGGAGAAGAAGCTAAGGGAAGGTTAGTACTCTAAACTTTAACCCTAATCTCATTAGGTTTCCTATTAATCATTAGGTTAAGCATAATCTCATTAGGTTTCCTATTAATCATTAGGTTAAGCATAATCTCGAGAGGGGTCACTTATAAACATGTAAGCCTATCACATGGGTTCAAGAGAAGGGGTTTTTTAAATCCCTTTTTTACACATTTTTTACATACAAAAGGGTACAATTTAAAGGGAGTATTTTACTAATTGTGAATAGGAAAAGGGTGTGTTTTATTCATGAAAAAATTACAGATAAGGGGTTTTTTAATTAGACCTTGAACGCACATGATATAGAGGGTTTACATATAGTGACCCCCCCTCTGCCTGAAAGAATAATAGAAAAAAACCTTCATTAGGTCACACCATCACTTGTAGAGTGATGAATAGGAAGAGAAAGAGGAAGAGGAAGAGGAAGAAGAAGGAAGAAAAAATGCACTAGGATTAAGCATAAGAGAAGAAGACCTTCAATACCTCACACCATAGCCATGTAGTGATGAATAAGGAGAAAGAAAAAGAGTAAGAGGAAGAGGAAGGGGAAGAAGAATGTAAAGAGTACAAATGCATGTGATACAGCATGGAGTCGGTGCAGTCCCTCAAATAAAGGAGTGGAGGAAACAGGTTTAAAAATTTAATTTTCCTAACATCGCTAAAAATGACACAGCGGCGTTTAAGCATCACTTACAATAGTACTTATAGCAACGCTAGGGAAATTCCAGAGAGCAAACCATTCCATATATGACACTGCTACATTTAGTACATGTATTCATATTCAGTTTTGTAATTGTACATTTTTTTATCAGGTACAGATGTCTTCTACTATAGTTCGGATAGTGATGGGTCACCATTAACTGGAGATCTGGTTTGGTTACGAAGAAGAATCCCTTGTTCATGTGCAAGACGCAAGAATGTTTATGCATGTGAACATTGAGTGACATTTGAAGATATTAAAAAATGTGGATCATTTGAACCAATGCGAGCCAACATGATGATGCAAGCCAATTCCTCGGTTAGTATATAGCAACTTATGAGATGATATTTATATTCATGGTTTGCCATATATAACGTTGAGTGTCATTTTTAAATATGGTTCATTAGGATGAGGAGGGAATGTACATTCATGCACAAGGACTATACAATATACCTCATTATTCATTTGGGAGAAACTTGAGAAAGGCGTACAAGCATCATAAGGAGCACTTGGAAAGTGGAGCGTTCAATACATTTGGAAGACTCGAGATTTCCTCCAAATGAGATAGAGGAAGAGGATTTCATGGAGAAGATGATCGCTCACTTTTGTCAAAACGAGGGTGAGGAAGAGACACCTAAGTTTGAAACATATGAAAGAGAGGATTTGTTGCACAAGGAGCTGATGGCAACTATATAGTTCACCAAACTACCCAATATGAACTATGCATGTAACTACTTTACAGATTAGATGGGTATCTAGTAATGCTTAGGCAATCTCCCATAGGGCAACTACATATCGGCTATAGATATGTAGCTATCATTCAGTGAGAATATATATTTAGATATAGTACGCAACTATAGATATGTGCAACTATCATTTAGTGAGAAATACTACTTCCCAGTTGGGCACATCATCCGTGTATTTAAGATGCCATCCCAAATCCCAAGGAGCCTAGAGATGCCAAAAGTAGAAGGGCCTTGGGAGGTGAGTGCAGGACAATGCTAACTAGCAGCTTGATCCTCTATATCTACCATTCTCTCGAGGCTATGTCGTGATGCTAGCATAACCTCAACGCTTGCCACAATGTGGAGGATGGTCAGTAGGTAAATCGAATACCTTGATCGAGAAATTTGGGACCATACACATATGCTAACTATTTGGGCTCAATGTGTACACACTTAGATATCTCGATCACACTTAGAGACCTCGATGTTACGTTCCAAGTACCTCAATCGAGGCATTTGGGACCATACACATATGCTAGCTAGCTGGTCTAAATGTGCCGACACACATAGATATACCTCGATCAAGGTATTTTTATCCATGCCAATGTGTTTTGTTGCATGATTTCTATGGAAATACATTGGGAAATGGCTACATTAGGCCAAAAATTTTACGTTAGCAAGAAGTGGGATCTTCTTGGAGACAAAAATTTAATCCAGCTCTCTATGAAGCATTACAAGTTTTAAGAGCCATTGTAATCAACCTTATCTAGGAAACATGCAAGAATCTCATCTTTGGCAAGAGTTAATGCATGCCGCTTGTGAGAACATCTTAGATATTAGCATGGTTGTGACCAAATTATGTGAGTAAGAAGTGGGTTATCAAGGAAAAATATGGTGGCGCTTGCTACCAAGAATTTGTTGGTTAATGCCACAAGGTAGCTTTGAACACAAGATATACCCTATTCTGATGTAAAATTCATTCTAATTTATGTGTATATAATTTTCTCGCTATATGTGTATGTGTGTGTGTGTGTGTGTGTGTGTGTGTGTGTGTGTGCACGCGTGTGTATAATTTCCTCTCATAACAAAAAAAACATGGTGTGGGTGTGCTTATGATTTTATCCTTTTAAAAAGTTTCCTTGGAAAAAATCACTTTAACTAAATTGTAGCCTTGAACACAAAACAATATTCTATGGAAAAAGTCACTTCAACTAAATTGTAGCCTTGAACACAAAACAATATTCTATGGAAAAAGTCACTTCAACTAAATTGTAGCCTTGAACACAATACATGTCCTGTTTTGAAAAAAAAAATGTTATGTGAGGTGCTGGTACAACTGCTAGATTAATTTGATAGGTATAAGCTTGGAGTCTAGACACTACTATTATTATATGTTCACACAAGTTGACCACTAAATATAAAGGTACAAAACCTCACGTGGTATCCAAGTGTATGTGTGTACTCTACAGTCTCTACTCCCCAAAAAGCAGGGTAATCTATTATATCGTGGCTACACACATAATATACAAGTATAATCGATCACCTTCTCTCTCTTCGTCCGTGTTCCATCAATCATGTCTTGGTTTTTCCAATTGCTTTGTGTGCCTTATAAGCCTAGTCCCAACCATAGGTAGATAACTAGCAACCTTAGATTCAAGATAATTAATATAGGTAGATAACTAGCAACCTTAGATTCAAGATAATTAATAAATCAAGATATGCCTCGTAACTATTTAGATCACAATTACATTATACTGTCACACTTTTGGCTCAAATCACACAAGAAACACATTACGAAAAACCAATGTCCCGTGATAAACGTAGTACATCCAGTCTTTCCACGTGAGAAGTGGAGATACTTCATTTATGAACACTTCAGAGGATAGTGAGCTCAGTAAATAAGACTACTATCTGAAGAATATTAATCACCTAGGTTCCACTTCACTAATAGTGGACTGTGCATGATTAGAACTATGGACAATTTGGAGTGCTGGAGAGGAATCATAAGATGTAGAACTCCATGCACGATCAGGAGAATCCACAGGTTGTCTCGTGTTGCTTACTGTAACAAAAGCTGGCTTGGTAGGTATTTCCAATATCTCAGACTTCCCGGAGAGTAGCAAGGTGACCGTAGACATGGTTGGTCTCAGCTCTGCAATCTCTTGAGTACACAACAATGCAACATGAACTACACGTATGAATTGGCCAGCAGAGAAGCTACTACCCAAGTTTGGATCTACCAGCTCCAACTGTCTTTGTTGCCGATACAGCCTCCATGCCTGCACTAACATCCATCCAAATCGGCTTCATTCACCAAAACTCTACATATATGTATGCACAGAGGCAATTCTCCTATTAACCTTTGCTTGAAGCTTTTACAACAATTCCATAGCCAACCAAATGTCAACAGCTAGGAAAGTCCAACTTAAAAAGAAATAAAAATAATGAATGATGCTCCTGCAAATAGGCTTAGAGCACAAGCTTGTTGGTGTGTAGGAGAATACATTACTTACCCATTCAAGAAGCCTTTCATTTGAATTTCTCTTTCCACTTATGACCTCGAGGGTGACTACCCCGAAGCTGAAGACATCAACTTTTTCAGTGAGCTCTCCATGGATTGCATACTCTGGGGCAAGATATCCCCTTCACCACAAAGGGAAATGCTGTTCATTAGAACTTTCTTGACACAGCATTTTATGACCAAAGCAGCATCTAGTCTATTTTGGAGAAATATTCTCTTATACATGAGTTTGTGTTTTGAATTTTCCTTGCACCTCCTAGACATATGTGACCTTGTGGTTTGATTTTGTCTGTGTTCCTCAAAAGACTTACAAGGTTCCAGCAACTCTTGTGTTGATATGTGACTCCTCATCTAACACGAGCCTGGCAAGACCAAAATCTGCAATGATTGGGTTGAGTTGATCATCTAGAAGAATATTGCTCGGTTTGATGTCTCTGTGGATAATTCGGATCTGAGACTCTTCATGTAAGTATGCTAAACCTCGAGCCATACCCATAATTATGCCATATCGAGTAGACCACTCTAGCTTCTTGTGATCTGTTGAATGTTCTGCACACAATAGAAAAAACCAGTAGAAAGAGCTTCTTTATGTCTGTAATCTGTGCAAGATATTAACAATTGTTTAGTTGTACGTAACAAGAAAGAATATAATGCATTAAGATCTTTGAAATTCTTCACAAAGATAACAACTGCAAGACCATGTGCAGCCCCCCATCACAAGGTGCCACCCAGACATCCCAGAAAAGGATGGTTTGCCCCTTAATGTGGTTGTAATTGTGTGCAGATGGGGCACATGTGCTCTTCCTACCACTGTGCAGTACTGATCTTTTAAACCAAGAGCACATTAAGCTAGTTTAGAGCCTTGTACAAGGCTTACCAAACAGTAGTTCGTCCACACTTTTGTTGGGAAGATACTCGTACACTAACATTCTCTCAGGGCCTTCCACACAACTTCCCAGCAGCTTTATGAGATTCCTATGCTGTACACTGGTTATGAGGTTGACTTCATTCATGAACTCACGCCTCCCCTGCTGGCTTAGTAAAGAGAGCTTTTTAACAGCAACATGCTGCCCATTTGATAAAGTTCCCTGAAAACATGCAGTACACGGCAAAACATTAGATAGAGGAGCTGCTGCGGCCAAAGCTTATGCGGCCTGTGAGAAACCACCAAGAAATTGGTTGAGAAGAAAATCGTCAGTCGTGAGAGATTGGGTTAAAAAGCCTGCGGCGCAGATCAGTTGGGCGCCATTAAAAGGGCAGAATGGCTCCATTGAAGAGGGTTTTTTTTTTTGGGGGGATGGGGTTGCATTTAGTCCCGGCTGCACACCCGCACATGCCCCAGCTACTGCCTTAGAAGAGAAGAGAAGAATTTCAATTTTTTTGGTGCTAGACTTATAATAGATCATACTTCGTAGCATAACC
Organism: Cibotium barometz; assembly: GCF_041138505.1. Classification (NCBI taxonomy): domain Eukaryota; kingdom Viridiplantae; phylum Streptophyta; class Polypodiopsida; order Cyatheales; family Cibotiaceae; genus Cibotium; species Cibotium barometz. The sequence goes on from NC_141060.1 coordinate 37,020,914, forward strand.
TTGTACACAGGACCGAATCCACCCTCTCCAAGCTTGTTGTCGGCATGGAAGTTCCCAGTTGCTACCTCCAATTCGTGCAACGAGAATACTTCCGCCTTCCGTTGGAACAGTGGTTGCGTCCAAGCCTCACTCTCATCACCCTGAGCTGCTGCATGGAGATCTGCTCCAGCGATAATAAGTGGACTATTAGCACACACAGTATGCAAGATATCCATCGTAAAATGGTGCATTCACCTTGTCTTGTTTTTGCCTTGCGTCTCCGCACTGCAAGCGTGAGAGATAGAGCTACAGTGGCAAAGGCAACTGCAACAACAGCGCCTGCGGCGATGATTGCGATCTTTGATCCTGGAAATTGAAAGTCTGTTAGACGACGTTAAGAAGCTGTGAGAGCAAATTTAGAGCGCAAGGTACCACCGTGTGTTTTGTGTGTATTTGGGGCCGATGCAGTCGGTGGAGCTGGTGATGTAGATGTTGGTAAATCCGGCGGGGGCGGAGCGGCGGGAGGTGGAGGGTTGAAGAAGCTGTAAGTCTCGTAACGATAGTAGCAGCTGACAGAGTGCCAATTTTCCCCCAGAGTGGAATCACACAGTAGCCTCCAATTATACGATGTGAGGCACTGAGAGCACTCTGATTCGTTAAGATATCCTAGGCATTGAGCGAGTGCATATACGCCCCCCGCACTCTCGGCTGCATATCCGCCGTGTTGTGGAGCTAGGGTGGTGACATTTTCCATCAGCGCCTCAACGGTTGATAAGAAGACGGAATCGCTAGTTGTGCCATAGCAAGATCCTGCTACATAAGTGAAATCAGGCGTGAAGAAAGACTGGTTATCATAGCGAACGTAGCAGCCATCTAACTGGATCCGAGCTCCGATTGAAAGGGGGCAAGCGTTCTGCAATGTGGTGGTCGCATTGGAAACGCAACGGAAGCAGCCCTGCGTCGATTGGTCGCCACGGCACTGAGTCATGGCGAAGACTTGGTCGTTGCCGGAGCCAACGGAGGTAATGTTGTACCTCGTCCCGGAGGACGAGAGGTTTGTGAGGTCGCGTAGAGCCGACCTCAAGTTGAGCTGGAACGTGCTGCTGAGGCTGTTGTTGGCAGTGGCATTGTGGAGGCAGTTAGTATAAAGAACACCAAGATCATCAGGTGTAAAGGTGTAGGAAGCTGTGATCGCTGCTGGCAAGAACAGGAGGTTGATGAAGCAGATTAAGAAGAAGAAGAAGCAGCAGCAGAGTACTGAAGCCATGGAGCCACACTCTGGCAAGCTAGGTAAGAAGCCTCTAGAAGGGCTCAACAACCTTTAAACTGTAGGCCTGGCCCCTAGTTTAGGCGAAACAGTTTATG